>NC_134351.1:36273712-36592368 GCF_964195595.1 Calonectris borealis | reverse complement strand
GCTCTTGTTTTTGCTGTACATGTGTCCTGGTTTCGGCTGGGATAGAGTTAAATTTCTTCCTAGTGCTGTGTTTTGGATTTAGTATGAGAAGAATGTTGATAACACACTGATGTTTTCAGTTGTTGCTAAGTACCCTGCTAGTCAAGGACTTTCAGCTTCCATGCTCTGCCAAGTGCACAAGAGGCTGGGAGGGAGCAGAGCCAGGACAGCTAGCCCAGCTGGCCAACGGGGTATTCCATACCATGTGATGTCATGCTCAGTATATGAATGGTAGGCGTGATCCAGGAAGTACCGATCGCTACTTGGTTATCGGTCAGCGCGGGTGGTGAGCAATTGCATTGTGCATCACTCATTTTGTATATTCTATCATTATCATTATCATTATCATTATCATTATTATTATTTTCCCTTCCTTTTCTGTTCTATTAAACTGTCTTTATCTCAACCCACGAGTTTTTCTCACTCTTACCCTTCCGATTCTCTCCCTGTCCCACTGGGGGTGGGGGGAGTGAGCGAGTAGCTGTGTGGTGTTTGGCTGCCTGCCAGGTTAAACCACAACAGTCCTTTTTGGCGCCCAACATGGGGCACGAAGGGTTGAGATAATGACACATCTGACCTAAGCGGGTTAAAACAAATCTGTTATAAGCATTCATTATATCAGTTTAGTAGTCACTGGTCACAATGTCAGTTGATTTGCTCTCAGCGTTGTTGGATCTGTACTTGGTATGTAAGTTTTGGTATGAAGCATCCTACTGGCTGTATATACTGCTGTTTGTCAGTATTTATGTGGGGATTCTCATCTCTGGGAGATGGAGTAAGGTTATCGTTTTGCTATACTGTGTAACACTGGCTTATGGTATGATAAAATTATTGTTCAGGAGACTGTACTCAGCATTGCCGTCATTCCTGTGCTTCGGGAGCTATCTTTTGGAAACTATTAGTAATTACACTTTTTACCTCTTCTCCTTGGAGAGCCAATTTACGGGGGGGACAGCTTCCTTCACCTTCCCCTTCACCTCCAGGCTGATTACAATAGCTCTTGAGGATTTTGAATATCCTTGGGATGTTCAAACCAGCATGTTCCTATTGCTATGTCTCCTGAATGTGTCTCAGGCCTTGTTTAAGGTTAAACAACTATTTGAGAATACCAGCCAGAGATCTGCCCTGAGGCTGGATAGTTATGAGTGGCAGGGTGTGTGGGATAGTATGGGCAAATGCCTAGGACGGTGGGCACCTCCAGTGTTTTGGAGCTTCACCCCTGAACAAGTGCAGAATCCTGAAAAATTAGTAAAATATTTGGAGAAAGCATGCTGTCACCCTGGCAATTCCAAAGAGACCCAGATCACTGCGATGTGCTGGGGCCTGGCCCATGCCTACCGAGCCCTGTTCAACACTATTGAGAACCCTCAAGGGAAAGAGAAGGTCTCCAATACTGATGACAAAATGACAGGCACTGTGGCTACTCCAACCCCCGACGGCAGGCATTGCGGCTACTCCAACCCCAGGGATGGACACCGCGGCTAATCCAAACCCTTGCGACGGGTACTACAGCTGAACGAGAGGATCAACCGTCGCTGGTATCCGTTGCCCCTGTACAGAAGAAGAAATCTTGGAAGCGGAAGTCAGGTCATTTAGAAAGGGATGATAGAAAAGCAGGGCCATCACGAGGAGGGCAGGAGGAAGAGGAAGAACTCATAAACGAGACGGAAACCACCCGATCCCTATCCCTGAATGAGTTGCGAGATATGCGGAAAGATTTCAGCCGTCGTCCAGGTGAGCACATTGTTACCTGGCTGCTCTGATGCTGGGATAATGGGGCCAGTAGCCTGGAATTAGAGGGGAAGGAAGCCAAACACCTGGGATCCCTTGCTAGGGAAGGAGGCATCGACAAAGCAATTGGAAAAGGGACACAGGCCCTCAGCCTCTGGAGGCGACTGCTGTCAGGCATGAAGGAAAGGTATCCCTTCAAGGAAGATGTTATATATAACCCAGGCAAACGGACCACTATGGAGAGAGGTATCCAGTACCTGAGAGAACTAGGCGTGCTGGAGGTGGTTTATAGTGACCTGGACAACGACCAAACGCCCAAAGATCCAGATGACGTCCAGTGTACGCGACCCATGTGGCGGAAGTTGGTACAGAGCGCACCAGCGTCGTATGCCAGTTCGTTGGCAGTACTGTCCTGGGCAGAAAAAGAAGCACCAACGGTGGATGACGTGGTTAACAGACAAAGAAACTGTCAACTCCTCCCTTGTCTCGGCTGTGGAGAAACTGTCCCGGGAGGTCCAGCAACTCAAAGAGGATATGTCCTATTCCCCACCTGTATGGTCCAGTATCTCAACCATTAGGAGTCAGCGTTTTTCTCCTCAAGAGAGAGAATATAGAAAGTACACACCACGGGGCACCCTGTGGTTTTACCTGCGTGACCACGGAGAGGACATGAGGCAGTGGGATGGAAAACCTACCTTCATGCTAGAGGCATGGGTACGTGAGTTGCAAGGAAAGACAATGACACAAGGGGGTTCTCTCAGGAATAATGCTGCTCCAGTTGTCAGGAAAAACCTGTCTCACGACGGTCCAGTTACCAGTGAACAGTTCCCCAGACAGAGTAGAAGGGCTGATCTTACTTTGGATTGTAATTGCGATGAAGAAATTCTTGACTCACGCTTGCAAGAAGCATTGGTTGCATGATGTGTAGAGGGGACCCTCCCTTTGAACATCCAGCCCAGCACCGGCAGTCGGGGTGCCAGGAGGAGCTGTGCTTCAGTACCAACCACTTCCAAAGCAGCTTGAACCCCTTCATATGCTGCCAATATCTCCTTCTCAGTTGGAGTGTAGCGGGCCTCGGATCCTTTGTATCCCCGACTCCAGAACCCTAAGGGTCGACCTCGAGTCTCCCCTGGTGCTTTCTGCCAGAGGCTCCAGGTAGGACCATTCTCCCCGGCTGACGTGTAGAGCACGTTCTTTACATCTTGTCCTGCCCGGACTGGCCCAAGGGCTACTGCCTGAACTATCTCCAGTTTAATTAAAGGGGGTACTCAGCCCCCTGAGCTGGAAGACAAGGACGACGAGCAGGATAAACCCCTCATAATTCAAGAGGAAGAAGTTAATGACCTGCTACGCCACCTGGACGCGCACAAGTCTATGGGGCCGGATGGGATCCACCCGAGGGTACTGAGGGAGCTGGCGGAGGAGCTTGCCAAGCCACTCTCCATCATTTACCAGCAGTCCTGGTTAACAGGGGAAGTCCCGGACGACTGGAGGCTCGCCAATGTGACGCCCATCTACAAGAAAGGCCGGAAGGAGGATCCAGGGAACTACAGGCCGGTCAGCCTGACCTCAGTGCCGGGGAAGATCGTGGAGCGGTTCGTTTTGAGGGCGCTCACGAGCCATGTGCGGGACAACCAGGGGATCAGGCCCAGCCAACACGGGTTCATGGAATGCAGGTCCTGCTTGACCAACCTGATCTCCTTCTATGACCAGGTGACCCGCCTAGTGGATGAGGGAAAGGCTGTGGATGTGGTCTACCTGGACTTTAGTAAGGCCTTTGACACTGTCTCCTACAGCATTCTCCTAGAGAAGGTGGCGGCTCACGGCCTAGACAGGTACACTCTTTGCTGGGTAAAAAACTGGCTGGACGGCCGAGCCCAGAGAGTTGTGGTCAACGGAGTTAAATCCAGTTGGCGGCCGGTCACGAGCGGTGTTCCCCAGGGCTCAGTACTGGGGCCGGTCCAGTTCAATATCTTTATCAATGATCTGGACGAGGGGATCAAGTGCTCCCTCAGTAAGTTTGCAGACGACACCAAGTTGGGCGGGAGTGTTGATCTGCTCGAGGGTAGGAAGGATCTACAGAGGGACATGGACAGGCTGGATCGATGGGCCGAGGCCAACTGTATGAGGTTCAACAAGGCCAAGTGCCGGGTCCTGCACTTCGGCCACAACAACCCCAGGCAACGCTACAGGCTTGGGGAAGAGTGGCTGGAAAGCTGCCCAGAGGAAAAGGACCTGGGGGTGCTGATTGACAGCCGGCTGAACATGAGCCGGCAGAGTGCCCAGGTGGCCAAGAAGGCCAACGGCATCCTGGCCTGTATCAGAAATAGTGTGACCAGCAGGACTAGGGAGGTGATCGTGCCCCTGTACTCGGCACTGGTGAGGCCACACCTCGAATACTGTGTTCTGTTTTGGGCCCCTCACTACAAGAAGGACATTGAGGTGCTGGAGCGTGTCCAGAGGAGGGCAACGAAGCTGGTGAAGGGCCTGGAGCATAAGTCTTATGAGGAGCGGCTGAGGGAACTGGGGTTGTTTAGTCTGGAGAAGAGGAGGCTGAGGGGGGACCTCATCGCGCTCTACAACTACCTGAAAGGAGGTTGTAGTGAGGTGGGTGTTGGTCTCTTCTGCCAAGTAACTAGCGATAGGACGAGAGGAAATGGCCTCAAGTTGCGCCAAGGGAGGTTTAGACTGGACATTAGGAGAAATTTCTTTACTGAAAGAGTGGTCAGGCCTTGGAACAGGCTGCCCAGGGAAGTGGTGGAGTCACCATCCCTGGAAGTATTTAAAAGACGTGTAGATGAGGCCCTTAGGGACATGGTGTAGTGGGCATGGTGTGTTGGGTTGACGGTTGGACATGAGGTCTTTTCCAACCTTAATGATTCTATGATTCTATGATTCTATGATTAATGATTCTATGATTCTATGATTCTATGACTCTAATTTGTTCAAAGGCTTGTTGTTGCTCAGGGCCCCATTTGAAATCATTCTTCTTCCTGGTCACTTGATAGAGGGGGCTTACAATCAGGCTGTAATCTGGAATATGCATTCTCCAAAAACCCACAACGCCTAAGAAAGCTTCTGTTTCCTTTTTGCTAGTTGGTGGGGACATGGCTGTTATTTTGTTGATCACATCCATTGGGATCTGACGACGTCCATCTTGCCATTTTATTCCTAAAAACTGGATCTCCTGTGCAGGTCCCTTGACCTTACTTGGTTTTATGGCAAAACCGGCCTTCAGAAGGATTTGGACTATTCTCTCCCCTTTCTCAAAAACTTCTTCTGCTGTGTTGCCCCATACGATGATGTCATCAATGTATTGCAGGTGTTCTGGAGCCTCACCCTGTTCCAGTGCGGTGTGGATCAGTCCATGGCAAATGGTAGGGCTGTGTTTCCACCCCTGGGGCAGTCGGTTCCAGGTGTACTGGACACCCCTCCAAGTAAAAGCAAACTGTGGCCTGCACTCTGCCGCCAAAGGGATTGAGAAGAACACATCAGCGATATCCATTGTGGCGTACCACTTGGCTGCCTTTGATTCCAGTTCGTATTGGAGTTCTAGCATGTCCGGCACGGCAGCACTCAGTGGTAGCATGACGTCGTTCAGGCCACGATAGTCTACTGTTAGTCTCCACTCTCCATTGGACTTTCGCACTGGCCATATGGGACTGTTAAAGGGTGAGCGAGTCTTGCTGATCACTCCTTGGCTCTCCAGTCGACGAATCAGCTCATGGATGGGAATCAGGGAGTCTCGGTTGGTGCGATATTGCCACCGGTGCACTGTTGTGGTAGCGATTGGTACCTGCTGTTCTTCAACCCTCAGCAACCCCACAACAGAAGGGTCCTCCGAGAGACCAGGCAAGGTGGACAGCTGTTTAATTTCCTCCGTCTCCAGGGCAGCTATACCAAAAGCCCACCGGTACCCTTTTGGGTCCTTGAAATACCCTCTCCTGAGGTAGTCTATGCCAAGGATGCACGGAGCCTCTGGGCCAGTCACAATGGGGTGCTTCTGCCACTCATTCCCGGTTAGGCTCACTTCGGCCTCCAATACAGTTAACTCTTGGGATCCCCCTGTCACTCCAGAAATACAAATGGGTTCTGCCCCTTTATAGCTTGATGGCATCAGGGTACACTGTGCACCGGTGTCTACGAGAGCCTTATACTCCTGTGGGTCTGATGTGCCAGGCCATCGAATCCACACGTTCCAGTAAACCCGGTTGTCCCTTTCCTCCACCTGGCCGGAGGCAGGGCCCCTCTAGTTCTGGTCATAGTATCCATCTCTCACTTCTTGCAAGCGTGAGTCAAGAATTTCTTCATCACATTTACAATCCAAAGTAAGATCAGCCCTTCTACTCTGTCTGGGGAACTGTTCACTGGAAACTGGATCGTCGTGAGACAGGTTTTTCCTGAAAACTGGAGCAGCATTTTTCCTGGTAGAACCCCCTTGTGTCATTGTTTTTCCTTGCAACTCACGTACCCGTGCCTCTAGGGTCAAGGTAGGTTTTCCATCCCACTGCCTCATGTCCTCTCCGTGGTCACGCAGGTAAAACCACAGGGTGCCCCGTGGTGTGTGCTTTCTATATCCTCTCTCTTGAGGAGAAAAACGCTGACTCCTAATGGTTGAGATACTGGTCCATATAGGTGGGGAATAGGACCTATCGTCTTTGAGTTGCTGGACCTCCCGGGACAGTTTCTCCACAGCCGAGACAAGGGAGGAGGAGAAGACAGTTTCTTCGAAATCCCGAAGTATGCCAACCACGTCATCCACCGTTGGTGCTTCTTCCTCTGCCCAGGACAGTACTGCCAACCAAGTGGCATACGACGCTGGTGCGCTCTGTACCAACTTCCGCCACATGGGTCACGTGCACTGGACGTCATCTGGATCTTTGGGCGTTTGGTCGTTGTCCAGGTCACTATAAACCACCTCCAGCACGCCTAGTTCTCTCAGGTACTGGATACCTCTCTCCATAGCGGTATATAACATCTTCCCTGAAGGGATACCATTCCTTCACGCCTGACAGCAGTCGCCTCCAGAGGCTGAGGACCTGTGTCCCTTTTCCAATTGCTTTGTCGATGCCTCCTTCCCTAGCAAGGGATCCCAGGTGTTTGGCTTCCTTCCCCTCTAATTCCAGGCTACTGGCCCCATTATCCCAGCATCGGAGCAGCCAGGTAACAATATGCTCGCCTGGACGATGGCTGAAATCTTTCCGCATATCTCGCAACTCATTCAGGGATAGGGATCGGGTGGTTTCTGTCTCGTTTATGAGTTCTTCCTCTTCCTCCTGCCCTCCTCGTGATGGCCCTGCTTTTCCATCATCCCTTTCTAAATGACCTGACTTCCGCTTCAAAGATTTCTTCTTCTGTACAGGGGCGACGAATACCAGCAAGGGTTAGTCCTCTGGTTCAGCTGTAGTACCCGTCGGAAGGGTTTGGGTAGCTGCAGTGCCTGTCGCGGGGGTTGGAGTAACTGCAGTGACTGTTGCCGGGGTTTGAGTGGCTGCAGTGCCTGTCGCACTGGTTGGAGTAACTGCAGTAACTGTTGGCAGAGTTTGAGTATCTGCAGTGCCTGTTGCGGGGGTTGGAGTAACTGTAGTGCCTGTCATGGGCGTTTGAGTAGCCACAGTGGTTGTCGTAGGGGTTGAAGTAGCTACAGTGCCTGCCGTGGGGATTTCAAAATTCTCAGGGAATCTTGTGGACGTCTTCATGAAGAAGATAGAAGAAAAAGGAGTTTCTGAAGATATGGAAGGGAAGATGAACAAGTGGGAGAAAGTGTCCCATCCTGTCTCCCCCCTAAATTCATCCTCTGAGGTGAAGAGGTAAAAAGTGTAATTATTAATAGTTTCCAAAAGATAGCTCCCAAAGAACAGGAATGACAGCAGTGCTGAGTACAGGCTCGTGACCAATAATTTTATCATAACATAAGCCAGTGTCACACAGTATAGCAAAGCAATGACCTTAATCCATTTCCCAGAGATGACCAACCCCACATAAAAACTGATGATCAGCAGTATAGACAGCCAGTAAGGTGCTACGTACCAAAACTCCAAGAACAGATCCAACAACTCTGAGAGCAAATAAACCAACATTGTGATCAGCGAGTACTAAACTGATATAATGAATGCTTATAACAAATTTGTTTTAACCCGTTCGGGTCAGATGTGTCGTTATCTCAACCCTTCGAGCCCCACGTTGGGCGCCAAAAAGGACTGTTGTGGTTTAACCTGGCAGGCAGCCAAATACCACGCAGCCGCTCACTCACTCCCCCCGCCCCCAGCGGGACGGGGAGAGAATCGGAAGGGTAAGAGTGAGAAAAACTCGTGGGTTGAGATAAAGACAGTTTAATAGAACAGAAAAAGGGAAAATAATAATGATAATGATAGAATATACAAATGACTGATGCACAATGCAATTGCGCTGACCAATAACCAAGTAGCGATCGGTACTTCCTGGATCACGCCTACCCTTCATATACTGAGCATGACGTCACATGGTATGGAATACCCCGTTGGCCAGCTGGGCTAGCTGTCCTGGCTGTGCTCCCTCCCAACGCTTGCTTTGTTTTGTTTTTTTTTTCTTGAGCTGAATGTCCTTGACTAGCAGGGTACTTAGCAACAACTGAAAACATCAGTGTGTTATCAACATTCTCCTCATACTAAATCCAAAACACAGCACTAGGAAGAAATTTAACCCTATCCCAGCTGAAACCAGGACAGTATTCTACCCAGTACTCTGCCAAATATAATTCATCCTGGGAAACTTTTTATTCATTTTAAGTATTGCAAAGAGGCCACTTTTATTTATAACAGAACTAAAATAGAGATTTCAAGGAAAAATAAATATTTGATAAGAAAAGTTTTAATTTTCCAAAAGATTTTGAAACATTTTTTGAATTATGCAGTTTCAAGAATGCAGGATCCTTAGATAAGCATTACACACAAAATGCTTGAAAAATTATTTAAAATTAAGATTTTTCTTACAAATTGATACTGCAGCCTCTTCAGAAAATAATTAAGGCATGCCACTCTGTCTATTAACATAAAGCATCTAACTGCACCTGCAAAAACATATTTCTCAAGACCTAAAACACTCAGAACCTCAGCCATCACTTCAGAGAAATCCTGATATACTGAGCTGACACTCAGCTGAGAGCACACACATTATTGCATAAAACCTCAACATAGAAAGCAAAAGAAAAGCCCATGGCTTTGGATGGTTCTACCATAGACAGTCCTAGCTATGCTATCTCTCTGCCACATCCCCACCATTTGTCTTGGAATAATCTAGTTATTTCAGAGAATTTTTAAAATTATTTTTCCTCTTTATCTAAAAATATTTCCTGAGAGCCTGCAGTCCTTGAGAAGTTCCAAGGACAGCAGCACTCACTCCACCCCTTTCCATACTGACTCTTCCCATAATCCCGCCCTCTTATCTAAGCCAGCAGGGCACTGCAAAGCGTGACTAACACCACTTGGTCTGTTCCCCCATCCTCTCTCTGCAGACAGATAATGTGTGAGCATGGAGTATTCGGTTTTCAACAAGTCTGTCTCCTTTCTGTATATGTGTGTCATGGTTTAACCCCAGCCAGCAACTAAGCACCACACGATGGGATAGGGGAGAGAATCAGAAGGGTAAAAGTGAGAAAACTCATGGGTTGAGATAAAGACAGTTTAATAGGTAAAGCAAAAGCCGCGCACGCAAGCAAAGCAAAACAAGGAATTCATTCACAGGCAGGTGTTCAGTTATCTCCAGGAAAGCAGGGCTCCATCACACGTAACAGTTACTCAGGAAGACAAATGCCATAACTCCAAACATCCCCCCTTCCTTCTTCTTCCCCCAGCTTTGTATACTGAGCATGACATCATATGGTATGGAATACCCCATTAGCCAGTTTGGGTCAGCTGTCCTGGCTATGCTCCCTCCCAGCTTCTTGTGCACCTGGCAGACCATGGGAAGCTGAAAAGTCCTTAACTTACTGTAAACACTACTCAGCAACAACTAAAACATCAGCATGTTATCAACATTCTTCTCATACTAAATCCAAAACACAGCACTATACCTACTACTAGGAAGAAAATTAACTCTATCCCAGTCAAAACCAGGACAGTATCCACCCCTTATTCTGTACCATCTATGTCATGTGCAGGTCTCGCATTTCCCAGTACATTCCAATTAATCACCACCACTTTTCCTGTCTTTTGATATGTACACATATGGTGTGTGGTGTTGGATTGTTGCATGCTGAAGCCAGTTCTGGTTCCATTAATGCTACACTGCTTCTTGTAAGGTTTGTCCTCCATTGGTTCAGGTGGTTCCTGCTATAGTAATTCCCATAACATGCAACTCAAATCATGGGTTACAACAATTTAAAGGTAATTCCATTACAATCTCCACCCCTGGTCCCTTTGGACCAGACCATAGGGTTTAACACTGCAATGAACTCCTCCCCTTGCCCCTGCTCCGGCTTGGACTTATCCACAGACTGCAGTCCCTTAGGGGAGTACCTGCTCCAAGTGGAGCCTTATCTATGAGCCGCAGTCTCTCCAGGGGTATACCTGCTGCGGCATAGACTTATCCACAGCCACAGTCGCTTTGAGGTGCACCTGTTCCAGCATGGCCTTCTCCATGGGCCACAATGCCTTCAGAGATATACCTGCTCCAGCATGGCCTTACCCACAGCCACAGTCCCTTCAGAGGTAAACCTGCTCCAACATAGCCTTACCCATGGCTGCAATCCCTCCAGGGGTGTACCTGCTCTGTCGTGGGCTTATCCATGGCCACACGCTTTGCGGTGCTCCAGCATGACCTCATGCACAGCCACTGACGCTTCCAGGTGTACCTGCTGCAGCATGGACTTATCCACAGCCACAGATGCTTCGAGGTGTATCTTCTCCAGTGTGGACTTATCCTTGGGCCACCCACAATCCCTTCAGAGGTATACCTGCTGCGGCACAGACATTTCCACGGCCACAGACGCTTCGAGATGTACCTGCTTGGGCATGGGCTTATCCACGGCCACAGACACTTTGGGGTGTCCTGCTCCTGCATGGACTCATCCACAGGTCACAGTCCCTTCGACTCGAGTTCACACTGGAGTTCCAGTCTGTTCAGTACAGCAGCACAGAAACAGCAGCGATGCCCTGGCCATCTGCCAGCCCAGGCGCATCCCCATTGCTGTTATCAAAATGTTCCCAGGCACAGCAGAGTAAGATGATAAGCAGTACAGCACTACAGCAAGCAGCGAAAGCAAAAAGCAGCCACTAACGAGCACTAGACTCTAATACACAGTGAGGCAAGCAAGCCCCATGGCAAGCACAGGAGCCTGCCGATTAATAGCTAAACAGCAATAGCAGCTATAAATTCGATCTAGCACATTCCAATCAAACCTGTCGTTATCTCAAACCCTTCAAGCCCCACGCTGGGCGCCCATCTGTTATGGTGGTCACTCAGGTCAGGAGAGGTTGGCTGTGTGGTGCTTAGTTGCTGGCTGGGGTTAAACCACGACAATGTGCTGCTATATATTTGTTATACAAAACAGTGCTAAGAAAGGACACCTTGCCTGTTAACCACATCTGCACTGCTGGTCTTTAAATATCTTAGAATGCAGTCTTTGTTGAGGCATTGAGAGAGGAGAGAAATGCTGGCAGGGCAAGGCTTCAGGCTGGGAGGTAGTCACCTGTCCTGTGTGCACAGAGCAGAGTTAGTCCTCAGGTCAGCACAGTGTCTGGAAAGTGCAGCCACTCAGAAGCTAAATGTAATCAATGCATCAACATTGCTGCATCAATGTAAAAGTGCATTGTGAAAATATTTTGAGATCAGAACTAAGCATGAAGTTTAGGAAAAACTGTTTCCACTGTGCAATTACATGAACTCTTGTATTGAAATTCGAGGTGGGCAGTCTCAACATGTACAGACAGATACTAAAGAAAAGTGTGCAGCCAAAAGGAGAGTTCCCACCAATGCAGTTTCAGATAATAGTCATATACGGCACCGAGACCTGCAAGCAAAGGGGGATCTCTTTCTTTACACATACTGTTGATATCTTTTGTACAGACTGCAATGTTCCCATTCTGTTTTCCTGCCACTGCATCCAGAGGAGTCCTAGCAGGGAGCAGAGGACAGCCTGGAAGCAAGACTCCCAGGCACTCTCTGGACTTTGGTATTTGGGCAAATCCTTTGGAAAGTGAATTTTCTACGTAGACTCACCATTGAACTCTGTCAGTTTCTGAAGATCATCTCCAAGCTCTGCAGAGACTGTCAGTGCCTGCTTCACCTTGAGGTTTGTTTCACTGTAACAAATTATGAGAGACGAAAAGGAATGAGTCCATCTCTCCCTGAAAGTCACTTCTGTTCTTGAGGACAGTCTTCTTCCTTAGACATCTGATGGACCATGCCATCATGGGCCTTTCTTACCTGGCCAAAGGGCGTAGTTGTCTCTTTCAGTTGCAAAGACAGGCAGGTCAGAGGAATTCTGGACATGGTATCATGGTACCAAAGAGGGTGAGGTGGCTCTGTTTTCTCACTTTCACCACAAAGTGCAAGACCAGGCATCTCAGCTCCCTGAGCAGCTCACTGTCTATCCTGCTGCTCATACCACACTCAACCCTGAGGTATCTGAGCATATAGGAGAGCTCTGGATCTTCTCCCATGGTATTCTGGTCCTGAAGAGTACTGAAGTCCTGGGGCTAGCTAGCTGGGGAGATGAGTTTGAAATGCAATGTCAAAGAAACACTGCATTTGTTCAGGGCCTCCTAAAAGTGTTCCCTGGCACTTGCATGTACAAGAACTACAAGCTCACTTTCAGCAGAAATCAGATGGGGAAAGTCCAGAGGACTGTCTGTAGGGTCTTGGGAGACACACGATTTCTTGATCTCTCTAGTCTTGCTTAGTCCTTCAAGCTGATGCTAGCTCCAGGCAATGCAGAAAAGGTAATGCAAATTGGGTCATAAAGATGGTCAGCTCCAGTTTATTCCAATTAATACAAATTAGTTGTAACCCTCTGACTTGTGGCCAGTTGTGCCCTGGAGTGAGCAATGTTTGGAAGCCTTTGCAGTGTGCATGCATTAATATTATGGTATAGCAGTCAAAAGGAGATTACTGGAGCTATTCATTGTGATTAACTCACCCAGATAATCTGGCTAACAGAAAAGACTAAGGGAGATAAGAAAGCTTCTGTCAGTGACCTGGGATATTGCAGGAACACATTTCAAACTAACTCTCAGTGTTAGAAGAACTGTCACTAAAAATAAAAGGAAAAATCCCCTCCTCACATGACATTTGCACTGAAAGAGGCAAAAGTCTCCACTAGAAGACATTATTTTCAAGGTACCTACCCAAAGTTTAGTCTACATATTAGGAAACTCTTGCTACAAAAGCTATTGCAGGTAAGCTTGCAGCATCCGGGGTCACCACACAAGATTTGGCCTTGCACTGGCAGCAGTGATCGCGCCCGAGGGCCAGGCTCACTTACCCGTCCAGTTCAGCTGTCTCGATATATGTCAGGCTGTGCGGCTCGCTGCTCAACAGTAACAGTAGAACAGAACAGACAGTCTTGGCATGAGTTCACACAGTCAGAGGGCAGTGGCACCGCAATGCTACTTGTGGTTTCTGAACACTGCAGGTCTCTGAGGCAGTTATCATCACTACTGACTAATTTGCTTATGGGTGATAAGAGTAATTACAGAGACTAACTGTGAGCAGGATGGAGAGAAACTGTACTCACTGTCACAAAGTTGTTGTTTTCTAGTTTTATTATATCCCCTACTTGGACATTCATCAATTTTTCATGCTTTAAACTGCAAGAAAACTCCTAGTAAGTAGGCACATAAAGCAAATACCACTTAGGAAAGTAGGATACTCCGCTCTGCTGCTGAAGTCAGACTGTAAGCGCCATCAGGACTTGGGCTGTTGGTAAGATGGAGCAGATTCTGCCATGATGTGTCCTGATCCATACTAAGCTAAGGGACTACCACAATACAAAAAAGCAGTAACATTTGTTGGGGTGACATTGCAGGGTTGAGACCAAGCCCCACAATAGCAGCACAGTCCATGTGCACTGTCCTTCTATCTGGACTGATTACTCCCTTCCTTCTCCTAAAGAGCCACAATGTCTCAGAAAAAAACTCTCTTCTTTGCTGTAATAGACTTCCCAAACACCTGGGAAAATTGCCATTTGTGTTAGTTTTTCAAAGTGGTATTAAGGGCCAGAGCAACAGATCTGGCTCTGTGTGGGCCTGGCTGTCAGGAAGGTCAATGCAGGTGCTTCGTCTGTGCATGTGCCTAGCTAAGCCTGTGTCTGCAATGGCCTTCACAGCACTAAGCAAGATGTGCAGACAGCCAGCTAAACTGCAAGCACCAACATAACCAAGTCATGATAGCTATGTATGCAAAACCTAGAGGTGAGAAATATCAAAAGTTATATCAAAACAGGACTGGGGATTCAAGCTTGAGTTCAGCTCAGCCCTCTCTCTTTCAATGTCCATCGGAGTTGGGCAGGACCTGTGGTTTCCAGTTTTTGAACAAAGGCAGAATATTAGAAAATTTCTATGTCAATGTATGTGTTTCCTAGACACAGTAACTAATACACAGTAAACTAAGAAACTGGTTTACTTAGCAGAAAGCACA
The DNA here is from genome assembly GCF_964195595.1 of Calonectris borealis. Lineage (NCBI taxonomy): Eukaryota > Metazoa > Chordata > Aves > Procellariiformes > Procellariidae > Calonectris > Calonectris borealis. The sequence continues at coordinate 36,577,983 of NC_134351.1, read as the reverse complement.
AAAAGTATGTTCCTATTCTTCAGTTTCCAGTTATATTTTTAACTGTTTGATGATCTGTTGGAGTTTACACAACATACTGCTATCTATAGTACAGAAAAAAAAGTCACTAGAGACTTCACAGCTGTCTACAGCTGTGTCCTATGGACAGTTGGACTCCATGGAGCTGCAAGTAAACAGCACATCTGTCTGCCGCAAAAGCTAAAGCCTCTGCTATTTTTTCTGCAGGAAACAACAGTGCTAGCAGTACAAAGTCCAAGACACACAGCTCAAATGTTTTGAGTACATCTAAGTCAGAAGACACACTCAAAGTATTATGACATGTATGAGGAAGCCATTCATGCTTCTTAATTTAAAATCACTTGTTGATAATGCCTAGTTTTGCTTAATGCAGAAATAAATGCTATGAACATAAATGGACATGGGGAGATAGCCTTACTTTTCATTCTAGGGTAAGGAGTAAAATAATATGATACTCTCAAAGTACCACGTATTTAAACACATATATATCCAGGAACAGAAAGAGTTTACTTTCTGTCTGTGCAGGATCACAGCCATTATGTCTGCGCTGATTGTGGTACTGTGTCTTGTACTTAATAGTACTGTACTATTAATCAGACACATAGTCCAGAACTGCACTGTGAACTAATGGTGTGAAAGACAATTCCATTTTAAATTGTTTAGTGATCCTTGGGAATCACACAGAAAAAAAAAATATTATTAATAAAATGCTCTTCCCAGTGATAAATATTCAGTCAAAATTACAGCAAAAGAAAAAGGACTTAAATGCCATTGATCAGAACCTGGACTGGGTGGTTGTTGACATGTTTGTCACTTTTGTGTCGATTCTGAAAATTTGATCAGTATGTTAAAAGGCCTTTCCAGGAAACCAAGCATACAAGAGCTGTAGGTAGTTCATTAACATTTTAGGTTTTCACCCAGCTGGCTGAATGAGTAAGGCAGATTAGAGTCACAACTGAGTCATAGTTGAGCCCATGTTTACACTAGTAACATAGGGCATAACTGGACTGCAAAGAGCAACAGGCAACACGGGGCTTGCTCTTGGAGGGAAGAAGGAGGGTAGAGCCTTATATGTCACTTAGCACAGTCCTGACTCAATTGGCATTGGTCCTGTTCATCATAGTTTTGTAAACATCCATTCCTCTGCTCTGATATGGAAAGTGGCCACAGATGTTCTGGTATTGCTCCCTGGGAGAGCACCTCACCACCTCTCACCTGCCTACTTGGAAAGTTGCATTGAGTCTCCATAGAGCATCAAACTTATTTTAATAACAAGAGAAAACCAGATGCTAAACTTAGCTCTCATGTAACCCCATGAAGTCAATGGAACTTTGACCATTAGCTCTAATCAGAGCAGACTTTGGCCAAAGCAAGCTGGGCAAGTTTGAAAAATCACACACTGATCATATGCTTACTTCCTACCAAATGTTTTTTCCTAGGAGACCCTCCGACATTGCAGCTAGATGGCAGAGGATGAGTTCTCCAAAGTGGAAGCCTAAGAATAAACTTCTGTGCATGCATCCAGGCGTATCTATCGGTTACCACATTTTCAGACATGCTGAGCAGTTTTAGAGAAAGTCAATGGAGCTGCTGGGCTGCTCAGCAATTTGGAAATTCTAGCTCCTTTTAAGGTAATGAACTATAGATTTGGGGATCTAATCTCAGACCCCATGTTGGCCACAGACCAGTTCTCCAACTGCCTGCCACTGGCTGTGTTTATTTTAAGTGGTTTGCTTTAGTCATTGTGCTGAAGAATCACAGGCAAACTCCAAAGTACAGGACAGCAATACAGATCTTACAAAATCATCAATGGCATCCTTGACTCACGATACAGCCAGCACCAGCACTAGGGGCACCACCATCGTAAACCAGGCCAGCGAGGAAATCTGAGGAATCAACTGTAGAAAGAAGAGATCTGGGTTGAGAAATTTCCTGCCAGTTCAGAAAACAGATGGAAAAAAACCCACTGTTTTCTGTGGAAGCTGCAGACAACATTCTTCTATTGACTGCAGACAACATTTCTGAATACAGAATAAAGACAGAAATGCAACTCTATCACTTATACGTGACTCCACAAAGGTGGGAGAGCCAGGGAACCCATGCTTTGCTTACAAACCAAGCTGTAATTTAGGTTATAAACATGGAGCTGTCAGGAAGGGCAGTGGGTTGCTCTTTCTTGTTGTTTGTAACATTAGGATTGCAAAGTCCCTAGTGGATTTATTTGGAGGCACTGACATGGGCAAGCTTGCTGTGAGCGACCCAGAGCTATCTGAGCAAGGCTTGCTGTGCAGAGCCTTCAAATGTTTCTGTTTTTTGTTTCAGTAACTCTTCACATTTTGCTGAAGTAAACTTCATATCAGTAAACAACACACAGCTGTTGCCAGGGCTGACCTTGCTCTTCCAAGATCAACAGAGCCATTTTTGTTTTCCACATCTTTACTAGTCAGAGGACCCAAGAGTTGAAGGTGACTCTGCCATGCCTTCACTGATGCAGAGATGTCTTACCCCAGCATAGTTTCCCCCTTCCTCTAGAACAGCACTAATGGTGGAAGCAATGTGATACCAGCATCACTGTGTCCATCAGATTGGATTTGGGCAGTGTCAACTCCATGTGCACTGTGAAGTTGACATTTATGCCATTAAAGCAGCTGCTTAAGGGTGGAGAGCTGCTCTTTGGGATTGCTCCTTCTGCTGCACTGTCACAACCCAGATCCTACAGTGCCGTGGTTTAATCTGGCAGGCAGCCAAATACCATGCAGCCGCTCACTCACTCCCCCCGCCCCCCACAGTGGGACGGGGAGAGAATCGGAAGGGTAGGAGTGAGAAAAACTCGTGGGTTGAGATAAAGACAGTTTAATAGAACAGAAAAGGGAAAATAATAATAATAATAATGATAGAATATACAAAATGAGTGATGCACAATGCAATTGCTCACCACCCGCGCTGACCGATAACCAAGTAGCAATCGGTACTTCCTGGAACATGCCTACCGTTCATATACTGAGCATGACGTCACATGGTATGGAATACCCCATTAGCCAGCTGGACTGGCTGTCCTGATTATGTTCCCTCCCATCTTGTGTACCTAGCTCAGTAGTAGGCATGGGAGCTGTCCTTGGACTAGCAGGGTACTTAGCAACAACTGAAAACATCAGTATGTTATCAACATTCTCCTCATACTAAATCCAAAACACAGCACTAGGAAGAAATTTAACCCTATCCCAGCCGAAACCAGGACATACAGGCACCACCAAATCCAGCCAGGAGGAATGATGTTGAGAGGCAAGCACAGCCACGCTCAGCTGTGGAGGCTGCAGAGACATGTAACTGCTACCTTCTCACTTAACTGGGAGTATGCATGTCCTACTGGGCTGTGCCAAAGGAGTGGGGAAGCAGAGTCCCCACAGCCTACCCATCACATCCACTCCTGATGCAGGAAGAGATACTTCCAGTGCTACAGGGATGGATTGAGTGGGCAGAAGAGGGAAAAAATTAAATGGGGGAATATGTAAATGTAAAAGACTAATAGCTGCCCTCTTTAGCCTACCTTGATGCTGGTAGCAGATAAAGCTGTATGCTTTTATATACAGTCACTCCTAGATGGTTCAGCAAAAGACACAGTGGAATAATTTAAGGCAAATAGTTTGAAATACTATGAATTTGATAGACAAACAGCTAGAGTGCAGTACAACAACACAGGAACAGTGCTGTCAGCTTAGATGAAAAGGCACTTTCACTATAAGCTAGTTTCTTGAAAAATATGTGTGGGTTGAAATTTCACAAATTTGTTCCATGTAAATAAGCAAAGAAGATTGTATGTAGTTTGCTATAGGCTTAACAAAATTTTGCCTATGCTTTTTTGAGCTGAAATTGAAAAAGAGCATTTGAAAAAGGTAATTTTGCAAACTTGTGTGCACTGAAATGGTCAAATTTAAAATATCATACCTGAAACATAATCAAAATTATACCTTTTTTTTTGATAACATGTATTCCAGTATGACTCAGCAACAACAAACAGAGGACACAGCATTTATTCATATTCTAGCAAAGTGCAAAGGGGCAGAAATCTTGATATCCATTTTTCTGGTGTGTTCAGCTTTCAGACAGAGTAGTATTACCAACAGCAATGGGCAAAGTGCAACTCAATGCCATCATGAGCCACAGGGTTCAACAGTGTTGCCACTGTCTGACATGCTCCATATTAGACACCTTCCTCACCCTGTTGAGCAGGGAGCAGCAATATTCAGCTTTATGCAAACTAGCTGCAACTGTCAGCCTTCCTGATGTTAACTCCATCCTTCCCAGGAAAACAGTATGGGTTAAAAATTTGTTCTTCTTCATGCTGTTTCCTTTGAAAAAGTCAATGGAATTTGCCGTTAAACCTATGGATAAGAGACAAATTACTTTTGTACTACAGGAGGAATAAGTAATGCAAAGCCAAGGACAGCCAGGAGCACTCAGATGTAGACACAAAGGGGTAGTAGGACAGGGCATGAAAAATGTACACAATTTGTTGAAAACTGTAATTAATTTTTTTTCTTCATTTAGTTCAAACCCTCATATCCAAAGGTAAGAGAGGAATTTTTTTTTTCTGCCCTACTTTCTATCTACTTTAAGGTTTTACTAAGATGCTAATTCATAATAGGGATATAGCTTGCACTTTATTACAACTATCAATACATAGACAGGTTTTGGTAGAAGACGATGTAATCTGTTAGAAACAACACAGTGAATTCATACCTGCAAAATCAGCAAGAAAAGAAAGTAAGCATTGGCTATTTGCTGAAACTGTTCAAACAGGTTATGAGGCAGTGTCCTGGTTCCAGCTGGGACAGGGTTAACTTTCTTCCCAGTAGCTTGGGGGGTGTGCTGTGTTTTGGGTTTAGTGTGAAAGGAGCGTTGATGGCCCATTGATGCTTTGGCGGTTGCTGGGTGGTGCTTGTACCGGGAGGGGGGAGCACAGCCGGGGTGGTGGACCCAGCTGGCCAATGGGGTATTCTATACCATGTGACATCATGCTCAGTATAAAAACCAGGTGTGGGGGGGGGCTCGCCCTCCGTTGGTGACACGCGGTCGGCGGTCGGGGAGCGGTTGTGTTGTGCATTGCCTGCTTTGTGTATTCTGTTATTGTTGTTGTTCTCACTGTTATTATTACTGTTCTACTTTGTTTTATTTCAATTATTAAACTGTTTTTATCTCAACCCGGGAGCTTTCCTACTTGTGCCCTCCCGATTCTCTCCCCCATCCCACCGGGGGGGGTGGTGATCGAGCGGCTGCGTGGAGTTTATTTTTGCTGGCTGGGGTTAAACCACGACAGTCCTTTTTGGCACACAACATGGGGCACGAAGGGTTGAGATAACGACAGATTAACTAGAGCATATTAAGGAATTTATATCTGTTAACATATTAATTTGTTCTGCACCATGCTCCTGTTTTTACTGTACCTGTTAAAGATTGGCGTTGGGTTTTGTAGTCTGTTGTGCTCTGCAGTGATTAATGATGTTTTGCCTGGGAGATTTGTTATTAAAAAAACACTGGCATTGGGGGTTATTTGGTATTTGGGATTTGTAATGAAGCCGTTTCTGCATTTCGGGTACCACCTCATGGAGACCATTAGCAATTATACCTTTTCCTCCGAGAGATTTTTTATGGAGGAAATAGAGAATGGCACCCTCGCTACCTTCCTCTATGATGTCATCTCCTTTGTTAAAATAACTTGCCAGTACCTTGAACATCCCTGGGTAGTTAAGATACATCTATTGGTACTCCTTGGGAATATTGTTGCGGTTTTATCCAAGGTTAGTAAGCAATTTAAGAATGTCATCCAGAGATCTGCCCCAAGGCTGGATAGTTATGAGTGGCAGGGCGAGTGGGATAGCATGGGCAAATGCCTAGGACGATGGGCACCCCCAGTGTTCTGGAACTTTACCCCTGAACAAGTGCAGAACCCTGAAAAATTAGTAGAATATTTGGAAGAAGTATGCTGTCACCCTGGCCATTCTAGGAAGACACAAATCACTACAATGTGCTGGGACCTGGCCCACGCCTACGGAGCCCTATTTAACACCACTCAGAACCCCCAAGGGGAAGAAAAGGTCTCTGCAGCTGATGACAAAGCAACAGGCCCTGTGGCTACTCCACCCCTCACGGCAAGCACAGCGGCTCCCTCAACCCCCAGGGCAGGCACGCCAGCTACTCCGCCCCCTGCGATAGAGAACCAACCCATGCCGGTATCAGGCACCCCTATACAAAAGAGAAAATGCACAAGAAAATCAGCTCGTCTAGTAAGGGATGAAGATGAACCAGGGCCATCACGAGAACAGGAGGAGGAGGAGGCAGAACCCGTAAATGAGATGGTGACCACCCAATCCCTATCTCTGGCTGAGCTGCGAGATATGCGAAAAGACTTCAGCCGTCGTCCAGGCGAGCACATTGTCACCTGGCTGCTCCGATGCTGGGATAACGGGGCCAGTAGCCTGGAATTAGAGGGTAGGGAAGCCAAGCAGCTGGGATCCCTTTCTAGGGAAGGGGGCATTGACAAAGCAATTGGACAAGGGGCACAAGTCCTCAGCCTCTGGAGGCGACTCCTGTCAGGTGTGAAGGAAAGGTATCCCTTCAAGGAAGATGTTATATGCCACCCAGGCAAGTGGACCACCATGGAGAGAGGTATCCAGTACCTGAGAGAATTAGCCGTGCTGGAAGTGATTTATGATGACCTGAACAACGAGCAGTTATCCAAAGACCCAGATGAAGTCAAATGCACCCGACCCATGTGGCGGAAGTTTGTACGGAGCGCACCAGCGTCACATGCAAACTCATTGGAAATAATGACCTGGAGAGATGGAGAGGAACAAACAGTGGATGAACTGGCTGGCCAACTCCGGCAATATGAAGAAAGTCTCTCTTCCTCCCTACGGGCCTGTGTCTCTGCTGTGGAGAAACTGTCTCGGGAGGTCCAGCAACTCAAAGAGGATATGTCCTGCTCCCCACCTGCACGGGCCAGTGTCTCAGCCATTAGGAGCAAGCGTCCCTCTGCTCAAGAGAGGAGACATCGTGGGTACACACCCCGGGGCACCCTGTGGTTTTACCTGCGTGACCACGGAGAGGACATGAGGAAGTGGGATGGAAAACCTACCTCAGTCCTACAGGCACGGGTACATGAGTTGCAAGGGAAAACAACCACAAAAGGGGGTTCTTCCAGGAAAACTGCTGCTCCAGTCTCCAGTGAGTTCCCCAGACAGAGTAGAAGGGCTGATTCCACTTCCGACCTTAATAAAGGGACTTCTGACTCATACTTCCAAGAAGTGGATAGCGAATATGATGACCAGGACTAGAGGGGCCCTGCCTCCAGCCAGGTGGAGGAAAGGGACAACCGGGTTTACTGGACTGTGTGGATTCGATGGCCTGGCACATCAGATCCACAGGAATATAAGGCTCTCGTAGACACCGGTGCACAGTGTACCCTGATGCCATCAGGCTATAAAGGGGCAGAACCCATTTGTATTTCTGGAGTGACAGGGGGATCCCAAGAGTTAACTGTGTTGGAGGCCGAAGTGAGCCTAACCGGGAATGAGTGGCAGAAGCACCCCATTGTGACTGGCCCAGAGGCTCCGTGCATCCTTGGCATAGACTACCTCAGGAGAGGGTATTTCAAGGACCCAAAAGGGTACCGGTGGGCTTTTGGTATAGCTGCCCTGGAGACGGAGGAAATTAAACAGCTGTCCACCTTGCCCGGTCTCTCGGAGGACCCTTCTGTTGTGGGGTTGTTGAAGGTCCAAGAACAACAGGTAGCAATTGATACCACAACAGTGCACCGGCGGCAATATCGCACCAACCGAGACTCTCTGATCCCCATCCATGAGCTGATTCGTCGACTGGAGAGCCAAGGAGTGATCAGTAAGACTCGCTCACCCTTCAACAGTCCCATATGGCCAGTGCGAAAGTCCAATGGAGAGTGGAGGCTAACAGTAAACTACCGTGGCCTGAACGAAGTCAGGCCGCCACTGAGTGCTGCCGTGCCGGACATGCTGGAACTTCAATACGAACTGGAGTCAAAGGCAGCCAAGTGGTACGCCACCATTGACATTGCTAACGCGTTCTCTCCATCCCTTTGGCGGCAGAGTGCAGGCCACAGTTTGCTTTCCCTTGGAGGGGCGTCCAGTACACCTGGAACCGACTGCCCCAGGGGTGGAAACACAGCCCTACCATTTGCCATGGACTGATCCAGACTGCACTGGAACAGGGTGAGGTTCCGGAACACCTGCAATACATTGATGACATCATCGTGTGGGGCAACACTGCAGAGGAAATTTTTGAGAAAGGGGAGAGAAAAGTCCAAATCCTTCTGAAGGCCGGTTTTGCCATAAAACAAAGTAAGGTCAAGGGACCTGCACAGGAGATCCAGTTTTTAGGAATAAAATGGCAAGATGGACGTCGTCAGATCCCAACGGATGTGATCAATAAAATAACAGCCATGTCTCCACCAACTAACAAAAAGGAAACGCAAGCTTTCTTAGGCGTTGTGGGTTTTTGGAGAATGCATATTCCAAATTACAGTCAGATCGTAAGCCCTCTCTATCATGTGACCAGGAAGAAGAACGACTTCAAATGAGACCCTGAGCAACGACAAGCATTTGAACAAATTAAACAGGAGATAGTTCAGGCAGTAGCCCTTGGGCCAGTCCGGGCAGGACAAGATGTGAAGAATGTGCTCTACACCGCAGCCGGGGAGAACGGTCCTACCTGGAGCCTCTGGCAGAAAGCACCAGGGGAGACTCGAGGTCGACCCTTAGGGTTCTGGAGTCGGGGATACAGAGGATCCAAGGCCCGCTACACTCCAACTGAGAATGAGATATTGGCAACATATGAAGGGGTTCAAGCTGCTTCGGAAGTGGTTGGTACTGAAGCACAGCTCCTCCTGGCACCCCGACTGCCGGTGCTGGGCTGGATGTTCAAAGGGAGGGTCCCCTCTACACATCATGCAACCGATGCTACGTGGAGTAAGTGGGTCGCGCTGATCACACAACGGGCCCGAATAGGAAACCCCAGTCGCCCAGGAATCTTGGAGGTGATCACGAACTGGCCAGAAGGCAAAGATTTTGGAATATCCCCAGAGGAGGAGGTGACACGTGCTGAAGAGGCCCCACCATATAACAACCTACCAGAAAACGAGAAGCAATATGCCCTGTTCACTGATGGGTCCTGTCGCCTTGTGGGAAAACATCGGAGGTGGAAGGCTGCTGTATGGAGTCCTATACGCCAAGTTGCAGAAACTGCTGAAGGAGAAGGTGAATCGAGTCAGTTTGCAGAGGTGAAAGCCATCCAGCTGGCCTTGAACATTGTCGAATGAGAAAAATGGCCAGTACTTTATCTCTATACTGACTCATGGATGGTGGCAAATGCCCTGTGGGGGTGGTTGCAGCAGTGGAAGCAGAACAACTGGCAGCGCAGAGGTAAACCCATCTGGGCCGCCGCGTTGTGGCAAGATATTGCTGCCCGGGTAGAGAACCTGACTGTAAAAGTACGTCACGTAGATGCTCACGTACCCAGGAGTTGGGCCGCTGAAGAACACCAAAACAACCAGCAGGTGGACCAGGCTACTAAGATTGAAGTGGCTCAGGTGGATCTGGACTGGCAACATAAAGGTGAATTATTTATAGCTCTGTGGGCCCATGACACTTCAGGCCACCAAGGGAGAGATGCAACATATAGATGGGCTCGTGATCGAGGGGTAGACTTAACCATGGACACTATTGCACAAGTTATCCACGAATGTGAAACATGCGCTGCAATCAAGCAAGCCAAGCGAATAAAGCCTCTTTGGTTTGGAGGACGATGGTTGAAGTATAAATATGGGGAGGCTTGGCAGATTCATTATATGACGCTCCCACAAACCCGACAGGGCAAGCGCTATGTGCTCACCATGATGGAAGCAACCACAGGATGGCTGGAAACATACCCTGTGCCCCATGCCACCGCCCGGAATACCATCCTGGGCCTTGAAAAGCAAGTCCTATGGCGACACGACATCCTAGAAAGAATTGAGTCAGACAACGGGACTCATTTCCGAAACACCCTCATAGACACCTGGGCCAAAGAGCATGGCATTGAGTGGGTCTATCACATCCCCTATCATGCACCAGCCTCCGGAAAAATTGAACGATACAACGGGCTGCTAAAGACAACACTGAGGGCAATGGGTGGTGGGACATTCAAGCATTGGGACACACATTTAGCAAAGGCCACCTGGTTAGTCAACACTAGGGGATCTGTCACTCGAGCTGGCCCTGCCCAATCCAATCCCTTACGTACTGTAGAGGGGGATAAAGTCCCTGTCGTGCATATGAGAAATATGCTGGGGAAGACGGTCTGGGTTACTCCTGCCTCTGGCAAGGGAAAAACCATCCGTGGGATTGCTTTTGCTCAGGGACCTGGGTGCACTTGGTGGGTGATGAGAAAGGATGGGGAAGTCCGGTGTGTACCTCAAGGGGATTAGATTTTGGGTGAAAATAGCCAATGAACTGAATTGTACTATGTTAGTTATTACATAGTACTGTATGTCATCACTTCTATGGTTACCATATGCCATATTAACAGTATTACAGTAAGAATCACCCAGATTAATGTAGGATGAACTCCGATGAAACTGAGCAAGGTGCAACAATGATAGAACCGGACGAGCGCCCAGAACTGGCCTCCGCATGCAACAGTCCCACACCACACACCATCTCTCCTGCCCTGCAAGACTGTTATGACAGGTGGAACCCTAAGTCACGGACTAAACGAACTCAACGGACGTTTTAGAGGGATGGCCCATGGACTAAGGGAATGATATCTCTGTGTGCGTATATATCAAAAGGCAAGGAAAAGTAGCGGTGACTAATTGGAATGTATGGGAAAATGTGAGACCTGGGCATGATGTAGATGGTATAGAATAAGGGGTAGATATTGTCCTGGTTCCAGCTGGGACAGGGTTAACTTTCTTCCCAGTAGTTTGGGGGGTGTGCTGTGTTTTGGGTTCGGTGTGAAAGGAGCGTTGATGGCCCATTGATGCTTTGGCTGTTGCTGGGTGATGCTTGCACCGGGAGGGGGGAGCACAGCCGGGGTGGTGGACCCAGCTGGCCAATGGGGTATTCTATACCATTCTATACATAGCCAATGTATACCATTCTATACATAGCCAATGTGACTCCCATCTACAAGAAGGGCCGGAAGGAGGATCCGGGGAACTACAGGCCGGTCAGCCTGACCTCGGTGCCGGGGAAGATCATGGAGCGTTTGGTTTTGAGGGTGCTCACGAGCCATGTCCAGGACAACCAGGGGATCAGGCCCAGCTAGCACGGGTTCATGGAAGGCAGGTCCTGCTTGACCAACTGGATCTCCTTCTATGACCAGGTGACCCGCCTAGTGGATGAGGGAAAGGCTGTGGATGTGGTCTACCTGGACTTCAGTAAAGCCTTTGACACTGTCTCCCACAGCATTCTCCTAGAGAAGCTGGCGGCTCACGGCCTAGACAGGTACACTCTTCGCTGGGTAAAAAACTGGCTGGACGGCCGAGCCCAGAGAGTTGTGGTCAACGGAGTTAAATCCAGTTGGCAGCCGGTCACGAGCGGTGTTCCCCAGGGCTCAGTACTGGGGCTGGTCTTGTTCAATATCTTTATCAACGATCTGGACGAGGGGATCGAGTGCTCCCTCAGTAAGTTTGCAGACGACACCAAGTTGGGCGGGAGTGTTGATCTGCTCGAGGGTAGGAAGGCTCTGCAGAGGGACCTGGACAGGCTGGATCGATGGGCCGAGGCCAATTGTATGAGGTTCAACAAGGCCAAGTGCCGGGTCCTGCACTTCGGCCACAACAACCCCAGGCAACGCTACAGGCTTGGGGAAGAGTGGCTGGAAAGCTGCCCAGAGGAAAAGGACCTGGGGGTGCTGATTGACAGCCGGCTGAACATGAGCCAGCAGTGTGCTCAGGTGGCCAGGAAGGCCAACGGCATCCTGGCCTGTATCAGAAATAGTGTGGCCAGCAGGAGTAGGGAGGTGATCGTACCCCTGTACTCAGCACTAGTGAGGCCGCACCTCGAATACTGTGTTCTGTTTTGGGCCCCTCACTACAAGAAGGACATGGAGGTGCTGGAGTGTGTCCAGAGGAGGGCAACGAAGCTGGTGAAGGGCCTGGAGCACAAGCCTTATGAGGAGCGGCTGAGGGAACTGGGGTTGTTTAGTCTGGAGAAGAGGAGGCTGAGGGGAGACCTCATCGCGCTCTACAACTACCTGAAAGGAGGTTGTAGTGAGGTGGGTGTTGGTCTCTTCTGCTAAGTAACTAGCGATAAGACGAGAGGAAATGGCCTCAAGTTGCACCAAGGGAGGTTTAGATTGAACATTAGGAGAAATTTCTTTACTGAAAGAGTGGTCAGGCCTTGGAACAGGCTGCCCAGGGAAGTGGTGGAGTCACCATCCCTGGAGCTATTTAAAAGACGTGTAGATGAGGCCCTTAGGGACATGGTGTAGTGGGCATGGTGTGTTGGGTTGACAGTTGGACACGAAGATCTTAGAGGTCTTTTCCAACCTGTATTATTCTATGATTCTATGTGACATCTTGCTCAGTATAAAAACCAGGTGTGGGGGGGGGCTCGCCCCCCTTTGGTGACACGCAGCCGGCGATCGGTGAGCGGTTGTGTTGTGCATTGCCTGCTTTGTGTATTCTGTTATTGTTGTTGTTCTCATTGTTATTATTACTGTTCTACTTAGTTTTATTTCAATCATTAAACTGTTTTTATCTCAACCCGGGAGCTTTCCTACTTGTGCCCTCCCGATTCTCTCCCCCATCCCACCGGGGGGGAGTAATCGAGCGGCTGCGTGGAGTTTATTTTTGCTGGCTGGGGTTAAACCACGACAGTCCTTTTTGGCGCCCAACGTGGGACACGAAGGGTTGAGATAACGACAGACTATTTAGAGCATATTAAGGAATTTATTTTTGCTGGCTGGGGTTAAACCACGACAGGCAGGAAAGTGAAGAAGTTGTATTTTGACGTTTTAATTGAATTGCTCTGTAGGGAAAAAAAGGAAAATAAATAGGATTGGTAAATCAGGAAACAAAATTACAGCACAACCCATTTCAACTGTGTTTTTACTTGCTTATATTTAGCAATAGCATTGTTTCCAACAGCAGTTCAAAAAACATTTCCTTTTCCCCCATACAGTCATGCCGAGTGTGGATAAACAGAATTCCTCATGGAATTAGTGAAAACATGATGCTCAGTTTATGCCAGTGCAACTGCAGGTAGATCAAGGTACATGTAGGCACTCACAGAGACACATCTTCCCTTTATTAGTCTCTCCACTTACTTACATGATGCACAAATAGAATTAAAAACTGTAACCAAAACACAACTAAGACATTTTGCTGGTAGTGTCTACAAAGCAGTGTTAGAAAACGCATGCTAGGTCAATTATCTATAACTTGTCTGAGACTTCAAAGCACCATTTGGCTGGATAACCACACAGGAGCTACAGGAGCCACCGAGGCGAAGGGCTCCGGAGCGGAGGACCCTTCCTAAAGCGGCAAAACCGCGAAGGCAAAAATCGCGAAGGCAAAAGCGCCGGGAGTGAGAGAGTGCCCCAGCCCCCCGTCCCCCGAGCCGGAGAAGGGAGGTCCTGACGAGCGGCAGCTCTGACTCGGCGTGGGCGGGGACAGGAGGGACGGCGGCCAAACCCCCTCAGATACAAGAGCAGCCCCCAGGGAGCGCGAGCAACCCGGAGCGCGGCGCAGCAGTTCGCGCAGGGAAGGCGAGCGGGGAAGGCGAGCGGGCAGGGCGGCAGCCCCCCCTCCAGGCTCTAGAGGCTAGCTCAACTAGTGGTCATCGCCCTCCCAGAAGAGGACCTAGCCATGGTTTCCACTCGGCCGAAAGCCATCGCCAGAAGGAATGTGGCGACCCAGACTGAGCCCCCCACGCAAACATACATCTGTCCGGGTCTCTGGCTGCAGGGAGTGCCTGAGCCTGTCCCTTGTACAGGAGGGCAGCAGAGATAACACCTGTGTGCGCTGTGACCAGGTGGATGATCTGCTCAGCCTGGTGGCAGAGCTGAAGGAGGAAGTGGAGAGGTTAAGGAGTATCAGGGGAGTGTGAGAGGGAGATAGATTGGTGGAGCCGCACCCTACCATCCCAGAGGCAAAGGCAGCACATGGAGGCTCCACAAGAAGCAGAGGATCCCCTACCCTCTTGCCACCAGGCAGAAGGAGGGGACCCAGGAGACGGGGGGAAATGGACACAGGTCCCTGCTCGGGGCGCCAGGCAAATCCCTGCCTGGCCTCCCTCACCTCAACCTTCCCAGTTGCCCTTACAGAACAGATATGGGGCCCTGGAACTTGAGGGCCAGGCAAATGAGGATGTAGATGAAGGCCCATCCAGGGGGTTGCCCAGAGCGAGTCAGTCAGCCCCACGCATTACGACTGCCTCCGCTAAGAAAAAAAGGAGGGTAATTGTAGGTGATTCTCTTCTGAGGGGGACAGAGGGCCCAATATGCCAGCCAGACCCATCCCACAGGGAAGTCTGCTGCCTCCCTGGGGCCCGGGTTAAGGACATTACTAGGAAATTCCCTAGTCTGGTACAGGCCTCCGATTACTACCCGCTATTGGTTATACAGGCTGGCAGTGAGGACGTTGCAGAGAGAAGTCCCGAAGCGATCAAAAGGGACTTCAGGGCACTGGGGCGACTGGTGGAAGGATCAGGAGCACAGGTAGTGTTTTCCTCGATCCCTTCAGTGGCAGGGAAGAATACTGAAGGGAACAGGAAAACTCATCGGATCAACACGTGGCTCAGGGGCTGGTGCCATTGGAGAAATTTTGGCTTCTTTGACCACGGGGAGGTTTACACGGCACCAGGCCTGCTGGCGACGGACGGAGTTCAGCTGTCTCACAGGGGGAAAAGGATTCTTGCGTATGAGTTGGCGGGGCTCATCAAGAGGGCTTTAAACTAGGTTCGAAGGGGGAAGGGGATAAAACCAGGCTCACTAGAGAAGAGCCTAGGGACCGCACGCCAATGTCGGGGGCAAAATCGATAGCCCAGCTCAAGTGCATCTACACCAATGCATGCAGCATGGGCGGCAAACAGGAGGAGCTGGAAGCCATTGTGCAGCGGGATAGCTATGACTTAGTTGCCATCACGGAAACATGGTGGGATGAGTCTCACGATTGGAGTGCTGCAATGGATGGCTATAAGCTCTTCAGAAGGGACAGGCGAGGAAGGAGAGGCGGTGGGGTAGCCCTGTATGTTAGGGAGTGCTTCGACTGTCTAGAGCTCAATGATTGTGATGACGAGGTCGAGTGCTTGTGGGTGAGGATGAGGGGGAAGGCCAACAAGGCAGATATCCTGCTGGGAGTCTGTTATAGACCACCTAACCAGGACAAGGAGGCAGACGAAATATTCTACCAGAGGCTGGCAGAAGTCTCACAGTCGCAAGCCCTTGTTCTCGTGGGGGACTTCAACTTTCCGGACGTCTGCTGGAAATACCACACGGCAGAGAGGAAACAGTCGAGGAGGTTCCTGGAGTGTGTGGAAGATAACTTCCTGACGCAGCTGGTAAGCGAGCCCACCAGGGGAGGTGCCTCGCTTGACCTGCTGTTCACAGAGAAGGACTGGTGGGAGATGTGGTGGTCGGAGGCCGGCTTGGGCTTAGGGACCATGAAATGATAGAATTCTCGATACTTGGTGAAGTAAAGAGGGGGGCCAGCAAAACCGCTACCATGGACTTCCGGAGGGTGGACTTTGGCCTGCTCAGGACACTGGTCAAGAAAGTCCCTTGAGAGACAGTCCCTAAGGGCAAAGGGGTCCAGGAAGGCTGGACGTTCTTCAAGAAGGAAGTCTTAAAGGCGCAGGAGCAGGCTGTCCCCATGTGCCACAAGAAGAACGAGCGGGGAAGACGACCAGCCTGGCTGAATGGGGAGCTCTGGCTGGGACTCAGGAAAAAAAGGAGAGTTTACCACTTGTGGAAGAAGGGGCAGGCAACTCAAGAAGAGTACAGGGATCTCGATAGGTCATGCAGAGAGGAAATTAGAAAGGCAAAAGCCCAGCTAGAACTTAACCTGTCCACTGTTGTGAGAGACAACAAAAAATGCTTTTACAAGTATATTAATGAGAAAAAGAGAGCCAAGGAGAATCTCCATACTTTATTGGATGGGGGGGGGAACGTTGCCACCAAGGATGAGGATAAGGCTGAGGTACTTAACGCCTTCTTTGCCTCAGTCTTAAATAGTCAGAGCAGTTATCCTCAGGGTACTCAGCCCCCTGAGCTGGAAGACAGGGTTGGCGAGCAGGATAAACCCCCCATAATCCAAGAGGAAGCAGTTAACGACCTGCTACGCCACCCGGACGCTCACAAGTCTATGGGGCCGGATGGGATCCACCCGAGGGTACTGAGGGAGCTGGCGGAGGAGCTTGCCAAGCCACTCTCCATCATTTACCAGCAGTCCTGGTTAACAGGGGAGGTCCTGGACGACTGGAGGCTTGCCAATGTGATGCCCATCTACAAGAAGGGCCGGAAGGAGGATCCGGGGAACTACAGGCCGGTCAGCCTGACCTCGGTGCCGGGGAAGATTATGGAGCGGTTCGTCTTGAGGGTGCTCACAAGCCATGTGCGGGACATCCAGGGGATCAGGCCCAGCCAGCATGGGTTCATGGAAGGCAGGTCCTGCTTGACCAACCGGATCTCCTTCTATGACGAGGTGACCCGCCTAGTGGATGAGGGAAAGGCTGTGGATGTGGTCTACCTGGACTTTAGTAAAGCCTTTGACACTGTCTCCCACGGCATTCTCCTAGAGAAGCTGGCAGCTCACGGCCTAGACAGATACACTCTTCGCTGGGTAAAAAACTGGCTGGACGGCCGAGCCCAGAGAGTTGTGGTCAACGGAGTTAAATCCAGTTGGCGGCCGGTCACGAGCGGTGTTCCCCAGGGCTCAGTACTGGGGCCAGTCTTGTTCAATATCTTTATCAATGATCTGGATGAGGGGTTCGAGTGCTCCTTCAGTAAGTTTACAGATGACACCAAGCTGGGCAGGAGTGTTGATCGGCTTGAGGGTAGGACAGGCTGGATCGATGGGCTGAGGCCAATTGTATGAGGTTCAACAAGGCCAAGTGCCGGGTCCTGCACTTGGGTCACAACAACCCCAGGCAACGCTACAGGCTTGGGGAAGAGTGGCTGGAAAGCTGTCTGTCGGAAAAGGACCTGGGGGTGCTGGTTGACAGCCAGCTGAACATGAGCCGGCAGTGTGCCCAGGTGGCCAAGAAGGTCAACGGCATCCTGGCCTGTATCAGAAACGGTGTGGCCAGCAGGACTAGGGAGGTGATCGTGCCCCTGTACTCGGCCCTGGTGAGGCCGCACCTCGAATACTGTGTTCTGTTTTGGGCCCTGCGATGAGCGAGGGAAGGCAAGCAGTCGACTCAATGTGAGTGATAGGGCAAGCTTTCACTTTATTGCAAAACTCTACACATATTTATACACTGAGTTCTACCTTATGCATACTTGTCTATAAATCATTGGCTTAGCTCTAAGGATTACATTATCATACTCCTCCTACTTGCGGTTACTGCTACGTGGTCCGGGTTCCATCCTGTTTTTCTTATACAGTGCTTCTTCAAAGTTGTTTATCTGCACAGTGCAAGGTCAGCACGACCTTCTTTTCTCCCTTGTCAGCATGACTCGGAATTTACCACTGCGGCCTAATCTGGCTAACTTATGTCAAGATTGAATCATGACCGCGTTCCCTCATCCATTCTCCAACAATTCCCCCTTTTTCTTTTTGGACCACCAATACATTGTGGTTCATTTTTACAACATTATTTAAAATACAGTGATATGCTATTTTTACTATAACTATAATTGTTAATAAAACGCCAAGCCAGCGCAATCCTTCTTTAATCAATGACAAGAGCCAAGGAGACAATCCTCCAAACATGGACTTGAACCAATCGTCAAAAGGACTGTCGCTCTCGGTAACCCTTCTTGTGTGGTCGCGCAGCCACTGCAGTTGCTTCTGAATAGATTAACTGTGATTTGTGAGATTAAAACAACACATACCATCTACATCTTCACAGCCATGTCCTTGAGCTAATAATAGAAAATCAATGGCTGCTCGATTTTGTAAAATGGCATGGCGCAAACTGTCCATGTCTTGAGCCATTTCTGTCAAGACTTTGGTGGTCACGTTAGCTTGTTTCACCGACCAACATGCTAACTTCTTGAGTTGAGCCAGCGCTTGCGCAGTGCCTATGTTAGGCACTCGGGAAGCAAATACATTGGCTGTAGTCGACCATAAATCTACATTGTCGTTACAATCTGCCTGCAATTGATTTATAGACCTTTTGTGTCGATTTGTCGCTACTGTAGTTATATTGAGCCAACTTTGTTGGCTAACTGTGAGCAGAGTTAATTTACCTACATAACAAGGCCCTCCAAAGGCGTTCTTTGGGATACCAGGCCATGCTCCCTCCCAGCCCCCTGCACATCTGGCAGGGCATGGGAAGATGAAAAGTCCTTGACTAGCATAAACATTACCTAGCAACAACCAAAACATCAGTGTGTCATCAACATTATTCTCACACTACATCCAAAACACAGCACTATACCAGTTAATAGGAAGAAAATCAACTCCATCCCAGCCAAAACCAGGACAGTATCCACCCCTTATTCCATACCATTTACATCATGCTCAGGTCCCACACTATCCAATACATTCTCATTACCCACCATCCCCCTTCCCATCTTTTGATATAATACACAGATATCATTCCCTTAGTCTATGGACCACCCCTGTAAAATGTCCATAAAATATCCATAAATGTCCACAAAATGTCCACTGCGTTCATTTAGTCCATGACTTTGGGCTCCATCTGTTATGGTGGTCACTCAGGTCAGCAGAGGTGGTGTGTTGCGTGGAGTTACTGGGCACCAAAGCCGGCTCAGGTCGGGTCACTGCTGCACTTGCGCTGCTTCTTGTAAAGTTTGTCCTCCGTTGGTTCAGGTGGTTCCTGATGCTTGGGCATGGGCTTATCCACAGTCACAGACGCCTCGGGGTGTCCTGTCCCGCATGGACTCAGTCACAGGTCACAGTCCCTTCGATTCGAGTTCACGCTGCAGTTCCAGCCTGTCCAGCACAGCAGCACAGAAGCAGCAGCGATGCCCTGGCCATCTGCCGGCCCAGGCGCATCCCCATTGCTGTTATCAGAATGTTCCCAGGCACAGAACAGTAAGACGATCAGCAGTGCAGCAGTACAGCAAGCAGCGAGAGCAAAAAAGCAGCCACTAATGAGCACAAGACTCTAATACACATTAAGGCAAGCAAGCCCCATGGCAAGCACAAGAGCCTGCGAATTAATAGCTAAACAGCAGTAACAGCTATAAATTCAATCTAGCACATTCCAATCAAACGTGTCGTTATCTTGAACCCTTCGAGCCCCACATTGGGCGCCAAAAAGGACTGTCGTAGTTTAACCTGGCAGGCAGCCAAATACCACGCAGCCGCTCGCTCACCCCCCCCACCCCCAGCGGGATGGGGAGAGAATCGGAAGGGTAAGAGTGAGAAAACTCGTGGGTTGAGATTAAAGACAGTTTAATAGGGAAAGCAAAAGCCGCGCACGCAAGCAAAGCAAAACAAGGAATTCATTCACCACTTCCCATGGGCAGGCAGGTGTTCAGCCATCTCCAGGAAAGCAGGGCTCCATCATGCGTAATGGTTACTCCAGCTAAACGATCATTTGGGGCTCGGGGCGAGTGCACAGAGATTTCACAAAGTCTTTGCCAGTGGGCTTGCCAAAGTAATTGTTGTGATTGCTTCAAAATAAGCCTCATTATGTTCTTAATATCTTCTGGACATAGCATCCCGCTACCCCAGATATAGCTTAGCATTTGCCTTGCAGGCTCGCTATGCACCCCCGACTCATTAACTGTGTTTCGCAATTGATTTAATATTTTCCAATCTAAGGCCTCATGCACCCCAGTCATAGCCCCCGCGTTATCTACCTGGTAGATTACCGGGAAGGCTTGAGGGCTAATTTGATCTAATAAATCAAAATCTTTTTGTTCAATAGCTTCTCGTGCTATTTTGTCCCAACCAACCCGCACTAAACGCAGCTGTTGATGAGCTTGGGACGGTTTGGGGAGGGAAGGTTTGGGGGTGGCCTTTAGAAGACTTTCAGCTTGAGCAGTCTCCTGTCCGCTACTGTCTACCCTCTCATCTTCACTTGGACCCTCCCTCTCCTCCTCCCTCTCCCCCGGCGGTGCGGAGGGACAAGCCCTTTCTGTCGGTGGATCAGGAGGGGGATGAGAGGGTCGGCGAACGACGGGAACAGGAATTCCCGAAGGCGGAGGTGAAAAATAGTCACCCCCTGCTGTGAGACGTCCAGCGGCAGGATCGGACTGCTCAAGCCGATCGGAGGCAGCTGTAGCTATTTGCTTTTCAGTTTTATATCTTTTTATGCAATTAATAACATCTCTCCAAGATTTCATTAATTTTTTTGCTGATTTATCATCATCGATTACTAGATCCCACAAACAATCTCCATAAGAACGCCACTCGTCTACTTCAAACATACTTTCAGGGTCTTTAAAAAACCCTTTCGCTTTCCCTAACGCAATTAACCCAGCCAGGTCTTTCAATTGGCTTACTCCCCGCTTTTCTAAAAAGCGTTTTAAGATATCGAACGCTACCTCTGTTTCCATTGCGCGCTATGTTGACCTTCTTAATTATCCGGTCGTTTGCAGCCTTTTCCCACGGGTAGCCTTCTTTTGGACGGCGAACCCCTTTTAATCGTCCT
Source organism: Calonectris borealis (assembly GCF_964195595.1). NCBI lineage: Eukaryota > Metazoa > Chordata > Aves > Procellariiformes > Procellariidae > Calonectris > Calonectris borealis. The sequence goes on along the minus strand of NC_134351.1, from coordinate 36,557,161 downwards.
GGGTTCAAGCACGGATCGGGCGCGCCGCGACAGCGTCCGCCGATCTTCTGCTCCCTGGTCGCTGCTACCAGTGCTTCTCCGATCTCGCTGTCCAGTGAAAAACAAGGATGGGGGTCCCTGTTCGGGCGCCACTTGCAACGAGCGAGGGAAGGCAAGCAGTCGACTCAATGTGAGTGATAGGGCAAGCTTTCACTTTATTGCAGAACTCTACACATATTTATACACTGAGTTCTACCTTATGCATACTTGTCTATAAATCATTGGCTTAGCTCTAAGGATTACATTATCATACTCCTCCTACTTGCGGTTACTGCTACGTGGTCCGGGTTCCATCCTGTTTTTCTTATACAGTGCTTCTTCAAAGTTGTTTATCTGCACAGTGCAAGGTCAGCACGACCTTCTTTTCTCCCTTGTCAGCATGACTCGGAATTTACCACCGCGGCCTAATCTGGCTAACTTATGTCAAGATTGAATCATGACCGCGTTCCCTCATCCATTCTCCAACAGGGCCCCTCACTACAAGAAGGACATTGAGGTGCTGGAGTGTGTCCAGAGAAGGACAACGAAGCTGGTGAAGGGTCTAGAGAACAAGTCTTATGAGGAGTGGCTGAGGGAACTGGGACTGTTTAGTCTGGAGAAGAGGAGGCTGAGGGGAGACCTCATCGTGCTCTACAACTACCTGGAAGGAGGTTGTAGGGAGGTGGGTGTTGGTCTCTTCTGCCAAGTAACTAGCGATAGGACGAGAGGAAATGGCCTCAAGTTGCGCCAAGGGAGGTTTAGACTGGACATTAGGAAAAATTTCTTTACTGAAAGAGTGGTCAGGCCTTGGAACAGGCTGCCCAGGGAAGTGGTGGAGTCACCATCCCTGGAAGTATTTAAAAGACGTGTAGATGAGGCCCTTAGGGACATGGTTTATTGGACATGGTGTGTTGGGTTGACGGTTGGACATGATGATCTTAGAGGTCTTTTCCAACCTTAATGATTCTATGATTCTATGATTCTATGATTAATGATTCTATGATTCTATGATTCTAATTTGTTCAAAGGCTTGTTGTTGCTCAGGGCCCCATTTGAAATTGTTCTTCTTCCTGGTCACTTGATAGAGAGGGCTTAAGATCAGGCTGTAATCTGGAATATGCATTCTCCAAAAACCCACAACGCCTAAGAAAGCCTGTGTTTCCTTTTTGCTAGTTGGTTGTGACATGGCTGTTATTTTGTTAATCACATCTATTGGGATCTGACGACGTCCATCTTGCCATTTTATTCCTAAAAACTGGATTGTATGATTCTAGGTCCTCCCAGGAGCAGAACATGACATTATCATTTTTAGCTGATTCAGCAGCCTCTCAACTCAGCAACTTGGAGCGGTGGCTTGTTTATATCCCATAATGTTCACTTGAATGCGGTGTTGTGCAAACAGCCACTAATACAAGAACTCACCATTTCAGTAAGCTAGTTGCAGCTTTGTTCCCTATTTCCAGTTTCCTTTTCTAATTGCAGATGGCCCCTCCAGCCACAAGCAATGGCTGCTCCCCCATCTGTCTTCAAACCGGAGAAAGACCCAAGCTCGATATTACAGAACCGGGTGTTTTTTTCCCCGAAGATCAGAGCACTCTGATCCAGTTTTTGCCACCTGATAGACAGGCTCAATCCATCATACTGAGCCCACCAGCTAGGGCTGTCCCAGATTTCTAAAGGTTTTAGCTCACATCTGTCTGTGCTTCACAGTGTTCTTCGGAGCTGCCAGAGCAGCATCTCTCTGTGCCTCTCAGCAGCATGGTAGCAGCAGTTGCTGTTTGCATAATACTATCTTGCCAGAGTGGACCGTACCAAAGAACTCACTGTGTTTAGGGTTGTGGTAGCAACGTGGGACCCTGGGCTGAGGGTCCAGCATCACCCTGTAGATAGTTTCTTCTTTGGCTTGAAGAGAGTTTTGATACATATTTTTCCCAGCACTCTGGGGGAAATGGCAGCTACTTTCCTCCCTTCCATATTCAGGTGTGCTGGGTTTTCTCTTTACATGAAGTTTATCAAGCACTCATCCAGGTTTAGTCCTGGAAGCATGAATGCCATCTGTTGCCAGCACATCTAAAATTTCCCCCAGAGAAGCTCTCCAGAAAATGCCTATTAACCCCCTCCCAGGGAACCTAAGGTGTGACAGCACAAGGATATTACACAGTGCACCTTCATTCAGTAATAGATTTGCTGGTTCAATTGAAGAGCAAATGGTGATTGTAATATTGTAATAGACTTTAGATATTGCTAAGCTGGTGGGAGCACAGGAGCTACTAAATGTGAATCACAGGCCACTTCTAATCCATGCATTAATCCAGGATCTCTACTTCTAAACAGACACACATCAGCATGTTTCCACCATTAAACCAATTATTTAAGATCACCACCGTAAGGTGTGTATGGGGGAAGCTATTCCATTTTAGGCAGTTACTGGATTTCTGGCTGTGTCCAGACACAAAGTACGGCAACGTTCTTCAGCATTAACTTCATGTTTTATCCTTTTGTACAAGCCAATGAATAAGTCTCTAAAAGAGCAGAGATGGAAACGCCCTTCATGGAAGAGCTAGCCAAATCCTCCCATTGATTGCACTCCGATAAGGAGAGATGTTTATCAGTGATCATCATATAAACGATATTGCCTGTCTCCTGGCATCATGTAGCCATCTCTGGGTGTGGTTAATTCTGCCTGTGATCTAAATGTCATGACACATTGTGGTTTTTTGTTTTTTTTTTTTTCCAAAATTCCTCACCGTGGGTTATGTGCTGCATACAGGCTCCACGGACACTGCTAAAACAGAAGCAATGGAATAGCAGCATCCTCTGCAAACCCAACATACAGAGAACTAAATTACTTGCTTGACAAGTCTGTGTCCACCAGACACAGAGTCTGGCAGATTTTTTAATAAAAACTGGATCTAAAGATGCTGCCTGCCCACTAATCTGAAGAAAAATATCCCTGCCACTTAAAAAAAGAGAAGACAGTAGCTGCAGGAAAAAGTATGTACAGGGCACCTGACCTTTGTGCGTCAACAGATTTCGGAGGGTCACATACAACATGGGAAAAACTACTCTGTAAACACTCACATAAAGTTTATAGAACTTTGCCTGCAAAAATCTCAGAGGGGGATGAGAAAAGAATGGGAGTGGTTTATTTCAATTCCTGCCTTCTATTTCTGTCCATTAATTACGTCAAGAAAACCACTGAATGAACCAGAGCCATTCATTTTGTTTCCTATTGCCATTAGGCATGGTAAAAACCCCAGACATAACAGCTTCCAAATGCTTAACTGCAGGAATCTGGACATCCAGTATTTTCTCCATAGTATTTCAAGATCATGATATTGTTTGACACACACTATCTTTTGGGACACTGGGACACTACTGACCTCAGGATAAGGACAGGAAGTATCATAGTGGATCTTTTCATTATTCTAGGATCCATAATTAAAACTAAACACCAGAAGAAAATAATTCCTCATAATCACTATGAAGATTTCTAATTCAACAAGTAACTTGTTCACGGCCCTCAGGGGCTAAGGGAATATCAGTATTAAATGATAAAAACAAACTAGGGAAAACTTCAGCCTTTCCAGTTCAAAGCTTTGCATTCCCATGTCAAGGATACAGTTGAAGCTCTGTGTAAGGCATCATTTATGTTTTCATGCAATACGCCAGGTCTGCGTGCTTTGACAGCTTGGGCTCTCGGTTGACTACAGGGAAATCTCAGTTGGCCTCTGCTCTCGATCTTATCCTATTCTGTGATGCTTAATACCATCACACCCTGTCACTCCTTTAGAGCTGTACCAGAACATGACTCTGGGGTGGGAGGGTTGCTACAGAAACCTGCAGCACTGCAGCATGTTAAACAGTCCATATGCAGCCATCATTTTATAAGCAATGCTTTTAACGCATCATCCTCCTTACCTTCCCCATGCTCTGTCTTCTGTGAAGGAGACTCCCATATGGGAAAAGTGATGGAGAGGAAATATCTTTGAAGCAGCAATTAAGTATTAAGAAGCCTTACAGGAGCTTCTGGTTCTCCTATAGATTTATAAAAATCAAACGTCCAAGAAAAGCAGCTCTATGGGCCGAGCACAAAGATGGGAGTTGGGACATTTACACTTATTCCCAGATCTGCCCTAGACTTCTGGTTGACCATGGGCAGCCCCTACGTGTGCCTGTGTCCTGAAAGAATAGGCACGACCATGGTTACCCACCGTCAGCCTCAAGCTCTCCAGATGCAAAGCTTGACACGAGAGCAACGTTGTCTGTGGGTGAGGGATTATTCTCATCTGCTCTTTTCAGGGGCTAGATTCACCACCTCCAAGAGGTGTGACTCCACCAAAATGCTGTCCCTAAGAACAGTGTTCATAGCACCACAGTTACACAAGTCCAGATCTGGTGGATGAGCTGTTACTTTGGGAGTGTTTTCAGAAGCCTGCCTGTGACGTTCGACCACGGGCAAATGCTTGGCAGATGGCTCCTACCTTTGTTTGCTGAGCAAACAAATCATCTCCTCACCATAAAAGTCACTGGAAATAAGAAACATTGCTGGCTTTGTGGTCAGATTACAGGAGCTAAAGGGTGATACCCAGAAAAGGCAGGGTATGGCAGGGTACTGACCATCTGAATTTATACCCCTGGCTCAGTGACATATTATTTTCTAGCAGCTGAACAACCTGGCTCAAAGCAAATTTTAGTGAAATCTTGGCCATCTCACAGGGAGGTGTTGTGCCACGACATCTGGCAATTTCACTGGTACCTGTGTAGCACAAGGTACAGACCGATGAAGCAGCTGAGAAGCAGAAACAGCTTTCCCCAGGTGCTTTGATAAAGCCTTGCAAGGAGACGGTGGGAGTGCAATTCAATGACACTTTTTTTAATTGCCGTAGTGCAATTTGAAAGCATGCAGCTGCCATACGCAGAAATGTGACCACAGTACATTTAATAATTTAATAAACTAGTGTAACAGGGCACATGGTGCCACAGAGGTTTTGTTTTCATAGGGAATACAGAATAGTCAGACTAGAACAGTTTTAAGCCTACCAAGTTCACTGCCTTATTCCTGACAGTGGGCAGCAGCCCCAACTCAACAGAAGACTGAGAAAGGCCAACAGGATGCAGATGGAGTTCATCTGGTCCCTGTAAAGGTCTCATCCTGACTCCCAGAAGTAAAAGACTGGTCGAACACCAAAAATAGAAAGATCTATATCCAACCCACACTCCTCTTTTTTCTTTTTTTTTGTTTTTTCTTTTTTTTTTCCTTTTGGGAATTTCTTAGATATGTAACCCCTCAATTCCCTCTCCCTCTTGGCAGCAATAATAAAGTGAGTTCCAGGATCCCATCACACATTGGGTATTCCAGGAAAATCTCTAGGAAAATGTGGTCACTGGCTCTGTTTTCCTATGCTGTTCCTTCTGCCTGGAGTCATCCTGTTACAGAGCTATTAATCCGTGTAACATCACTGTGGTGAATGCCCTCATCGTGGTGGTGCAGAAGAGTGCATGGAGGCAGATGGAGGTGACATGGTGTAATAGATACACCTTTAAATTGTTTTAACCCATGATTTGAGTTGCATGTTATAGGAATTACTATAGCAGGAACCACCCGAACCAATGGAGGACAAGCTTTACAAGAAGCAGTGCAAGTGCAGCAGTGACCCGACCTGAGCTCGCTTTGGTGCCCAATAACTCCACGCAACACACCACCTCTCCTGTCCTGAGTGACCACCATAACAGATGGAGCCCAAAGTCATGGACTAAATGAACTCAACGGACATTTTGTGGACATTTGTGGACATTTTACAGACATTTCACAGGAATGGTCCATACACTAAGGGAATGATATCTGTCTATTATATCAAAGGATGGGAAGGGGGGTGGTGGGTAATGAGAATGTATTGCATAGTGTGGGACCTGAGCATGACGTAAATGGTATGGAATAAGGGGTGGAGAATGTGCTGGTTTTGGCTGGGATAGAGTTAATTTTCTTCATAGTAGCTAGTATGGAGCTATGTTTTCGATTTGTACTGAAAACAGTGTTGACAATATAGGGATGTTTTTGTTATTGCTGAGCAGTGCTTACACAGAGTCAAGGCCTTTTCTGCTTCTCACACCACCCCACCAGCGAGTAGGCTGGGGGTGCACAAGAAGTTGGGAGGGGACACAGCAGGGACAGCTGACCCCAACTGACCAAAGGGATATTCCATAGCATATGACGTCATGCTCAGCATATAAGGCTGGGCGAAGAAGAAGGAAGGGGGGACGTTCGGAGTGATGGCATTTGTCTTCCCAAGTAACCATTACGCATGATGGAGCCCTGCTTTCCTGGAGATGGCTGAACACCTGCCTGCTGATGGGAAGTAGTGAATGAATTCCTTGTTTTGCTTTGCTTCTGTGTGTGGCTTTTGCTTTACCTATTAAACTGTCTTTATCTCAACCCATGAGTTTTCTCACTTTTACCCTTCTGATTCTCTCCCCCATCCCACTGTGGGGGGAGTGAGCGAGTGGCTGTGTGGTGCTTAGTTGCCGGCTGGGGTTAAACCACGACACATGGCTTGCCGACCTTACATCATCGCTCACAGACAGGCCAAGTACAGGATCTAATGGCCTTGTCTCTTAATCATCTCCTTCGCCTACATTGCCTTCTCCTCAGTACCTGAAGCTGCTGTTAGGCAGGGAAGAGAAGTGAAAGGGAGGGCAGATTGCTGCCGCATGGTGCAGAGGAGGCAAACACCAAGCCACCATACCCTGTTCATTAAGGTCTCACACAACCAGACTCCCAACCAGTATGGTAGGAGTTTTGTTTCCATGAAGTTTAAGATAAGATGAAGAGTGGAGGACTCGGTCCGAAGAGAGTCTATGAACTTCACTACAGCTCATGTTTGGCACAGCTCAACCTTTCTGTGCCTGTCAGGGCCCTAATATGCCTTAATGGCCTTGACCTCACCTGGCACCTCCCTTCACACCCCCTGTCCAAGGCCCAGGAGCTCCACTTAAGCCCAGCCCTGGGCCTTCATTCCTTGCCTGAGCTACATTGTAGGAGTACCAATCTCCAGCCTGACGTCTGTCCTAGTTTCCCAGATGGACCTATCCAGCCCTACCTCCTAGATGGACCTATGGTGTAGTCTTGTCTTCAGCCCTGTCTCCCACTGTTCCTGACTGGGCTCCCTAAATGGACCCTGGACCTGGTTCATCACCTCACCTTGTCTGGGATGGTCGGGATGGGCCCCATTACTAGCATCCTGCTTTGTCCCCCCTGACCAAATGCTGCAGGACTGGACCCTGATCAGTGAGGGCATTGCCTGCGCTGGGGTCACCCTCAGCTCCCAGCTCGTCCCCTATCATAGGGCAGCCCTGCTCTGGCTGCTCTCTGACAGTGCCTCAGCTGGTCTTCAGATGAATCCAGCTAACACCTTCCTAAATGCAGAAAGAGCAGTGCAGATTGCTGCTGTAGCTATTCCTTCAGGGGCTTCTCAGACCACTTTTCACATGATCAGACAACACTCCCTTCAGCCTTGGGCATGACGAAGACTGGGAAACATTTGCAGGTTGAGGATGGGAAGAGAGGGCAGTCGTTACCACCATCCTGACCACACTGACAAGGTCCTTGAGGATAACCCACCAGGCATCCTTCTCAGATCTAAGCATGCAAGTGGAGGTGGAGCAGAACCTGAGCCCACTACCCAAGTTCCTTGCTCTCTGATTAAATTTCAAAGAGATAAGAACCCAGCTGCTGCTCCAGCCCAGGGCAATGTGTATTGGCCATAGGAAGTTATATGCATCCCTCCTATTTCACTAGAGAATTCATCAGGTGACCAGGAAAAACAAAAACAGAGTCCAAGCAGCCCCCTCGCTGCTGGCCCTGCAGAAAGGATACTGGTTTGACCGTAGATACTGATCCAAGATGAAATTTGTCATTGACTCACAGGCCCTGCATTTCCTCTCCTATTGTCTGAAAGTCAATTTCAAAGTTGTTTTCGCAGCCCTTCGTGACGTCCCAGTGCAGCTGTGCTAAATTCCAACGTGAAAGCGAAGAAATAAAAGGGAATTAGGATCAGAGCAAACGTTAAAAGCCTTCAGAAGAGATTTTTCTTCTCCAGAGTGTCTATAGACAGAGAGCCCATCGTGGTGGATCCACACTGGGCAGTCCCCTCTGCAACTGTGCAGATTGAATTGCCTCAGATAAGAATCTTGATTAAAGCCCTTAAATCTTGCTGAACCACATCTGGCACCCTACTTTTCACTTTATTTCAGTCTTTACACAGGCAAATCTCTTACTGAAGTCAGGAAGGATCTTCCTGTCTGCAGTGTAAATAAACACAGGATTAGGACTTGACTTTTCATATTTACAGACCAATATTGAGTCCATTTTTGTGCTGCACTAAGTGCCTTTGCATGTCACTCATTCACACTTGGTTTCTGAGTCATTCCTAACTAATTTTGTGAGCTGGTGGGTAGTACATACCTTCACACTCAGCCCTTCCAGTTAACTGCACAGCACTTTGTTTTAAAGTTTATTTTATTTTTCTAAGCTACTGTGTTCTTGCTGTGCAGGATAAGGCCAAGGATGTCTGGGGTTGCACCAGTCTGAGAGCTCTAGTTTCACCTTCAGTCTTCACACTAAGAGCAAATAAATCCTGACCTACCCAAGCACTACCGCAGCCATTGCTTGAAGCTGCTGCCCTTAATAATAGGAACCTCCTATTATTTAATCACAGCAAAAATAATCAGAAGACACGTAAGAAGCTTCTTCAGATAAGAGACACTTCCCTTGTCCCCCTCTCAATCTGCACTGCCTCTGTTCACGCAGATGAATGAGACCAACCTAATCTTCCAGCCCACTGCATGACACATCTCATACGCCCACGGGGACAGGCCTTCAACTCTTCCTCTGAAAATGTTCCTCCACCTTACCGTGAGGCCTCTGTGTTAAGGGGATTTCCACTACATGCAGCTCCTATCCTCTTCTTATCCTCATCCTACCTCATCAGTCCAGCTTCCCGCACTTTCCAACCTTCCTGCCCGGCCGGTGCTCAGCTAAAAAGGCTCTGTGGCTGGAGCAATGTGGTAGGGACATGCTGCAGCTTGGCCTCTCGCGTCGTTTTCTGATGAGCTCTAGGAGGGAATTTGCCCTCCAAAGTCTCCTGCAAGTCCAAGTGTGATGGATTGTGTCCCGGTTTCGGCTGGGATAGGGTTAAATTTCTTCCTAGTGCTGTGTTTTGGATTTAGTATGAGGAGAATGTTGATAACACACTGATGTTTTCAGTTGTTGCTAAGTGCCCTCCTAGTCCAAGGACAGCTCCCGTGCCTACTGACTGAGCTAGGTACACAAGATGGGAGGGAACATAATCAGGACAGCCAGCCCAGCTGGCTAATGGGGTATTCCATACCATGTGACGTCATGCTCAGTATATGAATGGTAGGCGTGTTCCAGGAAGTACCGATTGCTACTTGGTTATCGGTCAGCGCGGGTGGTGAGCAATTGCATTGTGCATCACTCATTTTGTATATTCTATCATTATTTATTATTATTATTTTCCCTTTTCTGTTCTGTTAAACTGTCTTTATCTCAACCCACGAGTTTTTCTCACTCTTACCCTTCCGATTCTCTCCCCGTCCCACTGCAGGGTGGGGGGAGTGAGTGAGCGGCTGCGTGGTATTTGGCTGCCTGCCAGATTAAACCACGACAGTCCTTTTTGGCGCCCAACGTGGGGCTCGAAGGGTTGAGATAACGATAGATCTGACCAAAGTGTGTTAAGGCAAAATTGTTATAAGCATTCGTTATATTGATTGGTCACAATGTTGATGTATTGGCTGTCAAAGTTGTGGGGCTGGCTCTCAATGTTGGGTCATGTAATACCTTGCTTGCAGTATGTGTTCCCTTTTGTGCTGTTTATCATCAGTCGGAACTGGGCCAAGATTATAATTTTGCTGATGTTTTATGAGGTGATAAAATCATTGGTAGTAAGTCTAATCTGGTATCTGTACTCGGCACTGCCGTCATTTCTGTACCTCGGGAACCACCTCTTAGAAATTATTGGTAATTGCACTTGTTCCTTCTCGGAGAATGAATTTAAGGGGGAGACGGGATGGGACACTCTCTCCCACTTGTTCATCTTCCCTTCCATATCGTCAGAAACTCCTTTTTCTTCTATCCTCTTCACAAAGATGTCCACAATATTCCCTGAGAATTTTGAATATCCTTGGGATGTTCAAACAAGCATGTTCATATTGCTATGTCTCCTGAATGTGGTTCAGGCCTTGTTTAGGGTTAAACAATTATTCAGGAATACTGTCCAGAGATCAACCCCCAGGAACAAGAAAAGAGGGAGGGCAAACGGCAGTGCCTCGTCGGGGCGGGCGGAGCGGCGAGTCTCAGAGGCGGTGGGCAGCGGGAGATCAACCCCGGCAACATACACGGTAGCTACTCAAAACCCCACGACAGGTACTGCGGCTATTTCAACCCCCACGACAACCCCTGTGGCTACTCAAACCCCGGCAACAGTCACCGTAGCTTCTCCAACCCCTACAACAGGCACTGCAGCCACTCAAACTCCGGCAACAGGGACTACAGTTACTCCAACCCCCATGACAAGCACTGCAGCTACCCAAACCCCAGCAACAGGTACTACAGCTGAACCAGAGGACCAACCCTTGCTGGTATCCGTTGCCCCTGTACAGAAGAGGAAATCTTGGAAGCGGAGATCAGGTCGTATAAAAAGGGATGATGAAAGAGCAGGGACATCACGAGGAGAGGAGGAGGAAGAGGAAGAACTCATAAAGGAGACGGAAACCACCCGATCCCTATCCCTGAGTGAGCTGCGAGATATGCGGAAAGATTTCAACCATTGTCCAGGCGAGCACATAGTTACCTGGCTGCTCCGATACTGGGATAATGGGGCCAGTAGCCTGGAATTAGAGGGGAAGGCAGCCAAACAGCTGGGATCCCTTGCTAGGGAAGGAGGCATTGAAAAAGCAATTGGAAAAGGGACACAGGCCCTCAGCCTCTGGAGGCGACTGCTGTCAGACGTGAAGGAAAGGTATCCCTTCAAGGAAGATGTTATATATCGCCCAGGCAAATGGACCACTATGGAGAGAGGTATCCAGTACCTGAGAGAACTAGGCATGCTGGAGGTAGTTTATAGTGACCTGGACGATGTCCGAACACCCAAAGATCCAGATGAAGTCCAGTGCACGCGACCCATGTGGCAGAAATTAGTACGGAGCGCACCAGCGTCATATGCCAATAAGTTGGCAGTACTGTGCTGGAAAGAGGAAGAAGCACCAACGGTTGATGTTGTGGTTAGCAATCTCCGTGAATACGAAGAAACTGTCTCCTCCTCCCTTGTCTCAGCTGTGGAGAAACTGTCCTGGAAGGTCCAGCAACTCAAAGACGATAGGTCCTATTCTCCACCTGTATGGACCAGTATCTCAGCCATTAGGAGTCAGCGTTTTTCTCCTCAAGAGAGAGGATATCGAAAGTACACACCACGGGGCACCCTGTGGTTTTACCTGCGTGACCACGGAGAGGACATGAGGCAGTGGGATGGAAAACCTACCTTGACCCTAGAGGCACGTGTACGTGAGTTGCAAGGAAAAACAATGACGCAAGGGGGTTCTCCCAGGAAAAATGCTGCTCCAGTTGTCAGGAAAAACCTGTCTCACGACGGTCCAGTTTCCAGCGAACAGTTCCCCAGACAGAGTAGAAGGGCTGATCTTACTTTGGATTGTAATTGCGATGAAGAAATTCTTGACTCCCGTTTGCAAGAAGTGAGAAGCGGATACTATGACCAGAACTAGAGGGGCCCTGCCTCCGGCCAGGTGGAGGAAAGGGACAACCGGGTTTACTGGACTGTGTGGATTCAATGGCCTGGCACATATGACCCACAGGAGTATAAGGCTCTCGTAGACACTGGTGCACAGTGTACCCTGATGCCATCAAGCTATAAAGGGGCAGAACCCATTTGTATTTCTGGAGTGACAGGGGGATCCAAGAGTTAATTGTGTTGGAGGCCGAAGTGAGCCTAACGAGGAATGAGTGGCAGAAGGACCCCATTGTGACTGGCCCAGAGGCTCCGTGCATCCTTGGCATAGACGACCTCAGGAGAGGGTATTTCAAGGACCCAAAAGGGTACCAGTGGGCTTTTGGTATAGCTGCCCTGGAGACGGAGGAAACTAAACAGCTGTCCACCTTGCCCCGTCTCTCGGAGGACCCTTCTGTTGTGGGGTTGTTGAGGGTTGAAGAACAGCAGGTACCAATCGCTACCACAACAGTGCACCGGCGACAATATCGCACCAACCGAGATGCCCTGATCCCTATCCATGAGCTGATTCGTCGACTGGAGAGCCAAGGAGTGATCAGCAAGACTCGCTCACCCTTTAACAGTCCCATATGGCCAGTGCGAAAGTCCAATGGAGAGTGGAGACTAACAGTAGACTATCGTGGCCTGAACGAAGTCACGCCGCCACTGAGTGCTGCCATGCCGGACACGCTAGAACTCCAATACGAACTGGAATCAAAGGCAGCCAAGTGGTACGCCACAATGGATATCGCTAATGCGTTCTTCTCAATACCTTTGGCGGCAGAGTGCAGGCCACAGTTTGCTTTCACTTGGAGGGGCGTCCAGTACACCTGGAACCGACTGCCCCAGGGGTGGAAACACAGCCCTACCATTTGCCATGGACTGATCCACACCGCACTGGAACAGGGTGAGGCTCCAGAACACCTGCAATACATTGATGACATCATTGTGTGGGGCAACACAGCAGAAGAAGTTTTTGAGAAAGGGGAGAGAATAGTCCAAATCCTTCTGAAGGCCGGCTTTGCCATAAAACAAAGAAAGGTCAAGGGACCTGCACAGGAGATCCAGTTTTTAGGAATAACATGGCAAGATGGACATCGTCAGATCCCAACGGATGTAATCAATAAAATAACAGCCATGTCCCCACCAACTAGCAAAAAGGATACACAAGCTTTCATAGGCGTGGTGGGTTTTTGGAGAATGCATATTCCAAATTACAGTCAAATTGTAAGCCCTCTCTATCACGTGACCAGGAAGAAGAACGACTTCAAATGAGACCCTGAGCACAAGAAGCCTTTGAACAAATTACACGGGAGATAGTTCATGCAGTAGCCCTTGGGCCAGTCCGGGCAGGACAAGATGTGAAGAATGTGCTCTACACCGCAGCCAGGGAGAATGGCCCTACCTGGAGCCTCTGGCAGAAAGCACCAGCGGAGACTCGAGGTCAACCTATAGGGTTCTGGAGTCGGGGATACAGAGGATCCGAGGCCCGCTACACTCCAACTGAGAAGGAGATATTGGCAGCATATGAAGGGATTCGAGCTGCTTCGGAAGTGGTTGGTACTGAAGCACAGCTCCTCCTGGCACCCCGACTGCCGGTGCTGGGCTGGATGTTCAAAGGGAGGGTCCCCTCTACACATCATGCAACTGATGCTACGTGGAGTAAGTGGGTCACGCTGATCACACAACGGGCCCGAATAGGAAACCCCAGTTGCCCAGGAATCTTGGAGGTGATCACGAACTGGCCAGAAGGCAAAGATTTCAGAATATCCCCAGAGGAGGAGGTGACGCGTGCTGAAGAGGCCCCACTGTATAACTACTGGAAAATGAGAAGCAATATGCCCTGTTCACTGATGGGTCCTGTCGCCTTGTGGGAAAACATCGGAGATGGAAGGCTGATGTATGGAGTCCTATACGCCAAGTTGCAGAAACTGCTGAAGGAGAAGGTGAGTCGAGCCAATTTGCAGAGGTGAAAGCCATCCAGCTGGCCTTGGACATTGCTGAACGAGAAAAATGGCCAGTACTTTATCTCTATACTGACTCATGGATGGTGGCAAATGCCCTGTGGGGGTGGTTGCAGCAGTGGAAGCAGAACAACTGGCAGCGCAGAGGGAAACCCATCTGGGCTGCCGCATTGGGGCAAGATATTGCTGCCCGGGTAGAGAATCTGGCTGTAAAAGTACGTCACGTAGATGCTCACGTACCCAAGAGTCAGGCCACTGAAGAACATCAAAACACCCAACAGGTGGACCAGGCTGCTAAGATTGAAGTAGCTCAGGTGGATCTGGACTGGCAACATAAGGGTGAATTATTTATAGCTTGGTGGGCCCATGACACCTCAGGCCATCAAGGAAGAGATGGAACATACAGATGGGCTCGTGATCGAGGGGTGGACTTGACCATGGACGCTATTGCACAGGTTATCCATGAATGTGAAACATGCGCTGCAATCAAGCAAGCCAAGCGAGTAAAGCCTCTCTGGTATGGGGGACGATGGTTAAAATATAAATATGGGGAGGCCTGGCAGATTGATTATATCACACTCCCACAAACCCGACAGGGCAAGCGCTATGTGCTCACCATGGTGGAAGCAACCACCGGATGGCTGGAAACATACCCTGTGCCCCATGCCACCGCCCGGAACACCATCCTGGGCCTTGAAAAGCAAATCCTATGGCGACATGGCACCCCAGAAAGAATTGAGTCAGACAACGGGACTCATTTCCGAAACACCCTCATAGACACCTGGGCCAAAGAGCATGGCATTGAGTGGGTCTATCACATCCCCTACCATGCACCAGCCTCCGGGAAAATCGAACGATACAATGGACTGCTAAAGACTACGCTGAGAGCAATGGGTGGTGGGACATTCAAGCATTGGGACACACATTTAGCAAAAGCCACCTGGTTAGTCAACACTGGGGGATCCTTCAGTCGAGCTGGCCCTGCCCAGTCAAAACCCTTACGTACTGTAGATGGAGATAAAGTCCCTGTCTTGCACATGAGAAATATGCTGGGGAAGACAGTCTGGGTTACTCCTGCCTCTGGCAAGGGAAAACCCATTCGTGGGATTGCTTTTGCTCAAGGACCTGGGTACACTTGGTGGGTGATGCGAAAGGATGGGGAAGTCCGGTGTGTACCTCAAGGGGATTTAATTTTGGGTGAAAATAGCCAATGAACTGGATTGTATGATATTAATTACTATTTAATACTGTATGTCATCACTTCTATGGTTACTATACACCATATTAACAGTATTATAGTAAGAATCACCCAGATTAATGAAGAATGAACTCTGATGAAACCGAGCAAAGTGCAACGATGATAGAACCGGACGAGCGCAGTGATAATGGAACCAGAACAGGCCTCAGCATGCAACAGTCCAACACCACACACCATCTCTCCTGCCCTGAAAGACTGTTATGACAGATGGAGCCCAAAGTCGTGGACTAAATGAACTCAGTGGACATTTTAGAGGGATGGCCCATGGACTAAGGGAATGATATCTCTGTGTGCATATATATCAAAAGGCAGAAAAAGTGGTGATGACTAGTTGGAATGTATTGCAAAATGTGAGACCTGGGCATGATATAGATGGTATGGAATAAGGGGTGGATACTGTCCTGGTTCTGGCTGGGACAGAGTTAACTTTCTTCCTAGTAGCTTGGGGGGTGTGCTGTGTTTTGGGTTTGGTATGAGAGGAGTGTTGATGGCCCATTGATGCTTTGGTTGTTGCTGGGTGGTGCTTGCACCGGGGAGACTTTTCGTTTCTCTTTTTGGCCTCCCATGCCCTGCCAAGTGCAGGGGAAACTCTGCAGCGGGGGAGCCTAGCCGGGGTGGTTGACCCAGCTGGCCAATGGGGTATTCTATACCATGTGACATCATGCTCAGTATAAAAACCAGGGGTGTGGGGGGGCTCACCCCCCGTTCGTGACATGCGGTCGGCAGTCGGTGAGCAGTTGCATTGTACATCGCCTGCTTTGTATATTCTGTTATTGTTGTTGTTCTCATTGTTATTATTACTGTTCTACTTAGTTTTATTTCAATTATTAAACTGTTTTTATCTCAACCCGCAAGTTTTCCTACTTGTGCCCTCCCGATTCTCTCCCCCATCCCACCAGAGGCGGGGCCTGAGCGAGCGGCTGCGTGGGGTTTATTTGCTGGCTGTGCTTAAACCACGACATTGGGAAAAGTGAAGATTACAGCCAAGCCCTGCTCGGAGCAGGCACATGCCGAGCTGCCTGGCAGACAGAAGTGTTTTTCATTATTGACTCAAAGGAGGGGCTCTCAAGGGCTCCATGTTATAAAACTGCACATTTTCAATGTGTAGATGCCCCCTCTTCCACGGAGCCTCTCTGGCTGCTGTGGCTGGAGATGATTTATGCTGGCAATCATCACATGCATTTTCATTTCTGAAATGGACTAGCTTGGACTGAGTGTGAGGGCTTTAATTTAAAAAAAACTGAGGCAAGTCCATTCAGATACACCACCACAAATGAGTTTAGCCCTATTCCCTCCTGCCTGATCCTCCATTATTCAATAAAGATCATCTTTATCTTTCTTTTTGCCTTGAAAGAACTAGAATCCTCCTTCCTCCTGAAGAAATGAAATGCAAGAAATAATACACTTTTGTGGTCATGGATTGTGTCTTTTGTGCCTGGTACTGAGCTCAGCCTCCTGTTAGCACTAAAAAAACACTACATGGCAACTGGAATTTGCTAACACTTGTAAAACATTTCATATGTCCCTGGACAAGGTATTAATGCAAAATAATTTTTTTTTCTGGCATCACTAACATAGGGCCCACTTAGGAGATGTAGTGACATGTCTCCATTTTCATAGAGCAGATGCAAGGTCTGAAATCAAAAATCTTGAGGGTGAACTGAAATTATTTCTGCCTCAGGTCCAGTAAATTTTTAACTTGAAGATAAAGTTCAAAGCAGCATTTGATATTATCACCATAAAGACAGAGAAAACAAGAAATGAGGGCTCCAAAAGGATGCCTCTTCTTTGCCCAGCATGTACTACATTTGTGGTCAAATAGCACTCTTGGGATAGATAACCTTAAACCAGAAAATATTCCCTTTTAGGTCTTTCTGGGAAGGGACAGAGGCTGCCTCATCTCTCCCTTCCCCATCTCCAGCAATAATACCAGTTCTGGTTTGTCCTTTGCTTCCTCCTCCCAGTGATGTCTCACCCACCTGCCTTGGCTCTGGGCAAGGGGTGGGGACTCACCATGTCTCAGAAATGCCTTGCAACAGATTATTTCTCAAGAAGCATCTACATCTTTTCACGTTTGTTTTCAGTCCACTTCAGAATGAAAATATGCATTTTTCAAATATATTAGCAGTGGAAATTGTGTCTCTTCTTCATTTTGGAAAACTTTAATTTTGGAAATTTTATTTTTTCAAATTTGGTTTAGAATTTTATATCACTTTGTATCCTGGTTTTTGTAATAGTAGTTCACAATATTTTGACCAATATCAGCATACCAAATAAAGCAGCTGAAATAGTGACTGGCTGGCACATATCATATCCTTTACTAGAAAAGGGTATCTCCTAGACACGCTGGTAATGCTACAGCTTGACACAATTGCACACGTTGTTAATAACAGCGATACACAGTGATAGGAAGTGATGTAAAATCATAAAAATAAATACAGCTCTGAAACAAACTTTGAGAAGCTTTTCAATTCACAGTTATTTCCCTCATGGGAAATTATGTAAAAAAAAATATATTTTTCATACTCAATGTCTATCGTGGTAAGACGAAGCCCTGGTACTGATGAAGATGCACCCTAAGAGACTGCAGGAGGCTGACCCACTTTAAGGATACATTAGTAGCCCTGCTGTTGGACTTCTAAGCATTCATCTCTGCAGGGATTTCTGCTGCAAAGTCTGTTGAGGATCATGCTGCAGAGAGTGGCTGCTCCTTATCTCCACACCCATTTATTTGGGTGACACGTGGAGCTCACAGGGAGGGAATTATGTAGGCTCTGGTTTCTACTCCAGAGTTAGGGTTCCCCTCAGTGGCTTTTGGGGTGCTCTCATGTGGAGAAGAATTCTGGAATTGGGAGTTTCAGCCAAGGTAAGATAGGACTTTGGCAATGCTATAAAATCATAAACAAAAAAGGGGGAGATGTGGAGAAGAATTAAGAGGTGGCCTAATGAGTACCAGCTGATTCAAGAGCAGAAACAGGTGAAGGGAATTGTGAGCAGACGTGATTGTTGCCCAAGGAAGATATAAGAGAGGCAATGGAGAGAGACAAGGGAGAGAAGTGCAATGGAGGGAGAGATGGGAGGGCTGCCCTGTTATGAGAAAGGCTGTGCCTGTATCTATCAGATGCCACACTCTCAGGGTGCGCCTCTGTACTTTGCTCTTCTTCCTACTGCTCATTAAAAGGAATATCTGGGCCATTGCCATTAACACATTTCATCATCAAAAGACTGCATCAGACCTTCACACTAACTTGCTTCTAGCATATTTTATAAACTGCTTGAGAGAGGGCACTATGCATTGCCCCTCTGCCCCCTCCCCCAAGAGATCCATGTAGAAAGGACACCAAAACCCAAGCTTCCCCAAGCCAGTCATGTGCTGTGATACAGCACAAACTTTGCAGCCTGTTCTGTTGCATATGTTCTCCTGTTCACTGGCACACAGTCCACAGCACTCCCCCAAGTTAGTACGAAATGCAGGAAAAGTAAACAAAGTGTGTCTTCCTCCGCCTGCTCTGCAGGTGTAAGACATGCTCCCAAGCATGCTCTCAAGGGCTCGCATGTGTGCTGTATTTACATTCCTTAGGTTGTCACCTGTGACTGGCATTACCAGACTGCACTCACCTTTCAATTTCTTCTTTCCAAATTTTAATCCAAATAGAGACATCCCAAAAATTTATTTTAGTCCAACTCCATGGAAATTCTGCAAGACAAATGAGAAGGTAATTCACAATGGGGGTTTCTAGTCCCGCAGCATGACATGATGCAGCACATACATGTAATTCTGTGCCATTAAAATGGGAGAACCTAGCTCCTAAGTACCATGGCCAACAGCTACAGTTTATCACATAGCATATTTTAAATGCAAAACCATCTCAGGTTTGCAAGTTGCACTGCATTGGTGTGGGCCACCTTACCTTGGACATTTTGATCTGTTCATCTCTTGACACGGCACACAGAAGGGGCTGGTGGAGGAGAGACTGAAAAGGACATTCCTACTACCTTGGCCCTATATGAAAAGGAGAAATACACTCACAGGGCTTGTACTTAAGGTATAGAGGAACTGTGTGACTACCCAGAGCATGACCAGCCTCCCTGAAGAGGAGGAAGCAGTGGGAAACACTTGTTTCCTGTACATCTGCCTGTGCTCAACATGTGCTGGCTCACACTGTTGTCCATCTGCTGGTCACCCTCTGTGTTTGGGGTGGACTAGCCTGTACAGCTCTGAGTAAAACTTCTCCCCTGCTGGCTGCAAACTTCCTGGCCCAGAAGCCAGGCACCAGAAATGCATTTAAGGCACTGGAAATACCCTGATATGCAGAGGAACTGAGCATTAAAAAAATCACATCAAAATCTGTTGGTGATGAAACTTTTGGTGTTCCAAGCATTGGACAGTTTACTTAAAGGACTTAATGGTCATGTTGGTGCTGACAACCTGCGAAGATCTGTGAGCATGGGAAAAGCCAGCACAATCCGGCACGCCTGGCTGACCAGGAGCCTGAATCAACAGGAAGGCTGTATCAGTTGCTTAACCGGCCAGTGGAGCCAAGCTGAGACATTTGAGGGAATCATGATCTATCCAGAACAAGTTTTCTAGGTGACAGAAAGAAGTTTTTGTGCTTTGACACTACTCCTGTTTCACAAAGAAAAATTTAAAATTCTGGATAAAGAACACCAAAACCAGAAATGTAGACAGAGGCCAGAAGAACACCCCAGCGACTACTGGGGAAGATAGCAACAGGCTTTAATGACATAAGGGGGAATGACTCTCCAGAATTTTAATAATGAATTGGCAGCAAGTGTGTTTGTGGACCAAGCCGCCTCTGACATCTGCAACTATTTTAAGGATCACATGCCGGGGTGGCAAGGAGAAAATTTGAAAGATATTATATTACCTGGAGATTCTAGACTTGTACAATATGTAAATGATTTGTTACTTGCCAGCAAGACATACAAAGATTGTTTGAAAGATAACATTTGTCTATGTACTGCTTTAGCAGAAAAAAGGTCACTGTGCATCTCTCTCTAAGCTTCAGCTGTGTCATCAGGAAGTAAAATATTTAGGATTTATATTAACAGAAGGACAAAGATTAGTAGACCCAGAACAGGTCCAGGCTATGGAAGAAATACCTCGACCAGTAACAAAGAAAACAATTGCAAGGATTTATACGTGCAGTAGGATACTGCAGACCCTGGATACCGGGGCGAGGGGAGTTAAGTAAACCATTGACAGAAGCTAACAAGGCAGAGGAAGTGCAGCCTATACATTGGGGTCCAGAGAAAGAAAAGACTGTCAAAGCTATAAAAGGAGCTTCAGCTTTTGCTCTGGCATTCGGATTGCCGGATTACTCCAAGTCCTTTGAACTATTTGTGCATGAGAACAAAGGAGTAACCAGCGGAGTCCTTATTCAAAAGCTAGGTCCACATCACTGCCCTGTGGCTTATTACTCAACACAACTGGATCCTGTAGCAGCAGGGAATAATTCCTGTGTTAAAGTGATAGCAGCAACAGCAACTATCATAAAAAGGAGCAGCCTATTGGTTCTGGGTCACCCAACAACCATGTGTATCCCACATGAAGTAGAACTGATTCTTAAACAACATGCTACACACTGTCCCCACGAAGAGCATATCGTTACAAATTAACGATTTTAAATGCGGATAATATTACTTTGAAAAGATGTAATGTTTTGAATCCAGCCTGTTCCCTCCGACGGTGAGCCGCATCATGATTGTGCTGAGGTGGTGTTTCACTCCAGCTGACTACGGGAAGATCTGCGAGATCAACCTCTAGAGAACTTGGATCTAACCCTTTTCACAAAAGGATCTTCATACTACGCGAATGGAAAACAACATACGGGCTATGCAGTGGTGAGAAACTTAGAGGTACTGTCCTGGTTTCGGATGGGATAGAGTTAAATTTCTTCCTAGTGCTGTGTTTTGGATTTAGTATGAGGAGAATGTTGATAACACACTGATGTTTTCAGTTGTTCCTAAGTACCTTGTAAAGGGCAACTATCCTCTGATACCAAACTAGACTGCGAGGAGGGAGCACAGCCAGGACAGCTAGCCCAGCTGGCTAACGGGGTATTCCATACCATGTGATGTCATGCTCAGTATATGAATGGTAGGCGTGATCCAGGAAGTAGCGATCGCTACTTGGTTATCGGTCAGCGCGGGTGGTGAGCAATTGCATTGTGCATCACTCATTTTGTATATTCTATCATTATCATTATTATTTTCCCTTTTTCTGTTCTATTAAACTGTCTTTATCTCAACCCACGAGTTTTTCTCACTCTTACCCTTCCGATTCTCTCCCTGTCCCGCTGGGGGTGGGGGGAGTGAGTGAGCGGCTGCGTGGTATTTGGCTGCCTGCCAGGTTAAACCACGACAGTCCTTTTTGGCGCCCAACGTGGGGCTCGAAGGGTTGAGATAACGACACATCTGACCCGAACGGGTTAAAACAAATTTGTTATAAGCATTCATTATATCAGTTTAGTACTCGCTGGTCACAATGTTGGTTTATTTGCTCTCAGAGTTGTTGGATCTGTTTTTGGAGTTGTGGTATGTAGCACCTTACTGGCTGTCTATACTGCTGATTATCAGTTTGTATGTGGGGTTGGTCATCTCTGGGAAATGGATTAAGGTCATTGCTTTGCTATACTGTGTGACCTGGCTTTATGTTATGATAAAATTATTGGTCACGAGCCTGTACTCAGCACTGCCATCATTCCTGTTCTTCGGGAGCTATCTTTTGGAAACTATTAATAATTACACTTTTACCACTTCACCTC
This sequence comes from Calonectris borealis, assembly GCF_964195595.1. Lineage (NCBI taxonomy): Eukaryota > Metazoa > Chordata > Aves > Procellariiformes > Procellariidae > Calonectris > Calonectris borealis. Next base: position 36,535,332 of record NC_134351.1, on the reverse strand, counting down.
AGAGGATGAATTTAGGGGGGAGACAGGATGGGACACTTTCTCCCACTTGTTCATCTTCCCTTCCATATCTTCAGAAACTCCTTTTTCTTCTATCCTCTTCATGAAGACGTCCACATTATTCCCTGAGAATTTTGACTATCCTTGGGATGTTCAAACAAGCATGTTCATATTGCTATGTCTCCTGAATGTGATTCAGGTCTTGTTTAGGGTTTAACAACTATTTAGAAATACTGTCCAGAGATCAACCCCGGCAACAGACACGGTGGCTACTCAAACCCCTGCGACAGGCACTGCGGCTACTTCAACCCCCATGACAACCACTGTGGCTACTCAAACTCCGGCAACAGTCACTACAGTTATTCCAACCCCCGCGACAGGCACTGCAGTTACCAAAACCCCAGCAACAGTCACTGCAGTTACTCCAACCCCTGTGACAGGCACTGCAGTTACACAAACCCTCGCGACGGGTACTACAGCTTAACCAGAGGACCAACCCTTGCTGGTATCCGTTGCCCCTGTACAGAAGAAGAAATCTTTGAAGCGGAAGTCAGGTCGTTTAGAAAGGGATGATGGAAAAGCAGGGCCATCACGAGGAGGGCAGGAGGAAGAGGAAGAACTCATAAACGAGACGGAAACCACCCGATCCCTATCCCTGAATGAGTTGCGAGATATGCGGAAAGATTTCAGCCGTCGTCCAGGCGAGCATATTGTTACCTGGCTGCTCCGATGCTGGGATAATGGGGCCAGTAGCCTGGAATTAGAGGGGAAGGAGGCCAAACAGCTGGGATCCCTTGCTAGGGAAGGGGGCGTTGACAAAGCAATTGGAAAAGGGACACAGGCCCTCAGCCTCTGGAGGCGACTGCTGTCCGGCGTGAAGGAAAGGTATCCCTTCAAGGAAGATGTTATATATCGCCCAGGCAAATGGACCACTATGGAGAGAGGTATCCAGTACCTGAGAGAACTAGGCGTGCTGGAGGTGGTTTATAGTGACCTAGACAACGAGCAAGTACCCAAAGATCCAGATAAAGTCCAGTGTACGCGACCCATGTGGCGGAAGTTGGTACAGAGCGCACCAGCGTCGTATGCCAGTTCGTTGGCAGTACTGTGCTGGAAAGAGGAAGAAGCACCAACGGTGGATGAGGTGGTTAGCAGACTCGGGGAATACGAAGAAACTGTCTCCTCCTCCCTTGTCTCGACTGTGGAGAAACTGTCCCGGGATGTCCAGCAACTCAAAGAGGGTATGTCCTATTCTCCACCTGTATGGACCAGTATCTCAGCCATTAGGAGTCAGCGTTTTTCTGCTCAAGAGAGAGGATATAGAAAGTACACACCACGGGGCACCCTGTGGTTTTACCTGCGTGACCACGGAGAGGACATGGGGCAGTGGGATGGAAAACCTACCTTCATCCTAGAGGCACGTGTACGTGAGTTGCAAGGAAAAACAATCACACAAGGGGGTTCTACCAGGAAAAATGCTGCTCCAGTTTTCAGGAAAAACCTGTCTCACGACAGTCCAGTTTCCAGTGAACAGTTCCCCAGAGAGAGTAGAAGGGCTGATCTTACTTTGGATTGTAAATGTGATGAAGAAATTCTTGACTCACGTTTGCAAGAAGTGAGAGATGGATACCATGACAAGAACTAGAGGGGCCCTGCCTCCGGCCAGGTAGAGGAAAGGGACAACCGGGTTTACTGGACTGTGTGGATTCGATGGCCTGGCACATCAGACCCACAGGAGTATAAGGCTCTCGTAGACACTGGTGCACAGTGTACCCTGATGCCATCAGGCTATAAAGGGGCAGAACCCATCTGTATTTCTGGAGTGACCGGGGGATCCCAAGAGTTAACTGTATTGGAGGCCGAAGTGAGCCTAACCGGGAATGAGTGGCAGAAGCACCCCATTGTGACTGGCCCAGAGGCTCCGTGCATCCTTGGCATAGACTACCTCAGGAGAGGGTATTTCAAGGACCCAAAAGGGTATCAGTGGGCTTTTGGTATAGCTGCCCTGGAGACGGATGAAATTAAACAGCTGTCCACCTTGCCTGGTCTCTCGGAGGACCCTTCTGTTGTGGGGTTGCTGAGGGTTGAAGAAAAACAGGTACCAATCGCTACCCCAACACTGCACCGGCAGCAATATCGCACCAACCGAGACTCCCTGATTCCCATCCATGAGCTGTTTCATAGACTGGAGAGCCAAGGAGTGATCAGCAAGACTCGCTCACCCTTTAACAGTCCCATATGGCCAGTGCGAAAGTCCAATGGAGAGTGGAGACTAACAGTAGACTATCGTGGCCTGAACGACGTCATGCTACCACTGAGTGCTGCCGTGACGGACATGCTAGAACTCCAATACGAACTGGAATCAAAGGCAGCCAAGTGGTACGCCACAATGGATATCGCTGATGTGTTCTTCTCAATCCCTTTGGCGGCCGAGTGCAGGCCACAGTTTGCTTTCACTTGGAGGGGCGTCCAGTACACCTGGAACCGACTGCCCCAGGGGTGGAAACACAGCCCCACCATTTGCCATGGACTGATCCACACTGCACTGGAACAGGGTGAGGCTCCAGAACACCTGGAATACATTGATGACATCATTGTATGGGTCAACACAGCAGAAGAAGTTTTTGAGAAAGGGGAGAGAATAGTCCAAATCCTTCTGAAGTCCGGCTTTGCCATAAAACAAAGAAAGGTCAAGGGACCTGCACAGGAGATCCAGTTTTTAGGAATAAAATGGCAAGATGGATGTCATCAGATCCAAATGGATGTTATCAACAAAGTAACAGCCATGTCCCCACCAACTAGCAAAAAGGAAACACAAGCTTTCTTAGGCATTGTGGGTTTTTAGAGAATGCATATTCCAGATTACAGCCTGATCGTAATCCCTCTCTATCAGGTGACCAGGAAGAAGAACGATTTCAAATGGGGCCCTGAGCAACAACAAGCCTTTGAACAAATTAAATGGGAGATAGTTCATGCAGGGGAGAATGGCCCTACCTGGAGCCTCTGGCAGAAAGCACCAGCGGAGACTCGAGGTTGACCCCTGGGGTTCTGGAATCGGGGATACAGAGGATCCGAGGCCCGCTACACTCCAACTGAGAAGGAGATATTGGCAGCATATGAAGGGATTCGATCTGCTTTGGAAGTGGTTGGTACTGAAGCACAGCTCCTCCTGGCACCCCGACTGCCGGTGCTGGGCTGGATGTTCAAAGGGAGGGTCCCCTCTACACATCATGCAACCGATGCTACGTGGAGTAAGTGGGTCGCACTGATCACACAACGGGCCCGAATAGGAAACCCCAATCGCCCAGGAATCTTGGAAGTGATCACGAACTGGCCAGAAGGCAAAGATTTTGGAATATCCTCAGGGGACGAGGTGACACGTGCTGAAGAGGCCCCACTGTATAAGAAACTACTGGAAAACGAGAAGCAATATGCCCTGTTCACTGATGGGTCCTGTCGCCTTGTGGGAAAGCATCGGAGGTGGAAGGCTGCTGTATGGAGTCCTATACGCCAAGTTGTAGAAACTGCTGAAGGAGAAGGTGAATCAAGCCAGTTTGCAGAGGTGAAAGCCATCCAGCTGGCCTTGGACATTGCCGAACGAGAAAAATGACCAGTACTTTATCTCTATACTGACTCATGGATGGTGGCAAATGCCCTGTGGGGGTGGTTGCAGCAGTGGAAGCAGAACAACTGGCAGCGCAGAGGTAAACCCATCTGGGCTGCCGCATTGGGGCAAGATATTGCTGCCCGGGTAGAGAATCTGGCTGTAAAAGTATGTCACGTAGATGCTCACGTACCCAAGAGTCGGGCCCCTGAAGAACATCAAAACAACCAGCAGGTGGACCAGGCTGCTAAGATTGAAGTGGCTCAGGTGGATCTGGACTGGCAACATAAGGGTAAATTATTTATAGCTTGCTGGGCCCATGACGCCTCGGGCTGTCAAGGAAGAGATGCAACATATAGATGGGCTCGTGATCGAGGGGTGGACTTAACCATGGACGCTATTGCACAGGTTAAACCATGACAAATGGACTGCTAAAGACTATGCTGAGAGCAATGGGTGGTGGGACATTCAGGCATTGGGATACACATTTAGCAAAAGCCACCTGGTTAGTCAACACCAGGGGATCTGTTAATCGAGCTGGCCCTGTCCAGTCAAGACTCTTATGTACAGTAGATGGAGGTGAATTGCCTGTCGTGCACATAAGAAATATGCTGGGGAAGACAGTCTGGGTTACTCCTGCCTCTGGCAAGGGAAAACCCATCCGTGGGATTGCTTTTGCTCAGGGACCTGGGTGCACTTGGTGGGTAATGCAAAAGGCTGGCAAGTCCGGTGTGTACCTCAAGGGGATTTGATTTTGGGTGAAAATAGCCAATGAATCGAATTGTTTGATGTTAATTTTTATATGATATTGTATATCATCATTATTTCTGTGGTTGCTATAGCAGTAAAATCACCCAGATTAATGAAGAATGAGCTAACTCCGATGAAACCGAGCAAAGTGCAACGACAGTAGAACTGGACGAGCACAGCAATACCGGAAATGAGAACTGGCTTCAGGATGCAACAGTCCAACACCACACACCATCTCTCCTGCCCTGAAAGACTGTTATGACAGGTGGAGCCCAAAGTCATGGACTAAATGAACTCAATGGACATTTTAGAGGGATGGCCCATAGACTAAGGGAATGATATCTCTTTGTGTGTGTATATATATATATAAAAAGACAAGAAAGATGGTGGTGATTAATTGGAATGTATTAGAAAATGTGAAACCTAAACATGACATAAATGGTATAGATTAAGGTGTGGATACTGTCCTTGTTTCGGCTGGGATAGAGTTAAATTTCTTCCTAGTGCTGTGTTTTGGATTTAGTATGAGAAGAATATTGATAATGCACTGATGTTTTCAGTTGTTGCTAAGTACCCTCCTAGTCAAGAACATTCAGTTTAAAAAAAAACAACAAAAAACTAAGTGTTGTGAGGGAGCATAGCCGGGACAGCTAGCCCAGCTGGCCAACAGGGAATTTCATACCATGTGACGTCATGCTCAGTATATGAATGGTAGGCGTGTTCCAGGAAGTACCGATCGCTACTTGATTATTGGTCAGCGCGGGTGGTGAGCAATTGCATTGTGCATCACTCATTTTGTATATTCTATTATTATTATTATTATTTTCCCTTTTCTGTTCTATTAAACTGTCTTTATCTCAGCCCACGAGTTTTTCTCACTCTTACCCTTCCGATTCTCTCCCCGTCCCACTGTGGTGGAGGGGAGTGAGCGAGCGGATGTGTGGTATTTGGCTGCCTGCCAGGTTAAACCACGACGGGTACTTGAAGCACAACCTCTACAACCCTCGGTGAGTGCCCAAGGGGCTGAATTAACTGAATTAGCAAGAGCAGCCTGGTTGGGACATAATCAGTGAGTAAGTATTTATACTGATTCTAAACATGCTTCTGGAGTGTGTCATGCAACAGCTATGCTATGGAAAGAACAAGGGTTTCTTACCTCGGCAGAAAAGAGTATTTGTAATGGAACTGAAATCCAAATGCTGTTTGAAGCTATTAAGCTTCCAAGGGAAATTGCTGTAGTACACTCTCCAGCTCATACCAAAGGCTCCAACGAAATTGAAAGAAATAATAAAATTATTCAAACTTATAGTCAGATAGGTTTAAAATGGCCTGAAGTTTTAGGAATAGTACTATGGGATATTGGGATATTGGAAACACCCCTCACTAACCTCTGGGGTTGTCATCAACAGGAATAGTGTTTGGCAAACACTTAATTATACACGGGACCTTTGTCCCCGCTAGGACCAGCCTCTTAGATGGAGATGAACAGGTTACCAAATTAGTATTAGGAATACAAAAACATCTACAAGAAAATAGGGCACAAGCCCAATGGTTTCAACCAGTACCAGCAAGAATGCAAGTATACATGATATCCAGTCTGGGGATACAGTAATGATAAAAGTCCACTCTCGCAAAACGAAGTTGGACCTTAAATGGGAGAGTCCATATACTTTGCTATTAACTTCCTATTTTGTTGTAAAAGTTACAGGGAAAGAGAATCGGATTCATCACTCACATGTTAAATGAATTTCTAAGGAATATCAGTTAAATGAATAACCGCCATCCACGCAGAACCCCACCAATCCTGCAGCACGGTTGGTTTCGGTTATCCTGTAACAGTTTTGGTCCATGTCATCCTAGAAGGTGTACTAATAATTGTTTTAAAGGTCATTGAGAATATTGTCGACAGGGTTGGAGTCAGGGAAGTATAACTAGGGAAGGTGCCTCTGGACATATAAACTGGTGCTGTGTGTGCAGACTACACTAGCCACTAACAGTTAGAAGAGCTTCACAACAATACAGGGTATTGATAATTTGGGAATAACATCCAGATGAATCACACACATCCGTAGTGCTCAGCCTGTTTAGCTCTAATCGTATAACCTTTATATTGATTATATGTGGGAACTTGTGATATTGATACTCTTGATACTCCTTGGATCCATTTTAGTAATACTTTGTATATCCAGAATGGGTGGCGACCCTAATAGACCAACCCCAGGAACCATATACTCCCTGGGCTTCTTCCATTGTTTAACACTTTTTGTTAATAGTACAGCAGCTAACTCCAATCTGGCTATTGCCTGCATACAAACAATAGTGGACCAACTAAAATGGTATTTCAAAACCGAATGGCTTTAGGTTTATTGTTAGCCAGTCAAGGGGGTGTTTGTGCAGCTATTAATCAATCTTGCTGTTTCTACGTCAATAACACAGGCAAAGTGATAACAAACCCTAACTCTATTCAATCGTTAGTTTCCCATCTACACCCAGGCACCTCAAAAGATTGATGGGAAACACTGTTCAGCCATTGGGGACTTAATTCTTGGTTATCAAGCCTATTAGCCACTCTTATTAAGATTTTACTTCCTGTAGTTGTTATGCTCTTATTGTTCTGTTGCTTTTTTCAGTGTGTTCAGACTTGTTTAAGAAACATAATGCTTAGGAGCATGCAAGGGTATAGACGTACCCTTCTTGATGACCCTTTATAAGGCAGGTATGCCTATAAAAACAAAAGGGCGACTGTTGTGCTATTTGGTATACTACTTATATAGAACTTGTTTAGCATAACTTGCTTAGCATTAGTAGCTAAATTTGCTGAAGCCTTAGGCCGCAAGCTGTGAACTTTCACCTAGATTTGTTGAACTTTTACCTAGTCAAGCAAAAGAAGGCCCCAGAGCAGGTTCAAGCCAGAAGATAAGGAAGCTACATTCATTAACAGAAGCTGCAACCTTAGAGAAAAGAAAAGAAAAGAAAAGAAAAGAAAAGAAAAGAAAAGAAAAGAAAAGAAAAGAAAAGAAAAGAAAAGAAAAGAAAAGAAAAGAAAAGAAAAGAAAAGAAAAGAAAAGAAAAGAAAAGAAAAGGCCTGCCTAGAGACAATGAAAGGACCCAGTGAAGAACGGGAAGACCCCAGACCCTAATATTACTACTGGTCTAAACTGTTGCGTGAGAGGTGGGGTATTTAGATCGTAAGGGTATAATTGCCCAGGGATTTCTTTGTTCGAGGTCCCTCTTCGGAGGCACCCAGCTCGAGCTGTAGCACTATTGATAAAAAGGACTTTATAGAAGAATCTCTTTTCGGCTTATTGATTCAGTGGAAACCTAAAGTCGAACCCTGTTATGGTGGCTGGCATGTGTAATTTCTATAACACCCCCTACACTCAAATGTGCCAATGCAATTAGCTATAATTGCTGGGAAACAGACTCAGTCTGTTATCTGCCACGTTTTAAAGTAATGATCCAATATCCTCCATCTGTCTTCATTAAAACACTCTTTAAACTGACACCAGAATGGCAGTCAAAATTTGCATTCAACTCCTTTGGGTAAGTTAGTTGCAATGCTCAAGTTACCGATCAACAGCTGAGGAAGAGAGAGTTCACAGACAGAAATGCAAGCTGCAGTCTGCTCCCTCCAAAACAATTCAAACAATAGCAGCTTCCCCGGGGCAGCTGCTGCTGCTTGAAATCATGCACAGCTCAGCTCACTCCACCCAGAAGTCTATCAGCTCGCTCACATAAAAACCTCAACCCAAAGCACTTTGATTAAGCTTTGCAAAGCTCTTGGGTCTGAAAAAAATGCAAGTTTTCTGCCCCAAAAACTGACAGAGAAAACAAACAAATGGAAGGAAAGTGTTAAATCTTACCCTTGAAGGCTTGTAAAAGTCACAGCAACAAAGTTGCTGCCCTCCATAGCACTCTGGTACACTCCTCTCTTCTCATTTACATGAAGCTTTATCCCCTCCCAAGATCAACAACTTCACTCATAATCGCAGCAAAAGGACATTCATCTAAGAAAGCAAAACTTCTTTGCACTGTGAAATAGGCATCGTGTACTTGTCTCCAAGCCCCTTAAAATCCACTGCAGACCTGCTCTGCCTTGCAATGTCCTGGTAACTAAACTTACTCCAAGTTCCCTACTTCTTACTTCAGTCACTGGGTTTGGCTCCTTGACAAATTCTTCCTTTTTTTTTTTTTTAATTCTGTTTCCTGTAGATAGGAAGAGTGTAGTAGGTCCCTTAAAAATAAAATGCTCAGCACAACAAGCTGCAAAAGACTAAAGCAGAAAAGCAGAGCACCTAGGGTTGGGGCACCCTGCTTAATTCAAGAGGCAACTGCTGCTCTCCTTACCTACCTCCTGCTGACATGGAAGCTTTCAAAAGGAAACTGAGAGAGTAAGAGAGTCCAACATATCAAATTGCTTTAAAAAAGGTTGAACTTGGTAAGGGATCCATTTCCCTGCCACAGCCCCTCTCTCTGCATCCGTAACATTGAAGTCGGTCAGGATTCCTTAAACCCAGAGACACTGTCCTACAAGCTGATCCCAAGGCTCCACCTTGTCTACTTTCCGAGAGTTGTGAGTAGCAAAAACTCTGCGGAGAAAAACCTCATAAAGTACAATTGCATAACTCAACCACAGAGCTTCCTTCAGCCAGCCGGAGGATCGCCTCGGTGCCGAAATGTCAGGGCTTGCTCATACATTGACAGTATGACCTCCCCTTGGCCTCTGGGACACCCGTGCGGCCTCACTGCTGTCGAGGGGACCCTCCTCATCAAAACCCCTCAGCATTCTCATGAGCCTCCCAACCTTCCCACTCATTCTCCCACCTTCAATGAACCACACATTCACTTTTTTTTCAAATTCTGGGACCCTTTTTAATACAGTGCCCTCCTATATGCCAGTCTCCTGGCATTTTACCTACCAGGTACATTACAAGACTAAAACTGTGCCAACTACAACTTTAGTCCACCTTCCTGCTTCCCTATACCTCTGAATTGCAATTATTCTAAGATCACCATGTTCTTTCCCTAAGTTGTGTTGACAGTAATGCCTGCCAGAAACGTGCCAATTTATTGCAGACAGCAAGAGAAAGTTTAACATAAAAGATCTCTATATGTATTTATCACTCTGGTTTTTCCTTCATCTGCTGTGTTTTCCCAACAGATTTATGTGAACACTGTTAGAATTAATCTCAAACCTACTCACAAACACTTGAATGCATTAATCAGCTGATTAATTATAGTAACATGAGAGTCAAGGCTTTGCCAAAGAGTATTTTCTGGAAGGTGAAATTTTCTGAAGTCCTGTCAAGAGAAAAGCTATGGAAGACCCTGAATGCCGCAATGGCAGTACTCCAGTGGTTATGAAGTTTGAAGTGCAGAGTGGCAATGAACAGGACCCTATAGCACCATAAGCAATTTCTGAAGGAAGAACAAGAGCCTATGCCCCTTTGTGATGACTCCAGGGTTATTCTTCCAAGTTACACCTATTTGAGACAACGTTCATTGAATTGGATTCCTAATTCCAACACAAAGGATCCATACAAACAGCCAACATGGGACATGGCATGAAAGACTGATCTCAAGACCCTGGTCATTTTCAGATAATTTTGAACTAAAAAGCACCTAACTTGAGAAGGAATTTCCCCTGCACTAGCCATTTCTCATGTTCTCACCACCCACACCCTATCTCAACAGCAACAGACAGTATCACGTTTTTTCCTGCAAACGAAAGTACAAGGATCTGGATTAATTTCGGTCCTTCTACATATTTGATGAACCCCTTGTTCTTGCTTCATTCTGGAGTTTTCCTCCTTCTTAGAACTTTCTTCTGCTTTTTTTCCCCCCATTTTAATATGTTAGCTAATGACGATTCATTCCACACTACTCCCACTTTCTTTGCTGCTGTCTTTATAGGTGCTTGTAACCACTTTGACCTCGGCCACAGTCATTTCTTCCTTCCTAGAGTTAGGTTCATCTCCTTCCTTTGACATGAGAGTGGACCCAACCATAAAATCAGCTGGCCTTGGGGCTTGTTTAGACTTTAAAATAGCTAAAAATTGGGTAGGCTGTTTTGTTCATGATTTTTCTTGGCACTGAAGTCCATCTCACATACATTGGCAATGGCTTTTTCCCTCAGCTATGCTTTCCCCTTGGACTTCAGTGAACCTGCTCATGTAGGGAAGTTCAGCACATGTGGAAGCACTCAGAAGAGCAGGAGTGACTCAGTATTATGAACTCAGCTCTGAGATCTCTTGTCCTTTCCTTACACTTTGGTCCCTGGGTAGCATCTTCCCAATGATCACACCATTCACTTCCTCCTTTGCAAATTGCTGAACACATCAGGGAGGGCTGCAGTAAGTTGTCTAAATTTCAGTGCCTGCGTAAGGGGTGTACATGTATGGGTGTTTGAGCTCCCACTGCAGACATCATGGTTTGGGCAGAGATTCAGCTGACCAGCTGCAGCAAGGCAGCAGTGAGTTTGCTGTAACCCATAGTTGTGGGAAGTTGTTCAGTCTGTTGCCTTTCCAGTAAACAAGAGCTGTTTTCTTGGCCAGGCAGCTACCTCCAAACCATAGTGCTTCACCTTTGAATCCTCCACTTTCCCAACTGCCCACTAGTCACAGAGGGCTAGCGTAGAGTGGGATGGATTTAAATTCATGCCATTAAGACCTTATCTTAGGACTGTAGCTGGAAGAATGACTTCCAGTCATTCAGCCTGTGCTAGATTTAAGCTACGATCAAGATGCAGAACTGAGGACTTACTGACACTGACCTTTAAGGGATGCCCTCACCCCACCCTCTGGACCAGATTCGCTCTCCCTCCAAACAGCAAAGCTGAGAGAGCAGAAGACCCTCTCTGGAGCACACAGGACCCAAACATGCCTGGTGACCTAGTAAGGCTTTGAATGGCTAATACGCCCCTGAGTAACTGGAGAGGATAACTAGAGGATAGGAAAGAAACAGGAGAGAAACACACCCTGGAGCATCCCACAGTGTAGACTTAAACTAAATGCCAGTCCTTGCAAGAAGCCCTCCCTATGTCAACGCTATTTTTAAAACTACTGTCAACCTAGATGCTTTCCCAACCATCCTATATTGTTCAAAAGGGACACTGATGATCTTTGTTTTCCCTTACTGTCTTGTAACTCCAGTCTTGCCCAAACTGCAAGGTTTGAAGCTTGACCTGCTCCACCACGGCTAGTAACTCTCACTGCAGAGAAGCGGCCGTGGCTGATTGAGCTAAGCTGGGCTCCCCCCACACCCTGAACTGGTGCAATGTCCAGGGATCATTTCCATCCAAACAGCCTCAACTCCAGCTCACAAAAAAAACCCAAGTGCATTGCCCATATGTCCATGGTTCCTCCTACACTGCATTTTTTCCTTTCAGTCCTGTATTTCTTATGCATCCTACACTGACTTGCAACAGCAAGAGGATGCAGAAAGTCTCTCATAGCAAGACCAGTTGGAACAAGATGCCCATCTGACAGCTTGCAGCCATTGTAGGTGCTCATGACAACAGATGTGCCAGTGAGGTTTGTTCCTTATCCCTCCCCTACACAAGGAGCTCCTCGTTGGCCAGGATTGGTCAGGAAAGGGGATAAAAGTTGGGATGAGGAAAGCATAGTCTGTGGGAGGACATTCAGTCATCTAAGGCTGACGCTTGGGCGATTGTGAGGAAACCCTTCAGCACCACATAGAAAGGCTTTTCTGGAGTTGTGACTCCCATGGTGTCGTGGTTTAACCCCAGCCAGCAACTAAGCACCACACAGCCACTCGCTCACTCCCCCCACAATGGGATGAGGGAGAGAATCAGAAGAGTAAAACTGAGAAAACTCATGGGTTGAGGTAAAGAGGAGGGCAAATTCACAGAATATCCAATTTGCAAATTGCCATACTCCAGGAAACACCATCACAATCATAATGTGAAGAACAAAAGACCAAAGGTCCCAAAATATACTGTGTCACAGGTGATGAAAGACGAAAAGTATTGGCAGTGTCCTTCGCCCGCTGTCCTGGTTTCGGCTGGGATAGAGTTAAATTTCTTCCTAGTGCTGTGTTTTGGATTTAGTATGAGAAGAATGTTGATAACACACTGATGTTTTCAGTTGTTGCTAAGTATCCTGCTAGCCAAGGACATTCAGCTCAAGAAAAAAAAAACAAAACAAAGCAAGCGTCGGGAGGGAGCACAGCCAGGACAGCTAGCCCAGCTGGCCAACGGGGTATTCCATACCATGTGACGTCATGCTCAGTATATGAATGGTAGGCGTGATCCAGGAAGTAGCGATCGCTACTTGGTTATCGGTCAGCGCGGGTGGTGAGCAATTGCATTGTGCATCACTCATTTTATATATTCTATCATTATTATTATTATTATTATTATTATTATTATTATTTTCCCTTTTCTGTTCTATTAAACTGTCTTTATCTCAACCCACGAGTTTTTCTCACTCTTACCCTTCCGATGCTCTCCCTGTCCCACTGGGGGGCGGGGGGAGTGAGTGAGCGGCTGCGTGGTATTTGGCTGCCTGCCAGGTTAAACCACGACAGTCCTTTTTGGCGCCCAACGTGGGGCTCGAAGGGTTGAGATAACGACACATCTGACCCGAACGGGTTAAAACAAATTTGTTATAAGCATTCATTATATCAGTTTAGTACTCGATGTTCACAATGTTGGTTTATTTGCTCTCAGAGTTGTTGGACCTGGTTTTGGAGTTGTGGTATGTAGCACCTTACTGGCTGTCTATACTGCTGATTATCAGTATTTATGCGGGGTTGGTCATCTCTGGGAAATGGATTAAGGTCATTGCTTTGCTATACTGTGTGACACTGGCTTATGGTATGATAAAATTATTGGTCACGAGCCTGTACTCAGCACTGCCGTCATTCCTGTTCTTCGGGAGCTATCTTTTGGAAACTATTAATAATTACACTTTTTACCTCTTCACCTCGGAGAATGAATTTAGGGGGGAGACAGGATGGGACACTTTCTCCCACTTGTTCATCTTCCCTTCCATATCTTCAGAAACTCATTTTTCTTCTATCCTCTTCATGAAGACGTCCACAATATTCCCTGAGAACTTTGAATATCCTTGGGATGTTCAAACAAGCATGATCATATTGCTATGTCTCCTGAATGTGATTCAGGTCTTGTTTAGGGTTTAACAACTATTTAGAAATACTGTCCAGAGATCAACCCCGGCAACAGACACGGTGGCTACTCAAAACCCCACGACAGGTACTGCGGCTATTTCAACCCCCACGACAACCCCTGTGGCTACTCAAACCCCGGCAACAGGCACTGCAGCCACTCAAACCCCGGCAACAGTCACTACAGTTACTCCAACCCCCGTCACAGGCACTGCAGCCACTCAAACCCCGGCAACAGTCACTACAGTTACTCCAACCCCCATGACAAGTACTGCAGCTACCCAAACCACAGCAACAGGCACTACAGCTGAACCAGAGGACCAACCCTTCCTGGTATCCGTCACCCCTGTACAGAAGAAGAAATCTTTGAGGCGGAAGTCAGGTCGTTTAGAAAAGGATGATGGAAAAGCAGGGCCATCACGAGGAGGGCAGGAGGAAGAGGAAGAACTCTCAAACGAGACAGAAACCACCCGATCCCTATCCCTGAATGAGTTGCGAGATATGCGGAAAGATTTCAGCCGTCATCCAGGCGAGCATATTGTTACCTGGCTGCTCCGATGCTGGGATAATGGGGCCAGTAGCCTGGAATTAGAGGGGAAGGAAGCCAAACAGCTGGGATCCCTTGCTAGGGAATCCGGTATTGACAATGCAATTGGAAAAGGGACACAGGCCCTCAGCCTCTGGAGGTGACTGCAGTCAGGCGTGAAGGAAAGGTGTCCCTTCAGGGAAGATGTTATATATCGCCCAGGCAAATGGACCACTATGGAGAGAGGTATCCAGTACCTGAGAGAATTAGGCATGCTGGAGGTGGTTTATAGTGACCTGGACAACGAGCAAGTACCCAAAGATCCAGATGAAGTCCAGTGCACGCGACCCATGTGGTGGAAGTTGGTACAGAGCGCACCAGCGTCACATGCCAGTTCGTTGGCAGTACTGTGCTGGAAAGAGGAAGAAGCACCAACGGTGGATGAGGTGGTTAGCAGACTTCGGGATTTTGAAGAAACTATCTCCTCCTCCGTTGTCTTGGCTGTGGAGAAACTGTCCCGGGAGGTCCAGCAACTCAAAGAGGGTATGTCCTATTCTCCACCTGTATGGACCAGTATCTCAGCCATTAGGAGTCAGCGTTTTTCTGCTCAAGAGAGAGGATATAGAAAGTACACACCACGGGGCACCCTGTGGTTTTACCTGCGTGACCACGGAGAGGACATGGGGCAGTGGGATGGAAAACCTACCTTGACCCTAGAGGCACGGGTACGTGAGTTGCAAGGAAAAACAATCACACAAGGGGGTTCTACCAGGAAAAATGCTACTCCACTTGTCAGGAAAAACCTGTCTCACGACGGTCCAGTTTCCAGTGAACAGTTCCCCAGAGAGAGTAGAAGGGCTGATCTTACTTTGGATTTTAATTGCGATGAAGAAATTCTTAACTCACGTTTGCAAGAAGTGAGAGATGGATACCATGACCAGAACTAGAGGGGCCCTGCCTCCAGCCAGGTAGAGGAAAGGGACAACCGGGTTTACTGGACTGTGTGGATTCGATGGCCTGGCACATCAGACCCACAGGAGTATAAGGCTCTCGTAGACACCGGTGCACAGTGTACCCTGATGCCATCAAGCTATAAAGGGGCAGAACCCATCTGTATTTCTGGAGTGACCGGGGGATCCCAAGAGTTAACTGTATTGGAGGCCGAAGTGAGCCTGACCGGGAATGAGTGGCAGAAGCACCCCATTGTGACTGGCCCAGAGGCTCCGTGCATCCTTGGCATAGACTACCTCAGGAGAGGGTATTTCAAGGACCCAAAAGGGTACCGGTGGGCTTTTGGTATAGCTGCCCTGGAGACGGAGGAAATTAAACAGCTGTCCACCTTGCCTGGTCTCTCGGAGGACCCTTCTGTTGTGGGGTTGCTGAGGGCTGAAAAAAAACAGGTACCAATCGCTACCACAACAGTGCACCGGCGGCAATATCGCACCAACCGAGACTCCCTGATTCCCATCCAGAAGCTGATTCGTCGACTGGAGGGCCAAGGAGTGATCAGCAAGACTCGCTCACCCTTTAACAGTCCCATATGGCCAGTGCGAAAATCTAATGGAGAGTGGAGACTAACAGTAGACTATTGTGGCCTGAACCACTGAGTGGTGTGGCCACCACTGAGTGCTGCCGTGACGGACATGCTAGAACTTCAATACGAACTGGAGTCAAAGGCAGCCAAGTGGTACGCCACAATGGATATCGCTAATGCATTCTTCTCAATCCCTTTGGCGGCAGAGTGCAGGCCACAGTTTGCTTTCACTTGGAGGGGCGTCCAGTACACCTGGAACCGACTGCCCCAGGGGTGGAAACACAGCCCTACCATCTGCCATGGAGTGATCCACACCACACTGGAACAGGGTGAGGCTCCAGAACACCTGGAATACATTGATGACATCATTGTGTGGGGCAACACAGCAGAAGAAGTTTTTGAGAAAGGGGAGAGAATAGTCCAAATCCTTCTGAAGTCCGGCTTTGCCATAAAACAAAGAAAGGTCAAGGGACCTGCACAGGAGATCCAGTTTTTAGGAATAAAATGGCAAGATGGACATCGTCAGATCCCAACGGATGTAATCAATAAAATAACAGCCATGTCCCCACCAACTAGCAAAAAGGATACACAAGCTTTTTTAGGCGTTGTGGCTTTTTGGAGAATGCATATTCCAGATTACAGCCTGATTGTAAGCCCCCTCTATCAAGTGACCAGGAAGAAGAACGATTTCAAATGGGGCCCTGGGCAACAACAAGCCTTTGAACAAATTAAACGGGAGATAGTTCATGCAGTATCCCTTGGGCCAGTCCGGGCAGGACAAGATGTGAAGAATGTGCTCTACACCGCAGCCGGGGAGAATGGCCCTACCTGGAGTCTCTGGCAGAAAGCACCAGGGGAGACTCGAGGTCGACCCCTGGGGTTCTGGAGTCGGGGATACAGAGGATCCGAGGCCCGCTACACTCCAACTGAGAAGGAGATATTGGCAGCATATGAAGGGATTCGAGCTGCTTTGGAAGTGGTTGGTACTGAAGCACAGCTCCTCCTGGCACCCCGACTGCTGGTGCTGGGCTGGATGTTCAAAGGGAGGGTCCCCTCTACACATCATGCAACCGATGCTACGTGGAGTAAGTGGGTCGCACTGATCACACAACGGGCCCGAACAGGAAACCCCAATCGCCCAGGAATCTTGGAAGTGATCACGAACTGGCCAGAAGGCAAAGATTTTGGAATATCCCCAGAGGAGGAGGTGACGCGTGCTGAAGAGCCCCCACTGGATAAGAAACTACCGGAAAACGAGAAGCAATATGCCCTGTTCACTGATGGGTCCTGTTGCCTTGTGAGAAAGTATTGGAGGTGGAAAGCTGCTGTATGGAGTCCTATACGCCAGGTCCCAGAAACTGCTGAAGGAGAAGGTGAATCGAGCCAGTTTGCAGAGGTGAAAGCCATCCAGCTGGCCTTGGACATTGCTGAACGAGAAAAGTGGCCAGTGATCTACGTCTATACTGACCCATGGATGGTGGCAAATGCCCTGTGGGGGTGGTTGCAGCAGTGGAAGCAGAACAACTGGCAGCGCAGAGGTAAACCCATCTGGGCTGCCGCACTGGGGCAAGATATTGCTGCCCGGGCAGAGAACCTGGTTGTAAAAGTACGTCATATAGATGCTCATGTACCCAAGAGTCGGGCCCCTGAAGAACATCAAAACAACCAGCAGGTGGACCAGGCTGCTAAGATTGAAGTGGCTCAGGTGGATCTGGACTGGCAACATAAGGGTGAATTATTTTTAGCTTGGTGGGCCCATGACACCTCAGGCCATCAAGGAAGAGATGCAACATACAGATGGGCTCGTGATCGAGGGGTGGACTTGACCATGGGCACTATTGCACAGGTTATCCATGAATGTGAAACGTGCGCTACAATCAAGCAAGCCAAGCGAGTAAAGCCTCTCTGGTATGGGGGACGATGGTTGAAATATAAATATGGGGAGGCCTGTCAGATTGATTATATCACACTCCCACAAACCCGCCACGGCAAGCGCTATGTGCTCACCATGGTGGAAGCAACCACCGGATGGCTGGAAACATACCCTGTGCCCCATGGCACCACCCGGAATACCATCCTGGGCCTTGAAAAACAATTCCTATGGCGACATGGCACCCCAGAAAGAAATGAGTCACACAATGGAACTCATTTCCGAAACACCCTCATAGACACCTGGGCCAAAGAGCATGGCATTGAGTGGGTCTATCACATCCCCTACCATGCACCAGCCTCCGGGAAAATCGAACGATACAATGGACTGCTAAAGACTACGCTGAGAGCAATGGGTGGTGGGACATTCAAGCATTGGGATACACATTTAGCAAAAGCCACCTGGTTAGTCAACACTGGGGGATCCTTCAGTCGAGCTGGCCCTGCCCAGTCAAAACTCTTACGTACTGTAGAGGGGGATAAAGTCCCTGTCTTGCACATGAGAAATATGCTGGGGAAGACAGTCTGGGTTACTCCTGCCTCTGGCAAGGGAAAACCCATCCGTGGGATTGCTTTTGCTCTTGGGTGCACTTGGTGGGTGATGCGAAAGGATGGGGAAGTCCAATGTGTACCTCAAGGGGATTAGATTTTGGGTGAAAATAGCCAATGAACTGAATTGTATGATGTTAATTGTTATATGATATTGTATATCATTATTTCTATGGTTGCTATCAATGGTATAGCAGTAAGAATCACTCAGGTTAATGAAGAATGAACTCTGATGAAACCGAGCAAAGTGCAACGACAACAGAACCGGACAAGCGCAGCAATACTGGAAATCAGAACTGGCTTCAGGATGCAACAGTCCAACACCACACACCATCTCTCCTGCCCTGAAAGACTGTTATGACAGATGGAGCCCAAAGTCATGGACTAAATGAACTCAATGGACATTTTAGAGGGATGGCCCATAGACTAAGGGAATGATATCTCTGTGTTTGTGTGTGTGTATATATATATATAAAGACAAGAAAGGTGGTGGTGATTAATTGGAATGTATTGAAAAATGTGAGACCTAGGCATGACATAAATGGTATAGAATAAGGGGTGGATACTGTCCTGGTTTCGGCTGGGATAGAGTTAAATTTCTTCCTAGTGCTGTGTTTTGGATTTAGTATGAGAAGAATGTTGATAATACACTGATGTTTTCAGTTGTTGCTAAGTACCCTCCTAGTCAAGGACATTCAGCTCAAGAAAAAAAAACCAAAACAAAAAAAGTGTTGGGAGGGAGCACAGCCAGGACAGCTAGCCCAGCTGGCCAATGGGGTGTTCCATACCATGTGACGTCATGCTCAGTATATGAATGGTAGGCGTGATCCAGGAAGTACCGATCGCTACTTGATTATTGGTCAGCGCGGGTGGTGAGCAATTGCATTGTGCATCACTCATTTTGTATATTCTATCATTATCATTATTTTCCCTTTTCTGTTCTGTTAAACTGTCTTTATCTCAACCCATGAGTTTTTCTCACTCTTACCCTTCTGATTCTCTCCCCATCCCGCTGGGGGTGGGGGGAGTGAGTGAGTGGCTGCGTGGTATTTGGCTGCCTGCCAGGCTAAACCACGACGCCCACAAAGGATGTGGGAGGTAAAACTGTCCACCTGGCAGCAGAAAGCACACCACGACGCTGCAGAGGAAGGGATAAAGAAAACCTACATGTTCCTGTTATCATGACCAGACTGTGGGAAGAAAATGAAACTGACACAGGAAAGCAACTTTACGAGTGACCAGTTACTCTAGGGCTGTCCTTGCCTGTTGAGAGCTACTCAGCCAAATTCATTTAACTGCTTCTCCAAGGAACTGATAAAAGTACTGATAAAGTGGTAGAAATCCAAAGTAACTCAATTTGAAGGGATGCTCTGGATTCCTACCAGTATGCATCCCGCTCCCTGGGTGCGATCTGAATTGAAGTGTGCAGCTTCAGCACTGCAGGTTCATACAGAAATATTCCCATAGCTCACCAGGTATGGTGCTGTAAGGTACATGCCAAATGGAAATGGTCAGAAAATAGTTTCAGTGTGTGTGTGCAGAATAACATGACTCATGCTGATCAGGATTCGGTGGAGTGCCACTTACCTGCAGCAGGGAAAGAAGGGTGCATGGCTAGAAATTCTCTTTCTCCATCAGAGCCCCTTGCCCAGTACTCCAGGCCCTTGACAAACAATGATCATCTGGGGAAAATCATAAGAAATCCACAAAGGTGCAGCCTCTTGCCTTTAAAAGGAAAGCAGCAACTTGCTCTGGTGACTATTGATCTCATCTTCCTGGCACCAACACCAGGAAATGTGATACCTTCTGACGTTTTAAAACAGAAATTAAAATAGTCTCTCTCTATCTCCCCCTTTGCAACCCATAGGAGATGGAACAGAGCCAAAAACCTTTTGGTCAAAGAGCATTCATCTGGGTTCAGCTGCTCAAATAACACTGAAGGGAAGATAAAGCTTGCGCTCAATTCTGCAGGGAACGAGGCCCAAGATCATCCCATCTCTGAGGTCCAGTTCCCCCCAGATATGGGATCTTGTGTTTACTAACTTCTCTCTGGCCAAAAAATTCATTGCTCTGGTGGGGAAGGGGCTGTTGAAAGGGGAAAAGTCTCCCAGGTACCTGAAACGCTTGCTGTGATCCTGTGAGGCATTAGGTGATTTGATGCACACTGAAATCAGTGAGAGCTGATGGAGATCCACCTGTCTCAGGATTGCATTCTTGGACTATAGGTCTGTGTCTCTTCATTTCCCTATGACACTGCATGTGCCCAACTGCATGGGGAAAGCACAGGGATTAATCAGCCGCTGCAGCAAACCCCAGATGTGTCCACACTGTTTTTAGCACATATTTCCTAATAATCTTCAGTGAACAAAGTGGAATCTTGGGGGTGGGGGGTGATGCTTGGGAGGGCTCGTTAAAAGCTAATCATGCCTATGTGAATAGAAAAATCAATAGCTGAGGGCAAAACAACAGCCCAGCTTGTTAGAGCCTCAGATTAAAGTGCCCTTTGTAACATGGGTATTACACAAGACCTCCTGCTGTTATTTGCAAGGCAGTAGCTGCCACAAGCACATATGCTGTATGTGGTGACACTTCAAACCTTGTCACATGCACACTCCTCCGATACACATGAAAAAAACAGCTCATACCACTGAGGAATTAGGATAACCCTCAGTGGGACCCCGTGACTGAAGACACAGAGGAAATCCAACCCATGCAGAGCCAACAAAAAGCCTAGGCATTTTACAGTCTTCCCACAAGCTGTGCTTGTGGGAAAAATGGGCTGCACTCAAGGGACAAATGGCACTTTTGGCATGGTATAACATGACCCAAAGGGCCATATAATGGCTATACAATGCTTAATCTCCTGTAGTCTCCTAGAGATGCTCTAGTCCTGGTTGTGCTTAGCCTGTGTACTCTCTCTATAAATTCCACTGCCATGGGAGAGAAAGTGCTGGTGCCTAACAGATGTGCTTGGAGAGATCAGCAGGCAAAGGAGGACAGGGCTGCAATGGATCTGCCCTTCAGTTTTCCAGACAGTAATCATAGGGGACACAGAGGAGCAGTGTCCACCCCACTGGACAGTCTGTTTCATAATGCAGCAATGCAGCCCTGTCTCCTGTTGGAGAAAGTTAGCCAGACTAGGCCGCGGTGGGAAAATTCTGAGTCATGCTGAGAAGGGAGAAAAGAAAGTCATGCTGACCTTGCTCTGTGCAGATAAGCAACTTTGAGAAAGTACAGTATAAGAAAAACAGGATGGAACCCGGACCACGTAGCAGTAACCGAAAGTAGGAGGAATATGATAATGTAATTTTTAGAGCTAAGCCAATGATTGTGAGACAAGTATGCATAAGGTAGAACTTAGTGTATAAATATGTGTAGGGTTTTACAATAAAGTTGAAGCTGGCCTTATCACTCACATTGAGTCGACTGCTTGCCTTCCCTCGCTCGTCGCAAGTGGCGCCCGAACAGGGACCCCCCATCCCTGTTTTTCACCGGACAGCGAGATCGGAGAAGCACTGGTAGCAGCGACCAGGGAGCAGAAGATCAGTAGACGCTGTCGCGGCGTGCCTGATCCGTGCTTGAACCCAGGACGATTAAAATGGGTTCGCCGTCCGATAGAAGGCTACCCGTGGGAAAAGGCTGCAAACGACCGGATAATTAAGAGGGTCAAGAGAAGCGCGCAATGGAAGTAGAGGTAGCCTTCGATATTTTAAAACGCTTTTTAGAAGAGCGGGGAGTAAGCCAATTAAAAGACCTGGCTGGTTTAATTGCGTTAGGGAAAGCGAAAGGGTTTTTTAAAGACCCTGAAAGTATGTTTGAAGTAGACGAGTGGCGTTCTTATGGAGATTGTTTGTGGGATCTAGTAATTGATGATGATAAATCAGCAAGAAAATTAATGAAATCTTGGAGAGATGTTATTAATTGTATAAAAAGATATAAAACTGAAAGGCAAATAGCTACAGCTGCCTCCGATCGGCTTGAGCAGTCCGATCCTGCCGCTGGATGTCTCACAGCAGGGGGTGACTACTTTTCACCTCCGCCTTCGGGAATTCCTGTTCCCGTCGTTCGCCGACCCTCTCGTCCCCCTCCTGATCCACCGACAGAAAGGGCTTGTCCCTCCGCACCGCCGGGGGAAAGGGAGAGGAGAGGGAAGGTCCAAGTGAAAATGAGAGGGTAGACAGTAGCGGACAGGAGACTGCTCAAGCTGAAAGCACCCACATCGTTGACCGAGCAGTGGATCGTATTGACCCTGACTTACCTGTGGACTTAACCGTTTTGCACGGCCCCACACATTTTATTGGTGCACTCACGCAGTGCAAAAAGAAAAAGGGGGAGACTGTGAGAGTATTAGAATGGATATTTACCGGAATGCAACCAAAGACTACAGTTCAAGATAACGACACGTTTGATTGGAATGTGCTGGATTGAATTTATAGCTGTTACTGCTGTTTAGCTATTAATTCGCAGGCTCTTGTGCTTGCCATGGGGCTTGCTTGCCTTAATGTGTATTAGAGTCTTGTGCTCGTTAGTGGCTGCTTTTTTGCTCTCGCTGCTTGCTGTACTGCTGCACTGCTGATCGTCTTACTGTGCTGTGCCTGGGAACATTCTGATAACAGCAATGGGATGCACCTGGGCCGGCAGATGGCCAGGGCATCGCTGCTGCTTCTGTGCTGCTGTGCTGGACAGGCTGGAACTGCAGCGTGAACTCGAATCGAAGGGACTGTGACCTGTGGCTGAGTCCATGCGGGACAGGACACCCCGAGGCGTCTGTGACTGTGGATAAGCCCATGCCCAAGCATCAGGAACCACCTGAGCCAACGGAGGACAAACTTTACAAGAAGCAGCGCAAGTGCAGCAGTGACCCGACCTGAGCCAACTTTGGTGCCCAGTAACTCCACGCAACGCACCACCTCTGCTGACCTGAGTGACCACCATAACAGATGGAGCCCAAAATCATGGACTAAATGAATGCAGTGGACATTTTGTGTACATTTATGGATATTTTATGGACATTTTACAGGGGATTGTGCGGGCCTGTCCTACGTGTAGCCACCATGGGCCTGGTCTCGGAATCGGCGTGAATCCCAGGGGACTCGAGGCCAGAGAATTGTGGCAAGTGGATGTGACTCACGTTGCTGACTTTGGCAGACTGAAATATATACATGTTACAATTGACACCTATAGCAAATTTATATGGGCCACGGCACAAACAGGAGAATGAGCACTCCACGTAATGCGACATTTGACTAGTTGTTTTGCAGTTATGGGAGTGCCACAAACGATAAAAACTGACAATGGCCCTGCATACACAAGCGCCAAAGTGAAACGTTTTTTCCAAACATGGGGAGTGCGACATACTGCTGGTATTCCGCACTCACCCACGGGACAAGCTATCATTGAAAGGGCGCATCAAACGCTGAAACAATATTTGCAAAAATTTAGGGAAATCTCAGATGTACAAGAAAGACTTGTTAAGACTCTTTTTGTGCTAAATCATTTATGTATTTTTGCAGATCAGAAAGAGCCACCAGCATGGGTGCATGGTTATCCTAAAGAAAATAAGGATGACAAGCCAGTTTTCGTTATGTATAGAGATCCAGCAACCGGACTGTGGAAAGGTCCAGCAGAAGTGAAGTATATGGGTAGAGGTTATATGTGTGTACTTACTCCCACAGGGCCGAAGTGGATTCCAAGCCGCTGGACCAAAGCTGCTGTTGCTGATGATGATCAATGTAGCTCTGTCTGTACTGATCCCAGCGATGCCGTTGCCCAGCTGTGCGAACTTATGGGTGGCGTGGGCGAATAAAACTGGGACGACAGACTTTTGCCTGAGTTCAGCTACGGCAACTGAGCCCTTTAAAACATGTCTGATAGGCTTTCCTGAAATTATTGCCAGAGATGTTGATAATTGGACATCTGTAACAGTTAATTGTATAAATGTTACTGTAGCAAATTGCTCGGTACAACTAATAAGAGCCCTAAATCACACTCTCCCTTGGGACCCCCAAGAAATTGACCTTTTGGGGTCAGAAAAAACTGGAAATGCAACTGATAATGTTACTACTCAGACATGTTTTGTGTTTGGCAGTTTTAGCCGCTTTGCCGCACAGGCCCAGACCTTTCAGTCATTGATCGGCATAAGCAGCCGCACTGATGATAACAACCCTTTTGTTAATACCACCGGTTGGACTGTTGTTTCACCTTTTACGAAAGGATTCGAAATAGGCCAATATTGTGGGAATTATAACGCTTCCAAAACACTCAGTGCCTATGGACGGAGTATGAAGGGAACCAATAACTCTTTGTGGAACAATGATACGGCCAAAGCTCTTCCCCCTGGATATTTTTTGATCTGTGGGGATCGAGCATGGCCTGGCATTCCAAAGAACGCCTTTGGAGGGCCTTGTTATGTAGGTAAATTAACTCTGCTCACAGTTAGCCGACAAAGTTGGCTCAATATAACTACAGTAGCGACAAATCGACACAAAAGGTCTATACATCAATTGCAAGCAGATTGTAACGACAATATAGAATTATGGTCAACCACAGCCAATGTATTTGCTTCCCTAGTGCCTAACATAGGCACTACGCAAGCGCTGGCTTGGTATTTTATTAACAATTATAGTTATAGTAAAAATAGCATATCACTGTATTTTAAATAATGTTGTAAAAATGAACCACAATGTATTGGTGGTCCAAAAAGAAAAAGGGGGAATTGTTGGAGAAAGTTAGCCAGACTAGGCCGCGGTGGGAAAATTCTGAGTCATGCTGACAAGGGAGAAAAGAAAGTCATGTTGACCTTGCTCTGTGCAGATAAGCAACTTTGAGAAAGTACAGTATAAGAAAAACAGGATGGAACCCGGACCACGTAGCAGTAACCGAAAGTAGGAGGAATATGATAATGTAATTTTTAGAGCTAAGCCAATGATTGTGAGACAAGTATGCATAAGGTAGAACTTAGTGTATAAATATGTGTAGGGTTTTACAATAAAGTTGAAGCTGGCCTTATCACTCACATTGAGTCGACTGCCTGCCTTCCCTCGCTCGTCGCAGTCTCCCATCGCCACTTCCACAGTTTTCTTCACTAAGCATGTGTGAAAAGGATGAGAGATCCCTGGATCTGCAGGGAACAGATAGCTTCTGTATTCCCTACAGTGTCACCCAAGAGATCTGGCATTTATTTGTTTAAGCCTGTATTAGGTTTGCGTGGCAAAGTTTTGGTAGCGGAAGGGCTACAGGGGTGGCTTCTGTGAGAAGATGCCAGAAGCTTCCCCCACGTCCAAAAGAGCCAATGCCAGCCAGCTCCAAGATGGACCTGCCGCTGGCCAAGGCTGAGCCCATCAGCGATGGTGGTAGCGCCTCTGTGATAACATATTTAAGAAGGGGGAAAAAACTGCTGCGCAACAGTAGCCGGAAGAGGGGAGTGAGAATATGTGAGAGAAACAACTCTGCAGACACCAAGGTCAGTGAAGAAGGAGGGGGAGGAGGTGCTCCAGGCGCCAGAGCAGAGATTCCCCTGCAGCCGGTGGTGAAGACCATGGTGAGGCATGCTGTAACCCTGCAGCTCATGGAGGTCCATGGTGGAGCAGATATCGACCTGCAGCCCATGGAGGACCCCACACCGGAGCAATTGGATGCGCCCAAAGGAGGCTGGGACCCTGTTGTGGTTTAAGCCAGCAGGCAGCCAAACACCACGCAACTGCTCGCTCACTCCCCCCGCCCCCGCAGTGGGACAGGGAGAGAATCGGAAGGGTAAGAGTGAGAAAAACTCAGGGGTTGAGATAAAGACAGTTTAACAGAACAGAAGAGGGAAAATAATAATGATAATGGTAATGATAATGATAATGATAATAATAATGATAATAATGATACAATATACAAAATGAGTGATGCACAATGCAATTGCTCACCACCCGCGCTGACCGATAACCAAGTAGCAATTGCTACTTCCTGGAACACGCCTACCATTCATATACTGAGCATGACGTCACATGGTATGGAATACAGCATTGGCCAGCTGGGCTAGCTGTCCTGGCTGTGCTCCATCCCAACGCTTGTTTTGTTTTGTTTTGTTTTTCTTGAGCTGAATGTCCTTGGCTAGCAGGATACTTAGCAACAACTGAAAACATCAATGTGTTATCAACATTCTCCTCATACTAAATCCAAAACACAGCACTAGGAAGAAATTTAACTCTATCCCAGCCGAAACCAGGACAGTATCCACCTGTTATTCTATACCATCTACGACATGCCTAGGTCTCACATTTTCTAATACATTCCAATTAATCACCACCACCTTTCTTGTCTTTATATATATACACACACACACACACACACACAGAGATATCATTCCCTTAGTCTATGGGCCATCCCTCTAAAATGTCCATTGAGTTCATTTAGTCCATGATTTTGGGCTCCATCTGTCATAACAGTCTTTCAGGGCAGGATAGATGGTGTGTGGTGTTGGACTGTTGCATCCTGAAGCCAGTTCTGATTTCCAGTATTGCTGCGCTCATCCGGTTCTGTTGTCGTTGCACTTTGCGTGGTTTCATCGGAGTTCATTCTTCATTAATCTGGGTGATTTTTACTGCTATACCATTGATAGCAACCATAGAAATGATGATATACAATACCATATAACAATTAACATCATACAATTCAGTTCATTGGCTATTTTCACCCAAAATCTAATCCCCTTGAGGTACACACCGGACTTCCCCATCCTTTCGCATTACCCACCAAGTGCACCCGGGTCCTTGAGCAAAAGCAATCCCATGGATGGGTTTTCCCTTGCCAGAGGCAGGAGTAACCCAGACTGTCTTCCCCAGCATATTTCTTATATGCACTACAGGGACTTTATCCCCCTCTGCAGTATGTAAAAGTTTTGATTGGGCAGGCCTAGCTCGACTGAAAGATCCCCTGGTGTTGACTAACCAGGTGGCTTTTGCTAAATGTGTATCCCAATGCTTGAATGTCCCACCACCCATTGCTGTCAGTGTTGTCTTTAGCAGTCCATTGTATCGTTTGATTTTCCCAGAGGCTGGTGCATGTGATATACCCACTCAATGCCATGCTCTTTGGCCCAGGTGTCTATGAGGGTGTTTCGTCAAACTCAATTCTTTCTGGGGTGCCATGTCGCCATAGGAATTGTTTTTCAAGGCCCAGGATGCTGTTCCAGGTGGTGGCATGGGGCACGGGATATGTTTCCAGCCATCTGGTGGTTGCTTACACCATGGTGAGCACATAGCGCTTGCCGTGGCGGGTTTGTGGGAGTGTAATATAATCAATCTGCCAGGCATGGATAATTCATGGATAACCTGTGCAATAGCATCCATGGTTAAGTCCACCCCTCGATCACGAGCCCATCTATATGTTGCATCTCTTCCTTGATGGCCTGAGGCATCATGGGCCCACCAAGCTATAAATAATTCACCCTTATGTTGCCAGTCCAGATCCACCTGAGCCACTTCAATCTTAGCAGCCTGGTCCACCTGCTGGTTGTTTTGATGTTCTTCAGTGGCCCGACTCTTGGGTACGTGAGCATCTACGTGACGTACTTTGACAACCAAGGTCCCTACTCAGGCAGCAATATCTTGCCCCAATGCGGCAGCCCAGATGGGTTTACCTCTGCACTGCCAGTTGTTCTGCTTCCACTGCTGCAACCACCCCCACAGGGCATTTGCTACCATCCATGAGTCAGTATAGAGAGAAAGTACTGGCCATTTTTCTCATTCAGCAATGTCCAAGGCCAGCTGGATGGCTTTCACCTCTGCAAACTGGCTCGACTCACCTTCTCCTTCAGCAGTTACTGCAACTTGGCGTATAGGACTCCATACAGCAGCTTTCCACCTCCGATGCTTTCCCACAAGGCGACAGGACCCATCAGTGAACAGGGCATATTGCTTCTCATTTTATGGTAGTTTATTATACAGTGGGGCCTCTTCAGCACGTGTCACCTCCTCCTCTGGGGATATTCCAAAATCTTTGCCTTCTGGCCAGTTCGTGATCACCTCCAAGATTCCTGGGCGATTGGGGTTTCCTATTCGGGCCCGTTGTGTGATCAGTGCGACCCACTTACTCCACGTAGCATCGGTTGCATGATGTGTAGAGGGGACCCTCCCTTTGAACATCCAGCCCAGCACCGGCAGTCGGGGTGCCAGGAGGAGCTGTGCTTCAGTACCAACCACTTCCGAAGCAGCTCGAACCCCTTCATATGCTGCCAATATCTCCTTCTCAGTTGGAGTGTAGCGGGCCTCGGATCCTCTGTATCCCCGACTCCAGAACCCTAAGGGTCGACCTCGAGTCTCCCCTGGTGCTTTCTGCCAGAGGCTCCAGGTAGGGCCATTCTCCCCGGCTGCGGTGTAGAGCACATTCTTTACATCTTGTCCTGCCCGGACTGGCCCAAGGGATACTGCATGAACTATCTCCCGTTTAATTTGTTCAAAGGCTTGTTGTTGCCCAGGGCCCCATTTGAAATCGTTCTTCTTCCTGGTCACTTGATAGAGAGGGCTTACAATCAGGCTGTAATCTGGAATATACATTCTCCAAAAACCCACAACACCTATGAAAGCTTGTGTTTCCTTTTTGCTAGTTGGTGGGGACATGGCTGTTATCTTGTTGATCACATCCATTGGGATGCAACGACATCCATCTTGCCATGTTATTCCTAAAAACTGGATCTCCTGTGCAGGTCCCTTGACCTTACTTTGTTTTATGGCAAAGCCGGACTTCAGAAGGATTTGGACTATTCTCTCCCCTTTCTCAAAAACTTCTGCTGTGTTGCCCCACACGATGATGTCATCAATGTACTGCAGGTGTTCTGGAGCCTCACCCTGTTCCAGTGTGGTGTGGATCAGTCCATGGCAAATGGTAGGGCTGTGTTTCCACCCCTGGGGCAGTCGGTTCCAGGTGTACTGGATGCCCCTCCAAGTGAAAGCAAACTGTGGCCTGCACTCGGCCGCCAAAGGGATTGAGAAGAACGCATTGGCGATATCAGTTGTGGCATACCAGTTGTCTGCCTTTGATTCCAGTTCGTATAGAAGTTCTAGCATATCCGGTACGGCAGCACTCAGTGGCGGCATGACTTCGTTCAGGCCACGGTAGTCTACTGTTAGTCTCCACTCTCCATTAGACTTTCGCACTGGCCATATGGGACTGTTAAAGGGTGAGCGAGTCTTGCTGTACACTCCTTGGCTCTCCAGTCGACGAATCAGCTTCTGGATGGGAATCAGGGAATCTCTGTTGGTGCGATATTGCATCACTGTGTTATCAACATTTTTCTCATACTAAATCCAAAACACAGCACTAGGAAGAAGTTTAACTCTATCCCATCCGAAACCAGGACAGACCCAGTTGTAAGCCCATGCTGGAGCAGGCTCCTGGCAGGACCTGTGGACCTGTGTGATGTAATAGGTACAGTATCTACTAGTCTATACTGCTTGCTTCTGTAATTCTAAACAATGAAGACTTGTTACTTAGAAGTTAGGTAACTAGCAGGTGTTGTGTTTGCAGGTGTGTAGAATTGTAACTAGTCTAAATTGTGTATCCTGGAAGCATTGTTAGGCTCTAGTGAATAATAACCTTGGAAACTATAAACAAACGTGGTCCAAGCATGGCTCAGGGAAAAATTGCGACCCTATAAGGTAAAGAGGAAATAAGTTCATGAAGAGTTCACTACCCTGCTGACCACCAGAGACCACCCGAGACCCTCAAGGAGACCCTAAAGGCTTTAGTGCGCATGTTTTTAAGATGATGTAATATTATAATTAGTTCTCGGAAATGTAATGAATATGTAACAAGGAAATTCAAAATATGTATGAGAAGCATGGATATAAACAGAAAGGTGACTAGACCAGGTGTGCTTGATTTGTGGCAAGTCCACCGAGCACCCAGGCCTGAATAAAACAATATCTCTCCTGAGCGTGTAGAATTGGTTACTTGCACGAATCCGCTTTTCGGACAACATGTGGAGAGAGAGGAGCCCATGCTGGAGCAGGTTTGCTGGCAGGACTTGTGACCCCGTGGGGGACCCATGCTGGAGCAGTCCATTCTTGAAGGACTGCACCCCATGGAAAGGACCCACACTGGAGCAGTTCGTGAAGAACTGCAGCCTGTGGGAAGGACTCACGTTGGAGAAGTTCGTGGAGAACTGTCTCCCATGGGAGGGACCCCACGCTGGAGCAGGGGAAGAGTGTGAGGAGTCCTCCCCCTGAGGAGGAAGTAGCAGCAGAAACAACATGTCATGAACTGACCGCAACCCCCATTCCCCATCCCCCTGCGCTGCTCAGGGGTGAGGAGGTAGAGAATTTGGGAGTAAAGTTAAGCCCAGGAAGAAGGGAGGGGTGGGGGGAAGGTGTTTTAAGATGTGGTTTTTATTTTCTCATTGTCCTACTCTGATTTGATTGGCAGTAGATTAAACTAATTTCCCCAAGTCGAGTCTGTTTTGCCTGTGACAGTAATTGCTGAGTGATCTCTCTGTCCTTATCTCGACCCATGAGCCTTTTGTTATATTTTCTCTCCCCGTCCATCTGCGGAGGGGAGTGATAGAGCAGCTTTGATGGGCACCTGGCGTCCAGCCAGGGTCAACCCACCACAATAGCACAAAAAAGAATCTAAAATAACAAAACACACCCTGAAGATTATGCTTAAGAGTACAGTTTCTCATCGGCTGCACTAAGCTGCATGTAGCTTCCACCTCTCTTTCTAGTATTTTAAGCTGGGATGTCCTGTCTTTATCCGAAGATTATCTATCTCCTTGTGTGGAGGAGGCCCCAAAAAAAGGTTGAGCTTTTCTTTCTGTGCCACACCAAGCCACTGTGCCACACCAAGCCAGAGGGCCACGTTTTGGTTTTTTTTACTTCCTTGTTAAGAAAACTTTCTTTATTTCTCCTGACTAGGCATTTGGTGCTGCACTGTACTGCTGAAACCTTACTTCATTCCCTTTTGTCTCTTGGAGTCTTTGATTAAGTTTTCTGTTGTGTGCCTTCATTAGCACATTCCTAGCTTCAGGCTGTGTGTCATTGCCTTCTGGAGATACACTGGTAAAACCTTGATCACTTTATCAGAAACAGCATGCCATCTCTTCTTATGGGGCCCACAACTAGTTTTACCCTGCAAGCAGCACATGAGAACCAAACATGGTATATGACAAATTGTAACACTGGGAGTAGGGTGTTTAATTAAAATACCTTCCTCCCTTTCCATATATCTCCTTGATTTTAAAAGGATCTTTTGTGATACTGCATCACACCCCAACAGGAAAAGTGGCAATGATTAACCTCAAATAAGACCTATACCCCCATCACCCTTGTGGCTGTGTGCACTGCAGTACCCTAGCTCCTGCATTTCTCACTGACTTAGATGCTGCTGTCTTCTCCCCCTCCAGGTTCTCCTAAATTGTTGTAGTGCTTTTAGAAGAAGAACATGCCCTCTTTAACTCTGCCATCACATCCTGAAGGCCCTGTGCACCCATCAGGTTATTCCTCTCTTTCATATGGCTGCAGAGGGATTTATGCGCATAACTTCTATTTAAGTTAATGGGAATTCACCACTTAAACACCTGACTGTCTGTGTGCACGGAGATGAGAATAATACAAGTCTTTGTTCTCAACTGTGTAAGTGCAGAGGAATATGCATTTCTGTTAAACACTTGGAGAACAGATAAAGGAACAATCTAACATAAAATAAACTTGCACTGAATAAAAGCAAAGGCTGCCAGTGCCAGGCCCTGGCATGCCTGTGCCATGGCCGTGCTGGCACAGCCTTGATTATATACTGCTTATTTACTGCCAAGGTGATTCTGCAATTGAAGTGCAAACTGTTGATTAAAATGTCACGCAGTTTCCTTGGGGAAATCTCCAGGGAAATCAATGGTTTTGTGCATATTTATGCCAGGATGTATTAGCGCAGACATTTTAGATTTTTGGTTAATTAGCTAAAATTTGATGTTTCAGAGGGGAGCCAAATTCTCTCTTCCCAATACATTAGGCTCCCTGGGCCTTGTTTTATAAGATGGCTATTTTTTTTCTAACTCTGTCCTGACCATGCTCCTTTGCCACCAGGCAGAGGTTTCCTTATTCTTCTTAGAGCTCACAGAACTTGAGTTATGATAGGTCAAGAAGTCACTCAGTCTCAGTCATCAGCACTAGAATAATATACTCCTACATGCTCCTGTCCCCTTTTGGGACCATGCCCAAAAGTACGGAGATGCTGCTGCTGCTGCATATCCCTAGAGCAAACATCAGTCGGTCACCCCTGAGCTCCCCCTGACCTCTCTGAAGCAGGCTATCTTATCACCATCTAGTAAGCAGCAGCCAGCAAAAGCAATAATAATATAATAAAGTCCTAATGCAGAAAATACTACTATAAAATATATAAATTATCATTGATACTAGGGAGAATTTCATGGAAGGCAGCAGGTTGCCTCAATATTTTTCCTGGCAGGATAAATGTGATTGTAACCTGGAAAAGAGACAGTACAGATATACATGCACATAGTGTATTTAATTTGGAATTATGGTTAAAGTGTTCATGAGCATAATGGATGCGACAAGATATTTAAAGGAATCGTCTCAGAGTGCCACCTGAGTTTTCTGTGTGAAGAGTAATTGACTGTCAGAGCAATATATAATGCAAACCATGAGGGGGACATGAATTTTTTTCCTATAGTCAGATTGCTATTTTGGCCATAGGAGAAAAAGTAGCATAAAACACAAAGGGGTCAGGCAAAAGCAGTGTCCCAAATGGGTTTGTGGAGCATATTTGGGAAGAGCATATTTACACTACTCCAGAAAAAATGCTGAGAAGAAATTTTGTTTGTAAACCAAATAAAGAAAAGCACATTAGCCTGGCCAGCCCACCTGCAGCACAGCTTTGCAACAAGGGTTGACCAGAAGGGAAACTGTGGTGACAATCCAGAGAATTATGATCTTTGGCTGCTTGCCAGAGTCAAAAGTAGTGTCTGGTGACCAGCTGTAGCTGGGAAATCTCTCTAGCACGTGGCAAAGTAGTGGGTAGCACATCTATATCTTGAGACTCCCAAAAATGTTCGTGACATGCGGCAACCATACCAGCGAGATATGAAATTTAAATAGTATATATTGCTTCATTAATCAATATCTGGAATGGTGGAAAGTTTTTGTATGAATGATTTCTTGGACTTCAGTCTGCAGCTCATCTTACTAGTGTCCTACAATTTTGATCAGGTTTGTCAATTTTTGGTTCATGTTTCTAGTCTTCTGTTTGTTAACGAAACAAGAAGGGGCGTCCCTGGAGCCTCTTGCAAGCATTTGAAGGAAAAGACACAAAGGAAGAAGGAAGGCACTTAGGGAGCTGTGAAGGCCAGGTAGGAGAAGCAAAAGGATTCACGTGTGAAAAAAAAAATTAGGAGCACACTAGGATGAAGTGAAACAGCTCTAGAGTCAGACCTAAACTGAAAGACAAACTCACTGCTTGATGGATATAATGGTAATGAAAAGCACTGGAAACCAGTGAGTTTAATGTGCTTGCAGCTAGATGCCTGTGTTTACTATGAGTGGAGCCTCAGGGTTCCTGTAAGGTACCTGGGAACTCTAACACAGGCAGCTGAGGCATTTGTTGGTACTGCAGAAGGTATTGCTAAAGAGGATGTTAATCAGAGTAGTCATGGTTTACAGCCCCACAAACAAACATAAATCACCATCAATTTCAGTTTATGTTCGCATGACAGTTCCTACAAATTACAGCAACTCAGGAGGACATGCACATCTGTTTGGATGGCTTTGTTATGGGGGAGCAGCCTTCAGGAGATGTGCGAGGTAGTTACCACTCCAGCCATCCCACCCCAGTGCAGAGCTAGAGCCCTTGGAAAGAAACACTCTGAGATAGAGACTGTTTCCTCCAAGTCTACAAGGACACCGCACCAAGGGTAGAGGGGTCTAGAAGAGAATACCAGGGAGAGCAATCCTAATTAGGATGCAAGACAGCAATCTGTTGAAACCAAGCATAAATTAAGCAAAACCATTGTTCTCACTCCCCTCACACCTGTATCAATATCTTTTGTACTGTTGTAAAGCCAAAGCTGTAGATTTAAGATGGAAAAGTAAACTAAATCTTATTTGCCCAAGAAGTGCAATGGCAGGTGGGGAAAGCATTGGCAACATTCCCGATAACAATAACAGTATAAATTGCACACAATGGCTCTTATCAAAGGGCGGGGAAAAGAAAGTGAAGGTCTTAATGTTAAACTAGTAGGTAATCCAGATGGCCACTGAAATTGCAACCCGTAGTAGCTACAAGTCCCAGTAAACTCAGGATCACATGAACAATGGAGTAAGAAGGAAGCAATGGATGAAAGCATTACACTGAATAACCTATGGAGACGGGCAGGGAGCTGCACAGGCCCCTGGAGTGAGTCAGGGAAAGGGAAAAGGAGTCTCATTCATCTACGGATTACAGTTATCGGCCTTGTCCACAGGGCATGCATCCAGCTTTGACCTTGGATTCACCATAGTATTGCCCAACCATCAGTCTAAGCATCTCACACTGCTGTCCGTCACTGGAGTATATGGGGAAAAGCAAAGTCTTTAATGGATTGTGATCTACCTGCATTTCCTCCTTTCAATGCTCCTGCTTGGAAGGACTGATAAAACTGCATAATTCAACTTTTGAGATGGGAAATTCAGTTTTAAATATATATAAAAATATTTAAATATATATAAATATATTTAAATATATACAGTAGCTACAGACAGTAGAGTAGAACTCACCTCTTTGAGTTTTCATGCCATATGAGTTTTGGGGACTCAGGTGGCTTTTCATCATCACCTCTGTATCGGTTTACACACATGCAAGAATCTAATCCTGCTCCTCCTGGAGTCAATGCTGAGCACATGCAAACATTTATGGGTCCTAGACTGGACCCATGAGTATAAGGGACTGGACGGCTATCCAGACTAAACACTGCCACGCCGAGTGCGTGGAAGGTGGGTCACCAGCAAGCATACAGTAGTCTCTCTAATGCAGACAACCAACTGGTTGGTTCTCGCCCTGGGGATCTGTCTTGTCCGATGGTAATGAACTATTCCCAACGAAACTGGAAGCAGGTTTCCAGACTTACTTAAAGAGAGTCATACTCCCAGCAAACAATATGATTTACTTTGATATTGGCGTACTTCACTGTTCCCTTCCTTCCAGTTGTTTTTTTGCTTAAGCCTGGAATAGTGACTTTCAGTAATGCTTAACTATATGTAGGTCATGAATAAGCTAACAACTAGAACCAAAGCCAAAGTGCAGTAAGTCGCACATTTGACTAAATAGAGATCCACAGAGAGTTTTTATCGCTAAGAAAAATAAGCTATTCACTTGCTTCTGTAATGTGAACTGCAGGTTATTTTGCTCTGATGGTTTGCAATCAAGTAACACTAAGAGATAAAGAGAGTGCCTCTATCACCAATAGTATGGCCTTAACCTTTCCTTTCAATACTATTTTTGAACTAATTTATCATTTGTGGAGGTATACATTAAGGTTAGTGCAGCAAGTTAACTTTAGCTAAAACAAAGAGGGTTCTTCCCCTCATAGCCTCACTTAGCAAATCTTCCACTGGCTTCCGTGGGATTTTTGCCTATGTCAGGATATCTGAATAGTCATGTTTTCATGGGAAGACAGAGAAGAGCAATGCTTTGTGGTGAAAATCCTCCTTCAATACATGCTAGAGTGTCTTACTCCTGGGTTGAGGGTCAAACTAGTGTCAGATATGGGGGAAGGATGGAAGATTTCCTATGTCAGATAAGCAAGGATTGGGGGGGGAGGGGTTATTTTTCTCTGTAGTACAGAAGATACTTTGGATGTGTTTTATCTAATCAGTTCTCCACCTTCATAAAGTCTTCGGGCATCCATGAGTTGGCCTTGCCTCTTTGCACAGTGTGCACATACTAGTTTAATGAAACAAAAATAACCATGCTAAGTAAAAGCATATCCAGGTGAAAGCTAATGGCTTGTGATATCTATATAAGGGTCTAAAGCAAGTGGTGCAAATGCTCCATTCTAGTCTTGCACCCTCTAGTTTTAAAGGCAGTGAGACCATTTATCACTTCAGTATACAACAAGCCAGAAAACAACACTCATTAATTGGCTCATCTACCAGTTAGAGCTAGAGCACATCTCCTCTGGAGACAGTCAGTTATGATGCAAAACCCTTTACGATGGAGGCAAGACGTTCCCGTGTTTCATGCCTTTACTGTTAAATTAAAATGCAGTCACCAGTAGCAAAGACAGGGAGAGCTCTGAGCACCTTTTAGATTTAAGCACACAGAGAAGGAGAAGCTTAGCTCTCCCTTCAGAAATTTTAAACAGAGAGCGAAGAGGGGCTGAGGTCCAAAGCCAGTAAAATGAACGTGTCCTTTCCCACTGACTTTGGAAAGCTTTACTAAAGCCTCTCTTCAGCAGTCCCAATTCACACTACCTTTGTGTGTCAATATCCTGGTTTCGGCTGGGATAGAGTTAAATTTCTTCCTAGTGCTGTGTTTTGGATTTAGTATGAGAAGAATGTTGATAACACACTGATGTTTTCAGTTGTTGCTAAGTACCCTCCTAGTCAAGGACATTCAGCTCAAGAAAAAAAAACATAACAAAGCAAGCGTTGGGAGGGAGAACAGCCAGGACAGCTAGCCCAGCTGGCCAACAGGGTATTCCATACCATGTGACGTCATGCTCAGTATATGAATGGTAGACGTGATCCAGGAAGTAGCGATCGCTACTTGGTTATCGGTCAGTGCGGGTGGTGAGCAATTGCATTGTGCGTCACTCATTTTGTATATTCAATCATTATCATCATCATCATCATCATTATTATTACTACTTTCCCTTTTCTGTTCTATTAAACTGTCTTTATCTCAACCCACGAGTTTTTCTCACTCTTACCCTTCCGAATCTCTCCCCGTTCCACTGGGGGGTGGGGGAGTGAGCGAGCGGCTGCGTGGTATTTGGCTGCCTGCCAGGTTAAACCACGACAGTCCTTTTTGGCGCCCAACGTGGGGCTCGAAGGGTTGAGATAACGACACATCTGACCCGAACGGGTTAAAACAAATTTGTTATAAGCATTCATTATATCAGTTTCGTACTCGCTGGTCACAATGTTGGTTTATTTGCTCTCAGAGTTGTTGGATCTGTTCTTGGAGGTTTGGTATGTAGCACCTTACTGGCTGTCTATACTGCTGATTATCAGTTTTTATGTGGGGTTTATCATCTCTGGGAAATGGATTAAGGTCATTGCTTTGCTATACTGTGTGACACTGGCTTATGTTATGATAAAATTATTGGTCATGAGCCTGTACTCAGCACCGCCACCATTCCTGTTCTTCGGGAGCTATCTTTTGGAAACTTAATAATTACACTTTTTACCCCTTCTCCTCAGAGAGCCAATTTACGGGGGAGACAGCTTCCTTCACCTTCCCCTTCTCCTCCAGGCTGATTACAATAGCTCTTGAGGTTTTTGAATAT
Organism: Calonectris borealis; assembly: GCF_964195595.1. Taxonomy (NCBI): domain Eukaryota; kingdom Metazoa; phylum Chordata; class Aves; order Procellariiformes; family Procellariidae; genus Calonectris; species Calonectris borealis. The sequence continues at coordinate 36,497,819 of NC_134351.1, read as the reverse complement.
CCTTCGGATGTTCAAACCAGCATGTTCCTATTGCTATGTCTCCTGAATGTGTTTCAGGCCTTGTTTAAGCTTAAACAACTATTTAAGAATACCACCCAGAGATCTGCCCCGAGGCTGGATAGTTATGAGTGGCAGGGTGTGTGGGATAGTACGCGCAAGTGCCTAGGGCAGTGGTCACCTCCAATGTTTTGGAGCTTCACCCCTGAACAAGTGCAGAATCCTGAAAAACTAGTAAAATATTTGGAAAACGTATGCTGTCACCCTGGCAATTCCAGAGAGACCCACATTACTGCAACGTGCTGGGGCCTGGCCCATGCCTACTGAGCGCTGTTCAACACTATTCAGAACCCTCAAGGGAAAGAGAAGGTCTCCAGATCTGATGACAAAACGACGGGCACTGCAGCTACTCCAACGCCCGTGACGAGCACTGCGGCTGCTCCAACACCCGCGAAGGGACATGTGGCTACTCCAACCCGCGTGACAAGCACTGCGGCTACTCCAACCCCCGCGACGGGTACTACATCTGAACCAGAGGACCAACCCTTGCTGGTATCCGTTGCCCCTGTACAGAAGAGGAAATCTTGGAAGCGGAAGTCAGGTCATTTAGAAAGGGCTGATGGAAAAGCAGGGCCATCACGAGGAGGGGAGGAGGAAGAGGAAGAACTCATAAACGAGATGGAAACCACCCGATCCCTATCCCTGAGTGAGTTGCGAGATATGCGGAAAGATTTCAGCCATCGTCCAGGTGAGCACATTGTTACCTGGCTGCTCCGATGCTGGGATAATGGGGCCAGTAGGCTGGAATTAGAGGGGAAAGAAGCCAAACAGCTGGGATCCCTTGCTAGGGAAGGAGGCATTGAAAAAGCAATTGGAAAAGGGACACAGGTCCTCAGCCTCTGGAGGCGACTGCTGTCAGGCATGAAGGAAAGGTATCCCTTCAAGGAAGATGTTATATATCGCCTAGGCAAATGGACCCCTATGGAGAGAGGTATCCAGTACCTGAGAGAATTAGCGGTACTGGAGGTGGTTTATAGTGACCTGGACAACAACCAAACGCCCAAAGATCCAGATGAAGTCCAGTGCACGCGACCCATGTGGCGGAAGTTGGTACGGAGCGCACCAGCATCGTATGCCAGTTCGTTGGCAGTAGAGTGCTGGAAAGAGGAAGAAGCACCAATGGTGGATGACGTGGTTAGCAGACTCCGAGATTTCAAAGAAACTGTCTCCTCCTCCCTTGTCTTGGCTGTGGAGAAACTGTCCCAGGAGGTCCAGCAACTCCAAGAGGGTATGTCCTATTCCCCACCTGTATGGACCAGTATCTCAGCCATTAGGAGACAAAGTTTTTCTGCTCAAGAAAGAGGATATCGAAAGTACACACCACGGGGCACCCTGTGGTTTTACCTGCGTGACCACGGAGAGGACATGAGGCAGTGGGATGGAAAACCTACCTTGACCCTAGAGGCACGGGTACGTGAGTTGCAAGGAAAAACAATGACACAAGGGGGTTCTGCCAGGAAAAATGCTGCTCCAGTTGTCAGGAAAAACCTGCCTCACGACGGTCCAGTTTCCAGTGAACAGTTCCCCAGACAGAGTAGAAGGGCTGATCTTACTTTGGATTGTAACGAAGAAATTCTTGACTCGCATTTGCAAGAAGTGAGAAACGGATACAATGAGCAGAACTAGAGGGGCCCTGCCTCCGGCCAGGTAGAGGAAAGGGACAACCGGGTTTACTGGACTGTGTGGATTCGATGGCCTGGCACATCAGAGCCACAGGAGTATAAGGCTCTCGTAGATACCGGTGCACAGTGTACCCTGATGCCATCAAGCTATAAAGGGGCAGAACCCATTTGTATTTCTGGAGTGACAGGGGGATCCCAAGAGTTAACTGTATTGGAGGCCGAAGTGAGCCTAACCGGGAATGAGTGGCAGAAGCACCCCATTGTGACTGGCCCAGAGGCTCCGTGCATCCTTGGCATAGACTACCTCAGGAGAGGGTATTTCAAGGACCCAAAAGGGTACCGGTGGGCTTTTGGTATAGCTGCCCTGCAGACGGAGGAAATTAAACAGCTGTCCACCTTGCCCGGTCCCTTGGAGGACCCTTCTGTTGTGGGGTTGCTGAGGGTTGAGGAAGAGCAGGTGCCAACTGCTACCACAACAGTGCACCGGCGGCAATATCGCACCAACCGAGACTCCCTGATTCCCATCCATAAGCTGATTCGTCGACTGGAGAGCTGTCCTAGTTTCGGCTGGGATAGGGTTAAATTTCTTCCTAGTGCTGTGTTTTGGATTTAGTATGGGGAGAATGTTGATAACACACTGATGTTTTCAGTTGTTGCTAAGTGCCCTCCTAGTCCAAGGACAGCTCCCATGCCTACTGACTGAGCTAGGTACACAAGATGAGAGGGAACATAATCAGGACAGCCAGCCCAGCTGGCTAATGGGTATTCCATACCATGTGACGTCATGCTCAGTATATGAATGGTAGGCGTGTTCCAGGAAGTACCGATCGCTACTCGGTTATCGGTCAGCGCGGGTGGTGAGCAATTGCATTGTGCATCACTCATTTTGTATATTCTATCATTATCATTATTATTATTATTATTATTATTATTTTCCCTTTTCTGTTCTATTAAACTGTCTTTATCTCAACCCACGAGTTTTTCTCACTCTTACCCTTCTGATTCTCTCCCTGTCCTACTGGGGGGGCGGGGGGAGTGAGTGAGCGGCTGCGTGGTATTTGTCTGCCTGCCAGATTAAACCACGACAGTCCTTTTTGGCGCCCAACGTGGGGCTCGAAGGGTTGAGATAACGATAGATCTGACCAAAGTGTGTTAAGGCAAAATTGTTATAAGCATTCATTATATTGATTGGTCACAATGTTGATGTATTGGCTGTCAAAGTTGTGGGGCTGGCTCTCAATGTTGGGTCATGTAATACCTTGCTTGCAGTATGTGTTCCCTTTTGTGCTGTTTATCATTATTCGGAACTGGGCCAAGATTATCATTTTGCTGCTGGTTTATGAGGTGATAAAATCATTGGTAGTAAGTCTAATCTGGTATCTGTACTCGGCACTGCCGTCATTTCTGTACCTCGGGAACCACCTCTTAGAAATTATTGGTAATTGCACTTTGTTCTCCTCGGAGAATGAATTTAAAGGGGAGGCAGGATGGGACACTTTCTCCCACTTGTTCATCTTCCCTTCCATATTGTCAGAAACTCCTTTTTCTTCTATCCTCTTCACGAAGATGTCCACACTATTCCCTGAGAATTTTGAGTATCCTTGGGATGTTCAAACAAGCATGTTCATATTGCTACTATGTCTCATGAATGTGGTTCAGGCCTTGTTTAGGGTTAAACAACTCTTCAGGAATACTGTCCAGAGATCAACCCTCAGGAACAAGAAAAGAGGGAGGGCAAATGGCAGTGCCTCATCAGGGCAGGCGGAGCAGCGAGTCTCGGGGGCAGCTACAGACACGGTGGCTACTCAAAACCCCACGACAGGCACTGCGGCTACTTCAACCCCCATGACAACCCCTGTGGCTACTCAAACCCCGGCAACAGTCACCGTAAATTCTCCAACCCCTGCGACAGGCACTGCAGCCACTCAAACTCCGGCAACAGTCACTACAGTTACTCCAACCCCCATGACAAGCACTGCAGCTACCCAAACCCCAGCAACAGGTACTACAGCTGAACCAGAGGCCCAACCCTTGCTGGTATCCGTTGCCCCTGTACAGAAGAGGAAATCTTGGAAGCGGAGGTCAGGTCATTTAGAAAGGGATGATGGAATAGCAGGGCCATCACGAGGAGGGGAGGAGGAAGAGGAAGAACTCATAAATGAGACGGAAACCACCCGATCCTTATCCCTGAATGAGTTGCGAGATATGCGGAAAGATTTCAGCCGTCGTCCAGGCGAGCATATTGTTACCTGGCTGCTCCGATGCTGGGATAATGGGGCCAGTAGGCTGGAATTAGAGGGGAAGGAAGCCAAACAGCTGGGTTCCCTTGCTAGGGAAGGAGGCATTGACAAAGCAATTGGAAGAGGGACACAGGCCCTCAGCCTCTGGAGGCGACTGCTGTCAGGCGTGTAGGAAAGGTATCCCTTCAAGGAAGATGTTATATATCGCCCAGGCAAGTGGACCACCATGGAGAGAGGTATCCAGTACCTGAGAGAACTAGGCGTTCTGGAGGTAGTTTATAGTGACCTGGACGATGACCAAACACCCAAAGATCCAGATGAAGTCCAGTGCACGCGACACGTGGCGGAAATTAGTACGGAGCGCACCAGCGTCATATGCCAGTTTGTTGGCAGTACTGTGCTAGAAAGAGGAAGAAGCACCAAGGGTAGATGAGATGGTTAGCAACCTCCGGGAATACGAAGAAACTGTCTCCTCCTCCCTTGTCTCAGCTGTGGAGAAACTGTCCCGGAAGGTCCAGCAACTCAAAGACGATAGGTCCTATTCTCCACCTGTATGGACCAGTATCTCAGCTATTAAGAGTCAGCGTTCTTCTGCTCAAGAGAGAGGATATCGAAAGTATACACCACGGGGCAACCTGTGATTTTACCTGCGTGACTACAGAGAGGACATGGGGCAGTGGGATGGAAAAGCTACCTTGACCCTAGAGGCACGGGTACGTGAGTTGCAAGGAAAAACAATGACACAAGGGGGTTCTGCCAGGAAAAATGCTGCTCCAGTTTTCAGGAAAAACCTGCCTCACGACGATCCAGTTTCCAGTGAACAGTTCCCCAGACAGAGTAGAAGGGCTGATCTTACTTTGGATTGTAACGAAGAAATTCTTGACTCGCATTTGCAAGAAGTGAGAAACGGATACAATGAGCAGAACTAGAGGGGCCCTGCCTCCGGCCAGGTAGAGGAAAGGGACAACTGGGTTTACTGGACTGTGTGGATTCGATGGCCTGGCACATCAGACCCACAGGAGTATAAGGCTCTTGTAGACACCGGTGCACAGTGTACCCTGATGCCATCAAGCTATAAAGGGGCAGAACCCATCTGTATTTCTGGAGTGACCGGGGGATCCCAAGAGTTAACTGTATTGGAGGCCGAAGTGAGCCTAACCAGGAAGGAGTGGCAGAAGCACCCCATTGTGACTGGCCCAGAGGCTCCGTGCATCCTTGGCGTAGACTACCTCAGGAGAGGGTATTTCAAGGACCCAAAAGGGTACCGGTGGGCTTTTGGTATAGCTGCCCTGGAGACGGAGGAAATTAAACAGCTATCCACCTTGCCCGGTCTCTCGGAGGACCCTTCTGTTGTGGGGTTGCTGAGGGTCGAAGAAAAACAGGTACCAATCGCTACCACAACAGTGCACCGGCGGCAATATCGCACCAACCGAGACTCCCTGATTCCCATCCATGAGCTGATTCGTCGACTGGAGGGCCAAGGAGTAATCAGCAAGACTCGCTCACCCTTCAACAGTCCCATATGGCCAGTGCAAAAATCTAATGGAGAGTGGAGACTAACAGTAGACTATCGTGGCCTAAACGAAGTCATGCCGCCACTGAGTGCTGCCGTGCCGGACATGCTAGAACTTCAATACGAACTGGAGCCAAAGGCAGCCAAGTGGTACGCCACAATGGATATCACTAATGGATTCTTCTCAATCCCTTTGGCGGCAGAGTGCAGGCCACAGTTTGCTTTCACTTGGAGGGGCGTCCAGTACACCTGGAACCGACTGCCCCAGGGGTGGTGTCGTGGTTTAACCTGGCAGGCAGCCAAAATACCACGCAGCCGCTCGCTCACTCCCCCCGCCCCCCCAGCGGGACGGGGAGAGAATCGGAAGGGTAAGAGTGAGAAAAAATCGTGGGTTGAGATAAAGACAGTTTAATAGAACAGAAAAGGGAAAATAATGATAATAAATAATGATAGAATATACAAAATGAGTGATGCACAATGCAATTGCTCACCACCCGCGCTGACCGATAACCAAGTAGCGATCGGTACTTCCTGGATCACGCCTACCCTTCATATACTGAGCATGATGTCACATGGTATGGAATACCCCATTGGCCAGCTGGGCTGGCTGTCCTGATTATGTTCCCTCCCATCTTGTGTACCTAGCTCAGTCAGTAGGCACGGGAGCTGTCCTTGGACTAGGAGGGCACTTAGCAACAACTGAAAACATCAGTGTGTTATCAAAATTCTTCTCGTACTAAATCCAAAACACAGCACTAGGAAGAAATTTAACCCTATCCCAGCCGAAACCAGGACAGGTGGAAACACAGCCCTACCATTTGCCATGGACTGATCCACACCGCACTGGAACAGGGTGAGGCTCCGGAACACCTGCAATACATTGATGACATCATTGTATGGGGCAACACAGCAGAAGAAGTTTTTGAGAAAGGGGAGAGAATAGTCCAAATCCTTCTGAAGGCCGGTTTTGCCATAAAACAAAGTAAGGTCAAGGGATCTGCACAGGAGATCCAGTTTTTAGGAATAAAATGGCAAGATGGACGTCGTCAGATCCCAATGGATGTGATCAACAAGATAACAGCCATGTCCCCACCAACTAGCAAAAAGGAAACACAAGCTTTTTTAGGCGTTGTGGGTTTTTGGAGAATGCATATTCCAAATTACAGCCTGATTGTAAGCCCCCTCTATCAAGTGACCAGGAAGAAGAACGATTTCAAATGGGGCCCTGGGCAACAACAAGCCTTTGAACAAATTAAACAGGACATGGCCCTTGAGCCATTCCGGGCAGGACAAGATGTGAAGAATGTGCTCTACACTGCAGCCAGGGAGAATGGCCCTACCTGGAGCCTCTGGCAGAAAGCACCAGCGGAGACTCGAGGTCGACCTATAGGGTTCTGGAGTCGGGGATACAGAGGATCCGAGGCCCACTACACTCCAACTGAGAAGGAGATATTGGCAGCATATGAAGGGATTCAAGCTGCTTCGGACGTGGTTGGTACTGAAGCACAGCTCCTCCTGGCACCCCGACTGCCGGTGCTGGGCTGGATGTTCAAAGGGAGGGTCCCGTCTACACATCATGTAACCGATGCTACGTGGAGTAAGTGGGTCGCACTGATCACACAACGGGCCCGAATAGGAAACCCCAGTCGCCCAGGAATCTTGGAGGTGATCCCGAACTGGCCAGAAGGCAAAGATTTTGGAATATCCCAGAGGAGGAGGTGACGCGTGCTGAAGAGCCCCCACTGGATAAGAAACTACCGGAAAATGAGAAGCAATATGCCCTGTTCACTGATGGGTCCTGTCGTCTTGTGGGAAAGCATCGGAGGTGGAAAGCTGCTGTATGGAGTCCTATATGCCAAGTTGCAGAAACTGCTGAAGGAGAAGGTGAGTCGAGCCAGTTTGCAGAGGTGAAAGCCATCCAGCTGGCCTTGGACATTGCTGAACGAGAAAAATGGCCAGTACTTTGTCTCTATACTGACTCATGGATGGTGGCAAATGCCCTGTGGGGGTGGTTGCAGCAGTGGAAGCAGAACAACTGGCAGCGCAGAGGTAAACCCATCTGGGCCGCCGCGTTGTGGCAAGATATTGCTGCCCGGGTAGAGAACCTGGTTGTAAAAGTACGTCACGTAGATGCTCACGTACCCAAGAATCGGGCCACTGAAGAACACCAAAACAACCAGCAGGTGGACCAGGCTGCTAAGATTGAAGTGGCTCAGGTGGATCTGGACTGGCAACATAAGGGTGAATTATTTATAGCTCTGTGGGCCCATGACGCCTCGGGCCATCAAGGAAGAGATGCAACATATAGATGGGCTCGTGATCGAGGGGTGGACTTAACCATGGACACTATTGCAGAAGTTATCCATAAATTTGAAACATGCGCTGCAATCAAGCAAGCCAAGCGAGTAAGGCCTCTTTGGTATGGAGGACGATGGCTGAAATACAGATATGGGGATGCCTGGCAGATTGATTATATCACACTCCCACAAACCCGCCACGGCAAGCGCTATGTGCTCACCATGGTGGAAGCAACCACCGGATGGCTAGAAACATACCCTGTGCCCCATGCCACTGCCCAGAACACCATCCTGGGCCTTGAAAAGCAAGTCCTATGGCGACATGGCACCCCAGAAAGAATTGAGTCAGACAACGGGACTCATTTCTGAAACACCCTCATAGACACCTGGGCCAAAGAGCATGGCATTGAGTGGGTCTATCACATCCCCTACCATGCACCAGCCTCCGGGAAAATCAAACGATACAATGGACTGCTAAAGACTACGCTGAGAGCAATGGGTGGTGGGACATTCAAGCATTGGGACACACATTTAGCAAAAGCCACCTGGTTAGTCAACACTAGGGGATCTGTTAATTGAGCTGGCCCTGCCCAATCAAGACTCTTACGTACTGTAGATGGAGATAAAGTCCCTGTCGTGCACATAAAAATATGCTGGGGAAGACAGTCTGGGTTACTCCTGCCTCTGGCAAGGGAAAACCCATTCGTGGGATTGCTTTTGCTCAAGGACCTGGGTACACTTGGTGGGTGATGCGAAAGGATGGGGAGGTCCGGTGTGTACCTCAAGGGGATTTGATTTTGGGTGAAAATAGCCAATGAACTGAATTGTATGATGTCAATTGTTATATGATATTGTATATCATTATTTCTATGGTTACTATCAATGCTATAGCAGTAAGAATCACCCAGATTAATGAAGAATGAACTCCGATGAAACTAAGCAAAGTGCAACAATGATAGAACCAGATGAGTGCAGCAATAATGGAATCAGAACTGGCTTCAGGATGCAACAGTCCAACACCACACACCATCTATCCTGCCCTGAAAGACTGTTATGACAGAGGGAGCCCAAAGTCATGGACTAAATGAACTCAATGGACATTTTAGAGGGATGGCCCATAGACTAAGGGAATGATATCTGTGTGTGTGTGTATATATATATATATATATAAAGACAAGAAAGTTGGTGGTGATTAATTGGTATGTATTAGAAAATGTGAGACCTAGGCATGACATAAATGGTATATTATAAGTGGTGGATACTGTCCCGGTTTCGGCTGGGATAGGGTTAAATTTCTTCCTAGTGCTGTGTTTTGGATTTAGTATGAGAAGAATGTTGATAACACACTGATGTTTTCAGTTGTTGCTAAGTACCCTGCTAGTCAAGGACATTCAGCTTAAAAAAAAAAAAAAAAAACAAACAAGTGTTGGGAGGGAGCACAGCCGGGAGAGCTAGCCCAGTTGGCCAACGGGGTATTCCATACCATGTGACGTCATGCTCAGTATATGAATGGTAGGCGTGTTCCTGGAAGTACCGATCGCTACTTGGTTATCGGTCAGCGCGGGTGGTGAGCAATTGCATTGTGCATCACTCATTTTGTATATTCTGTCATTATGGTGGTGATGGTGATGATGATGATTATTATTATTTTCCCTCTTCTGTTCTGTTAAACTGTCTTTATCTCAACCCACGAGTTTTTCTCACTCTTACCCTTCCGATTCTCTCCCCGTCCCACTGTGGGTAGGGGGAGCGAGCAAGGAGCTGCGTGGTATTTGGCTGCCTGCCAGGTTAAACCACAACAGTCAATAACACAGTAAAGCTGGCACTACTTAAAGAAAACTTAGACACAAGACCCATTATCGAGAATCCACGTTTACAGATGCAGAATAATCCAGTATGCAAAAGGAAAAAAATACACAGGAAAAGAGCTGAAATCTGGGCTCCTCTACAAGTTTTTACACTTTTCTTCTAGAAGAAGAAATGAAGAAATTGTCCTACCTGGCTGTTCTATGTCTTCTTTTCTACCTGAAGCTGTTTGTGAAGACAAGCAGAAGGGATTTTTTTTAGCACCATGCAAAATCTGGAGCTTCTTTTAAAATCCCTAGATGGTTACTCAGCAGAGCATGCCAGGCTTCTTCCTAGCTCAGCCACGAAGCTTGCTAGGGAACACCATGCTTTCCAGGATCTGGAGGTAAACCCATGCAGGGATACGCTGAGTGTGATCCAGAAGTTACAGGATATCTTGGTGTGCTTCATGTACTCAATAAAGACTGCAAGAGAAAAGGCAAAGTTCCCGAAGCTGTGGGTGGAACATGGCACTGTGTTAGCACTGAGTAAATAAAAAGCAATTGATTGTTGAACTCAGGTATGACATCAGGTATTAAAAAGGTTTATACCATAGACAGGACTCTGTATGTCATCCAAGAGAAATGCAGCCTTAAAAACGTGCTTGTGCACACTGCTGCAGCTAAAGCAGAAGCAAGAGATGCAAACAAGATGTTGTGCTCAACTTTCTGCAATCAACAGATTTATTTTCTTGGACAGCACTCATATGGAGAATTTCAAACACAAAACATTCCTTCTCAAAGGTCAGACATTTCATTACCTCCCATAAGGACTTATAAAATGCATGTAACTTCTGTGGGATAATTGATTATTTTGGGAGTTTATGGCACCAAGTACAACAGGATCCTGGTTCAGGCTTCTGGCTGCCGTGGTTATGTGAACAAAACATATAGGTTCAGCTTTTGACACAAAGTTATTTATTGCAATGCCCTCTTCAGCCTAAAAAAAGTTTACAAAGATAATTCTGAGATAGAGAAGAGGCAGAGCTAATATAAAAAAATCACCTAAGTACAACTGTGATAGGGTATAATATGAAAACTTAAGATAAAAAAAAATTAATCTAAATAATGTCATTTATCAAGCCACACCAGCATTGCAGATTTTCCTACAATTCAGTAATGCAAACTTCCAATGCTAATTCACAAGCTTTGATTTGATCCTGTAGGCCTTTTTGCCACCTACTTTTAGGTTTGATGATATCTTCTGCCTGAAAAATCAGAATTAGTGACAGGTTTAAATAAATAAAGATTTTTCAAAGAAACAAAATTATTTTTTTTACATTCCTTGCAATATGCTAAATTATTGAAGTGAAAGGCTTTTAAAAGGTAGTTCACATTTCCTTAACCATCTTGTCTGGGGTTTTTTTGTGCTGTTTATTCTTGGCTAACGAAAAGAGACTAATCAGTACCACTGTTCTCTGCAGCCTTTTTCAAATTTATTCTTTGGTTTTCAGTGCTGCAGATAGGATTGCAAACACAGCAGTGAAAGCTTACTATTTTATTTAAAGTTCTCCCAGTAAATAATGGGCCATGGTTATGACTAATAGAGTCATGTGAACACCTAAAGAAGGAAGGATAGCAGACTGAGCAAACACTGAAATGAGACTCAAATCCATTCTCACATCTGTGACAGATTCTGGGCAAGTCAGTTAATACTGTTGTACTTCTATTTTCTTATTCATAAAAGGGAAGAATAATTCCTCACTTCCTCAAGAGACCAAGTAGGAAGCATCAAGGACTACAAGGTGTTTAGAAACACATCAGTGACATCTCAGTAAATGAAAATTGCTAAGTCTTTCTCATGTAACAAAGGCATAGGATATCCCTAAGTCCTGGTAAAAACATTTTTTTAAAAATGGGAATACTCACCTTTCTGGTGTGTACAAATGAATAAGCTTTTTTCTGCTCACTTCCAGTTCTTGTATTAGTTCATGATACTATTATTGAAACAGAAGAATGTCTTCTTAAGGAAAAAGGTGCCACACACTGCAGGATTCAGGTTTAATATCAATAGTAACATGACATCCTCTCCTGCTAGCATTTTGCCTCCAAGCACTACAGCTATGAATCAGTGTGGTGGTAGGAAGACTTTTACATAGCATTCGGGATCAGTCTTGGAGGATACGCAAAATTACAATTCTTTCCTGTCTTTGCTGGTTTGGTTACTAAAGTAAAAATAACTTCAAATTAACAATGGCTAACAATTTGGAACTAAGAGTACAGCTTGACGTTAAAGCTTTCATAGCATGAGAACTCCCATTGGAGTTAAAAAGCTACTGTTTAAGAATAATGCAATATTTAAGGGGAAAAGAAAGACATGCTGCTGCCTAATGGAAAATCATTTTGCAAGAACTGCTTACATGATTTGCTCTTCCCTTAACGTCCCTCAGCTCTTTCCCAGAAAATTTCTTCCACAGGAGTTCTTTCAAAAGTTGTTGTTCCCTTTACAAAATACAATGTATTGGGGAGCATTTCCCCTCTCTCCCATCCTCTACTTGTCTCCAGGTTCTAGACTATGGGTGGGACTAATAACCTATTTTTCTTGTCCTCTGTGAATTCAGAGTCTGTTTGTACAGAGCTACTGAGCATGTTTCTTCATCCCCAGTTTCTGCTTTAGAAATATCCTGCTATGTCGTGGCTTCCTCCTATAGCTGTAACGTGCTGGGAAAGAGGCATGGCAAAGGACAAATCTCTCATGATTTCTCAGGGAGACTCATCCCGCCAGCAACAAGCACACCAACCATCCTGGAATAAGAAAGTTTAGCATGGATGAAGCAGAAGAAAATGGGGTTTGGCCCTCCTGCAGATCCAAACAGAAGGACAAAACCACTCTAACTGAAGACTGGTCCTAAAACAGAGATGCATCCATCAGCCACATGATTTCACTCAACATTTTGGACAAGGACCAGCCCTACTTCATTCTCTAGGACCTGCCATGCACACCACAGAGACCACACAGGTTATCAGCCATATGTAAATGAATGTCTAAGAGCATGTACTGGTTGAGTGTGAAGAGAAATGGGCACTTTGAGTTAAGGACACCTCAGTTCAGACCTGTTTGGTACAAATCTCCCTGCAAACAGAGTGGTTATGCCACAAACCATCAGTGCAGTTTCATGAGACAGTGGCTTCAATACAAAATCCACCTCTAGAAGCTCCTGTTTGCCCCCATCCTCAGACTGGGAGCTGATTTGGCAAAAAAAAAGTGTATTTGTTTGCATGTTTATTGGATCACTTCTCTTATCTGACTCTGTCACTGGCATAAAAGCAATGTCAGCACAATACAGTGACAACAAGCTGGTGGACGTCTGGTTATGTCCACTTGAAGGCATTGCCACACAAACCAGAGCCACAGGCTTTTTTTTCTTTTTTCTTTCTTTTTTCTTTTTTCTTTTTTTCTTTTTTTCTTTTTCTTTTTTTATACATCTTTTCAGCAACTGAGTTCAAAACATGGTCTCACAAAGACTTGTGTTGGCACAACCCACGGGACAATGAACTGTAATGGTAGGGTGCAGCAGAGGTTAACTTCTTAAACCAGTTTTATGGCTAAAACCAATGTCTCATGGAAGCATGCCTTCACACATGGCAATAATACCAGCAAAAAAAGTCTCCCATTGGTGCCTACGATATGGGCCAGAGAATGGATGCTACTGAAATGAGGGAAGATGAGAACGCCTACTGTTGAATATTCAGCTTGACCATTTACTGAGAACCCTATTTTATGAAGTATATTTGCAACAAGACAGCTTTAATTTGTCTTCAAAGACATGATCCAAATCTCTGGAGGGAACTCCCATGTGTATTCAAGACAGCTACCCAAAGTCACTCGCAGAATTTAGAAGTCTCCTACTGAGAAATGTGCCAGCAGATGCTTCCTGACATTTAATGCTAAACACCCTATAATGAGGCTATAAACAGCCTTTCACTCCAAAACATATGAAGGAATAGCACAAGACCCCAGGGAGGGACAGCTCTGTAGAAATGCAGTTGTTGTTCCTGATTAGGATTCAGACAGGCCTCTCTGGCACTGTTAGTTCTGGTTTGATTTGTTCTAAGGCATGTCAGATGTTTGTTCCACAAACAGACTCCCTGATGCTTACACCATGATTGAAAATAAAAATAAGATGTGTAAGTAAAGAGTGTCACAATCTGAGTCAAAAAGAAGCACATGGTTATGTAATCATTACAGCCCACTGCCGTCATGAGAGCTCCTGACCAAAGTTTCCATTTTAACTTTTGCAATAGTGCAGTTGTCACCTTCCAATGAATTTCAGGAAGATTTATGCGCCTACTTCCCTTTGGCTGCTGTGAAAAATCTCAGTTTCCCAGCAGTTTGTTAGAATACCAGTGATATAACCTTCCCAGTGACAATTTCTGAGGCTTCTGGAGAAATGGAGAAGTTTCAATCATGGCTGAATACCCAAAGAGAAACCTTTCAGCTCTCTGAATTATCTTATTAGCAGTTAAATGTAGAGAACATTACAAGAAAAGAACATTAAAAGGCAAGATAAACTTCTTTATAAAATATCAGCTAAAGAACAGTAACAGAATAAAATCTGGTCCCAATGAAGGTGAAACTCATCCTCAGATAGGCTTGAAGGGCATGTTCAGAGCTCATATTGTTAGAGGTATGTCAAGGCTTGTGCAAGCTTTCTGCTCAGGTTCAGCTCACTTTTTCTGTGATTGAAGTTAACATCATTAACATTACAGGATTTTGAACTTACAACAGGATAATAAATTAGAATTTGAACCCACGCATCTTCTTCATCAACGACATAGACAGTGGGATTGAGTGCACCCTCAGCAAGTTTGCAGATGACACCAAGCTGAGTGGTGCAGTTGATTTGCTGGAGGGAAGGGATGCCATCCAGAGGGACCTGGATAGGCTTGAGGGGTGGGCCCATGCAAACCTCATGAAGTTCAACAAGGTCAAGCGCAAGGTCCTGCACCTGGGTCGGGGCAATCCCCAGTATCAATACAGACTGGGATTGAGAGCAGCCCTGTAGAGAAGGACTTGGGGATACTGGTGGATGAAAAATTGGAAATGAGCCAGCAATGTGCACTTGCAGTCCAGAAAGCCAATCGTATCCTGGGCTGCATAAAAAGAAGCGTGGCCAGCAGGTCGAGGGAGGTGATTCTGCCCCTCTACTCCGCTCTGGTGAGACCCCACCTGGAGTACTGCATCCAGCTCTGGGGCACCCAGCACAAGACAGATATGGACCTGGTAGAGTGGGTTCAGAGGAGGGCCACAAAAATGATCAGAGGGCTGGAACACCTCTCCTATGAAGAAAGGCTGAGAGAATTGGGGTTGTTCAGCCTGGAGAAGAGAAGGCTCTGGGGAGACCTTATAGCGGCCTTTCAGTACTTAAAGGGGGCTTATGAGAAAGATGGAGAAAGACTTTTTACCAGGGCCTGTAGTGACAGGACAAGGGAGAACGGTTTCAAACTGAAAGAGGGTCGATTTAGATTGGATATAAGGAAGAAATTCTTTACGATGAGGGTGGTGAGGCACTGGAACAGGTTGCCCAGAGAAGTTGTGGATGCCTCATCCCTGGAAGAGTTCAAGGTCAGGTTGGACGGGGTTTTGAGCAACCTGTTCTAGTGAAAGATGTCCCTGCCTATGGCAGGGGGGTTGGAACTAGATGATCTTTAAAGGTCCCTTCCAACCCAAATCATTCTATGATTCTGTTGTGAGAGGAAATAAAAATAACTAAAATTACAGTTTAAAACTTCTTTATACTGTGAAAGAAGTGGTGCATGATTTTGTGTGTGTGTGAAGTCCAAAAAATAACTGAGAAGCTCAGTCACCTGAATCCAACACACCAAGTAATTGTATAATGTTTGATCTTTTAAACTCCAGAATGCCCATGTGACATAAATCAGACTGAGGACATTATGAGGAAAAACTCCAAGCACTGCCCTCCCCTGCAGTGTTTTTCATTTTGTAAAGGCATGATTGAAAGACAGTAAATTATATAAACTTTTTAAAATATTCACAATTTTATAGAACTTGTTGCCAGAAGATACTGTGTCCTGGTTTCGGCTGGGATAGGGTTAAATTTCTTCCTAGTGCTGTATTTTGGATTTAGTATGAGGAGAATGTTGATAACACACTGATGTTTTCAGTTGTTGCTAAGTGCCCTCCTAGTCCAAGGACAGCTCCCATGCCTACTGACTGAGCTAGGTACACAAGATGGGAGGGAACATAATCAGGACAGCCAGCCCAGCTGGCTAATGGGGTATTCCATACCATGTGACGTCATGCTCAGTATATGAAGGGTAGGCGTGATCCAGGAAGTACCGATCGCTACTTGGTTATCGGTCAGCGCGGGTGGTGAGCAATTGCATTGTGCATCACTCATTTTGTATATTTTATCATTATCATTATTATTTTCCCTTTTTCTGTTCTATTAAACTGTCTTTATCTCAACCCACGAGTTTTTCTCACTCTTACCCTTCCAATTCTCTCCCCGTCCTGCTGAGGGGGTGAGGGGAGTGAGTGAGCGGCTGCGTGGTATTTGGCTGCCTGCCAGGTTAAACCACGACATACTGTTAAGACAAAATTTTAATAATCCTTTAAAAAAAATATATTTTTCTAAATTAAGACATCTAGATACATGGCTTGAAAAAAATAAATGGATAGAAACACTCATAAGGCATACGATCATCTCTGCTTGAGTGTGAGAGGAAAGGCAGATTATTCTATAACTGTCCACAGAGAAATTGTTTGCACGGTGTTCTGAAGCACCTGGCACAGTCCAGGGTGCCCAACTTCGTTAGAGGCCAATTTTTATGTAAGCAAGTGATCCTTCTGCCTCACACAAACCTTTTGTTTTCAGAACTGTTTTGAAATTGTTTCAGAAGCAGCTCTGTCTGCTTAGCATCTCTCTCTAGCATATGGAGTTCCTGCAGTGTCTGACATGCAATGCATAGGACTGGTTCATGCTATTTTGTAGGAGTGGTTTCACAGACAGACAGTAGAAAATAAGCTTTTTAAAATTTCTGTCATTATGTCAGTTCTTGTAGAGAAAGGGAGGGCTTTAAGCTCTACAACTGTGGTTCTGAAAACCTGAAGTTAGTTTCATTTAGTTCTGCTTGCAGGGGTAATTCTGTCTTTGGTTCCCAGTCTGAACTAGAAAAGCGAAGTCATCTGTAAAAATAGCATTTTATTCCTAGGGAATGTAATGAGGAAGTGAAATTGACATGGTCTTTGTGGATGTAGAGCTGCTGAGTGGTAAGAGGGAAGAGCAGGAGTCCTCACAGTGGTATAATTTGATCAGTGTACATCAGCTATGCTGAAACTAGTGAGACTAAATATAGGGGGGGAGTCTGATCTCTTCAACAAAGAAATGAGTTTATTGTCTTTTCATTTTATGAAGAAAACCCAGTACAACTTCCAACTTTAATAGGCTTTACTCTGGAGTCAGGCCTCAGGAGTGTAGCAGAGTCCTGGCAATGGATTCCAGTTATAAACCTCTCTGCTTTAGAAGCAAAGAGTTTCTTCAAAGCTTAGACAACATGAGGGGGATAAAAACGACCTTTGACATGCTGGAGTATTTTGCAAATAAACTAATGACTATAGCAGCAAAATACAAGTTCTTGAATTGCTAGTTCTCTCTGGTTTTTGATCAGCAAGATCTTACTGTTGGACAGAATTAAGCCTCTTTGTGTTGTTCCTTCAAGTAAAAGAAGACATGTGTATGCTACCATAGAGAAGAGTTAGTGACATTCAATCCTAATAAATGCTTCTAATCTCTTAGAGAAAAAGGTTTGATTTCAGGTAGCAAGAAAACGTTAAACTAGAGAGCTTTAAACTAGGAACACTGGGGGCAGGAGATTGTGACCCACAGTTAAGTGAGGGAATGGTGGACAAGGATGGAAAGCAAAGGTTGCAGGGTGACAGAAACAGAGACTTCAGAAAAGACAAAAGAGGGCAAAAGAAGGCCTGCCTGAAGTGTATGTGTTAGGGGGAGGCCAAATTTGGTAGTCCAATAGAGGCAAGGCTGCTGCAGCTCCATGTCCCCAGGTCCAACTAGTAGGGAGGCTGAGCATGTATTCCCAGTACTCTCTCTCTCTCTCTCTCACATATACAATACACATATACACACGGCCAGCTGCACAAATCAACACAGACAGAAACACTCAGCACTCACACAAATAACACCAACAGCCTCATCCTGTTCCCCTCTCTGGCTGATCAAGACGAAAGTCCATTAGTGGGAAATACATATATACATATATACAATGTGGATCCCTCCAGAAGCTGGGCTCAGACACTCAGTCTGCTCAGTAGCTGGTCCTTGGATCCCCCAGTCTCCCCAGTTGCTGGCATCTGGACATAGGAGTCCCTGAGGCCTGCAGCCCCACTCCAGTTGCTGTTATAGACCCCCTTACACACACCAATGTGCATACACACACACACACTGACACACACACACTGTGGATCCCTCCAGTAACTAGGCTTGGACACGTAGTCCATCCAGTAGCTGGTCCCGGATCCCTGGATCTTCCCAGGTGCCTCACTCCTGGAGACACACACACATACACAAAAGTAGGTCTCCCAATTGACCCCCAGACCTTATGGTCTCTCCAGCAGTTGGCCTAAATCCCCCTGTTCCCTCCGATTGCCATCTCATCATACACATATGCACAAATGAGTCTCAGTTGACCCCCAGACCTTACAGTCTCTCCAGAAGTTGGTTGGGACCCTCTGGTCCCTCCAGTAGCCAACTCCTCCAGTGGTCTCATCCCTAGAGACACAGACACACATCTGGCTCCCAAGCCACTTAACCTACTTGCTGGCTAGTCTGGCTTGATATTTGCTAGTGGTCACACACTGACTTAAATCCCCTTACTTGTTCCAATTCCTGGCACCACAGACACATGGGCCCCAATGACCTGTGATCTGTCTCCAGTTGCTGGCACTGGATTTCTACTGACTCTAGTCTCTCCAGTTGCTAGCACCCCAGACACACTGGCCCTATGACCTGTGGTCCCACTCAAATTACTGAATCCGGTAGTTCGATACAGGCAAGGCTGCTGTAGCTCCATGCCCCCAAGTCCAGCCAGTAGCAAGGCTGAGCATGTATTCCCAATAGGATACAGTAGCTGGCCACACAGGTCAGCACAGAAAGAAACACTTAGCACTTGAATAGAAACAAGCAGCACCAACAGCCTCATCCAGCTGATCAGGATGAAAGCCTGTTAGTGTGAAATATATACATATATGCACATATATACAATATGGATCCCCCAGTAGGTGAGCTTAGACACTCAGTCTATCCAATAGCTGGCCTCTGTATCCCAGGTCTCCCCAGTAGCTGGCACTTGCATATACAAGCCCCAAGAGCCCACAGCCCCACTTAAGCTGCTGGTATAGACCCCTTCACTCCCCACCCCCCACAGGCACACTATGGATTCCCCAGCAACTGGACTCAGACCATCTACCCAGTAGCTGCCCTGGATCCCTGCTCTCCCCAGTTGCCTCACACACACAGACACACACACACAAGCAGGCCTCTCAGATGACCCCCCAGACACTACATTCTCTCAGGCAATTGGCTGGGACCCCCGGTCCCTACAGTAGCTAACTTCTCAAGTTGTCTCACTCCCAGAGACACACACACACAGATGCACAGAGTGCTAGCCAGGACTCCCCAGGTCACCCAGTAGTCAACCCTCCTATGGTCCCGCCCTTAGAGATACACACACCAGTAGGTCTCCTCCTTAGAGACCCTCAGACCCTATGGTCTCTCTGGCAGCTGGCACCACAGACACATGGGCCCTCTGCTGACACTTAGACTCCCATACACACATATGCACACAGAATAGAGTCCGTCACCCAGGAAAAGTTAGAAATGGTATTTAATAAGAAGACAGGACAGACCGCGCTGATCAGGCACAGAGCATGGTCAGACAAGTGTACTGACCAGGACTGTTTACATTCAACCAGCCCTTATTATACTCCTCTCTTTTCCCACATTTTTCCTCCCCAAACTAGATCCTCCCCTTTTCCCACATCTGGTTCCTCTCCCTAAACATCCAATAATGCTCCTCCCCTGCATCCCATAATGTGTCCCATTGTTGTGGCTTAACCCCAGCCAGCAACTAAGCATCACACAGCCACTCGCTTTCTCCCCCCACAGTGGGATGGGGGAGAGAATCAGAAGGGTAAAAGTGAGAAAACTCATGGGTTGAGATAAAGACAGTTTAATAGGGAAAGCAAAAGCCACGCACAGAAGCAAAGCAAAACAAGGAATTCATTCACCACTTCCCATCAGCAGGCAGGTGTTCAGCCATCTCCAGGAAAGCAGGGCTCCATCACACATAACGGTTACTTGGGAAGACAAACGCCATCACTCCAAACGTCCCCCCTTCCTTCTTCTTCCCCCAGCTTTATATGCTGAGCATGATGTCATATGCTATGGAATATCCCTTTGGTCAGTTGGGGTCAGCTGTCCCTACTGTGTCCCCTCCCAACTTCTTGTGCACCCCCAGCCTACTCGCTGGTGGGGTGGTGTGAGAAGTAGAAAAGGCCTTGACTCTGTGTAAGCACAAATCCAAAACACAGCACTATACCACCTCCTATGAAGAAAATTAACCCTATCCCAGCCAAAACCAGGACAGTATCCACCCCTTATTCCATACCATTTACATCATGCTCAGGTCCCACCACCCCCCTTCCCATCCTTTGATGAAATACACAGATATCATTCCCTTAGTCTATGGACCACCCCTGTAAAATGTCCATTGAGTTCATTTAGTCCATGACTTTGGGCTCTATCTGTTATGGTGGTCACTCAGGACAGGAGAGGTGGTGTGTTGCGTGGAGTTATTGGGCACCAAAGCGAGCTCAGGATGGGTCACTGCTGCACTTGCACTGCTTCTTGTAAGGATTGTCCTCCATTGGTTTGGGTGGTTCCTGCTATAGTAATTCCTATAACATGCAACACAAATCATGGGTGTTGTGGTTTAACATGGCAGGCAGCCAAATACCACGCAGCTGCTTGCTCACTCCCCCCCACCACAGTGGGACGGGGAGAGAATCGGAAGGGTAAGAGTGAGAAAAACTCATGGGTTGAGATAAAGACAGTTTAATAAAACAGAAAAGGGAAAATAATAATGATAATGACAGAATATACAAAATGAGTGATGCACAATGCAATTGCTCATCACCCGCGCTGACCGATAACCAAGTAGAAATCAGTACTTCCTGGATCACGCCTCCCATTCATATACTGAACATGACGTCACATGGTATGGAATACCCTGTTGACCAGCTGGGCTGGCTGTCCTGGCTGTGTTCCCTCCTCCCAGTCTTGCTTGGTAGCAGAGGATAGATGTCCTTGACAAGGTACTTAGCAACAACTGAAAACATCAGAGTGTTATCAACATTCTTCTCATACTAAATCCAAAACACAGCACTAGGAAGAAATTTAACCCAATCCCAGCTAAAACCAGGACAGTATCCACCCCTTATTCTATACCATTTACGTCATGTTTAGGTTTCACATTTTCTAATACATTCCAATTAATCACCATGACCTTTCTTGTCTTTATATTTATATATATACACACAGATATCATTCCCTTAGTCTATGGGCCATCCCTCTAAAATGTCCACTGAGTTCATTTAGTCCACGACTTTGGACTCCATCTGTCATAACAGTCTTTCAGGGCAGGAGAGATGATGTGTGGTGTTGAACTGTTGCATCCTGAAGCCAGTTCTCATTTCCAGTATTGCTGCGCTCGTCCGGTTCTATTATCGTTGCACTTTGCTCGGTTTCATCAGAGTTAGTTCATTCTTCATTAATCTGGGTGATTTAACTGCTATAGCAACCATAGAAATAATGATGATATACAATATCATATAACAATTAACATCATACAATTCGGTTCATTGGCTATTTTCACCCAAAATCAAATCCCCTTGAGGTACACACCGGACTTCCCCATCCTTTCGCATTACCCACCAAGTGCACCCAGGTCCTTGAGCAAAAGCAATCCCACGGATGGGTTTTCCCTTGCCTGAGGCAGGAGTAACCCAGACCGTCTTCCCCAGCATATTTCTTATATGCACGACAGGGACTTTATCCCCCTCTACAGTATGTAAGGGTTTGGATTGGGCAGGGCCAGCTCGATTGAAGGATCCCCTGGTGTTGACTAACCAGGTGGCTTTTGCTGAATGTGTATCCCAATGCTTGAATGTCCCACCACCCATTGCTCTCAGCGTAGTCCACTGTATTGCTCGATTTTCCCAGAGGCTGGTGCATGGTAGGGGATGTGATAGACCCACTCAATGCCATGCTCTTTGGCCCAGGTGTCTATGAGGGTGTTTCAGAAATGAGTCCCGTTGTCTGACTCAATTCTTTCTGGGGTGCCATGTCGCCATAAGACTTGCTTTTCAAGGCACAGGATGGTGTTACGGGCGGTGGCATGGGGCACGGAATATGTTTCCAGCCATGCGGTGGTTGCTTCCACCAAGGTGAGCACATAGCGCTTGCCTTGGCGGGTTTGTGGGAGTGTGATATAATCAATCTGCCAGGCCTCACCATATTTATATTTCAACCATCGTCCCCCATACCAGAGAGGCTTTACTCGCTTCGCTTGCTTGATTGCAGCGCATGTTTCACATTCATGGATAACCTGTGCAATAGTGTCCATGGCCAGGCCCATCCCTCGATCACGAGCCCATCTACATGTTGCATCTCTTCCTTGATGGCCTGTTGTGTGATCAGTGCGACCCACTTACTCCACGTAGCATGGGTTGCATGATGTGTAGAGGGGACCCTCCCTTTGAACATCCAGCCCAGCACCAGCAGTCGGGGTGCCAGGAGGAGCTGTGCTTCAGTACCAACCACTTCTGAAGCAGCTCGAATCCCTTCATATGCTGCCAATATCTCCTTCTCAGTTGGAGTGTAGTGGGCCTCGGATCCTCTGTATCCCCGACTCCAGAACCCTAAGGATCGACCTCAAGTCTCCCCTGGTGCTTTCTGCCAGAGGCTCCAGGTAGGGCCATTCTCCCCATTTGCAGTGTAGAGCACATTCTTCACAACTTGTCCTGCCCGGACTGGCCCAAGGGCTACTGCCTGAACTATCTCCTGTTTAATTTGTTCAAAGGCTTGTTTTTGCTCAGGGCCCCATTTGAAATCGTTCTTATTCCTGGTCACTTGATAGAGGGGGCTTACAATCAGGCTGTAATCTGGAATATGCATTCTCCAAAAGCCCACAACACCTAAGAAAGCTTGTGTTTCCTTTTTGCTAGTTGGTGGGGACATGGCTGTTATCTTGTTGATCACATCCATTGGGATCTGACGACGTCCATCTTGCCATTTTATTCCTAAGAACTGGATCTCC
Organism: Calonectris borealis; assembly: GCF_964195595.1. Classification (NCBI taxonomy): domain Eukaryota; kingdom Metazoa; phylum Chordata; class Aves; order Procellariiformes; family Procellariidae; genus Calonectris; species Calonectris borealis. The sequence continues at coordinate 36,474,890 of NC_134351.1, read as the reverse complement.
TGTGCAGGTCCCTTGACCTTACTTTGTTTTATGGCAAAACTGGCCTTCAGAAGGATTTGAATTATTCTCTCCCGTTTTTCAAAAAATTCTTCTTCTATGTTGCCCCACACGATGATGTCATCAATGTATTGCAGGTGTTCTGGAGCCTCACCCTGTTCCCGTGCCGTGTGGATCAGTCCATGGCAGATGGTAGGGCTGTGTTTCCACCCCTGGGGCAGTCGGTTCCAGGTGTACTGGACACCCCTCCAAGTGAAAGCAAACTGTGGCCTGCACTCTGCCGCCAAAGGGATTGAGAAGAACGCATTAGCGATATCCATTGTGGCGTACCACTTGGCTGCCTTTGATTCCAGTTCATATTGAAGTTCCAGCATGTCCGGCACGGCAGCACTCAGTGGCGGCGTGACTTCGTTCAGGCCACGATAGTCTACTGTTAGTCTCCACTCTCCATTGGACTTTCGCACTGGCCATATGGGACTGTTAAAGGGTGAGCGAGTCTTGCTGATCACTCCTTGGCTCTCCAGTCGACGAATCAGCTCATGGATGGGGATCAGGGAGTCTCGGTTGGTACGATATTGCCGCCGGTGCACTGTTGTGGTAGCGATTGGTACCTGCTGTTCTTCAACCCTCAGCAACCCCACATCAGAAGGGTCCTCCGAGAGACCAGGCAAGGTGGACAGCTGTTTAATTTCCTTCGTCTGCAGGGCAGCTATACCAAAACCCCACAAATGCCCTTTTGGGTCCTTGAAATACCCTCTCCTGAGGTAGTCTATGCCAAGGATGCACGGAGCCTCTGGGCCAGTCACAATGGGGTGCTTCTGCCACTCATTCCCGGTTAGGCTCACTTCGGCCTCCAACACAGTTAACTCTTGGGATCCCCCTGTCACTCCAGAAATACAGATGGGTTCTGCCCCTTTATAGCTTGATGGCATCAGGGTACACTGTGCACCGGTGTCTACGAGAGCCTTATACTCCTGTGGGTCTGATGTGCCAGGCCATCGAATCCACACAGTCCAGTAAACCCGGTTGTCCCTTTCCTCTACCTGGCCGGAGGCAGGGCCCCTCTAGTTCTGCTCATTGTATCCGTTTCTCACTTCTTGCAAATGGGAGTCAAGAATTTCTTCATTACAATCCAAAGTAAGATCAGCCCTTCTACTCTGTCTGGGGAACTGTTCACTGGAAACTGGACCGTCGTGAGACAGGTTTTTCCTGACAACCGGAGCAGCATTTTTCCTGGGAGAACCCCCTTGTGTGATTGTTTTTCCTTGCAACTCACGTACCCGTGCCTCTAGGGTCAAGGTAGGTTTTCCATCCCACTGCCTCATGTCCTCTCCGTGGTCACGCAGGTAAAACCACAGGGTGCCCTGTGGTGTGTGCTTTCTATATCCTCTCTCTTGAGGAGAAAAACGCTGACTCCTAATGGGTGAGATACTCATCCGTACAGGTGGAGAATAGGACCTATCGTCTTTGAGTTGCTGGACCTCCCGGGACAGTTTCTCCACAGCCGAGACAAGGGAGGAGGAGACAGTTTCTTCGTATTCCCGGAGGTTGCTAACCATCTCATCTACCCTTGGTGCTTCTTCCTCTTTCCAGCACAGTACTGCCAACGAACTGGCATATGACGCTGGTGCGCTCCGTGCTAATTTCCGCCACATGGGTCGCGTACACTGGACTTCATCTGGATCTTTGGGCGTTTGGTTGTTGTCCAGGTCACTATAAACCACCCCCAGCATGGCTAATTCTCTCAGGTACTGGATACCTCTCTCCATGGTGGTCCACTTGCCTGGGCGATATATAACATCTTCCTTGAAGGGATACCTTTCCTTCACGCTTGACAGCAGTCGCCTCCAGAGGCTGAGGACCTGTGTCCCTTTTCCAATTGCTTTGTCAATGCCTCCTTCCCTAGCAAGGGATCCCAGCTGTTTGGCTTCTTTCCCCTCTAATTCCAGGCTACTGGCCCCATTATCCCAGTATCGGAGCAGCCAGGTAACAATATGCTCGCCTGGACGACGGCTGAAATCTTTCTGCATATCTCGCAGCTCATTCAGGGATAGGGATCAGGTGGTTTCCATCTCGTTTATGAGTTCTTCCTCTTCCTCCTCCCCTCCTCGTCATGGCCCTGCTTTTCCATCAGCCCTTTCTAAACGACCTGACCTCCGCTTCCAATATTTCCTCTTCTGTACAGGGGCAACGGATACCAGCAAGGGTTGGTCCTCTGGTTCATCTGTAGTGCCTGTCACTGGGTTTACCTCTGCGCTGCCAGTTGTTCTGCTTCCACTGCTGCAACCACCTGCAACCACAGGGCATTTGCCGCCATCCATGAGTCAGTATAGAGATAAAGTACTGGCCATTTTTCTCATTCAGCAATATCCAAGGCCAGCTGGATGGCTTTCACCTCTGCAAACTGGCTTGACTCACCTTCTCCTGCAGCAGCTTCTGCGACTTGGTGTATAGGACTCCATACCGCAGCTTTCCACCTCCGATGCTTTCCCACAAGGTGACAGGACCCATCAGTGAACAGGGCACATTGCTTCTCATTTTCTGGTAGTTTATTTGTCCTGGTTTCGGCTGCGATAGGGTTAAATTTCTTCCTAGTGCTGTGTTTTGGATTTAGCATGAGGAGAATGTTGATAAAACACTGATGTTTTCAGTTGTTTGCTAAGTGCCCTCCTAGTCCAAGGACAGCTCCCATGCCTACTGACTGAGCTAGGTACACAAGATGGGAGGGAACATAATCAGGACAGCCAGCCCAGCTGGCTAATGGGGTATTCCATACCATGTGACGTCATGCTCAGTATATGAACGGTAGGCGTGACCCAGGAAGTACCGATTGCTACTCGGTTATCGGTAAGCGCGGGTGGTGAGCAATTGCATTGTGCATCACTCATTTTGTATATTCTATCATTATTATTATTATTATTTTCCCTTTTCTGTTCTATTAAACTGTCTTTATCTCAACCCACGAGTTTTTCTCACTCTTACCCTTCCGAGTGTCTCCCCGTCCCACTGGGGGGCGGGGGGAGTGAGTGAGCAGCTGCGTGGTATTTGGCTGCCTGCCAGATTAAACCACGACAATATCCTAATTGGAGGGACTTCCCCTGAAAGGGTGAGGGAAGTGGCAGCAGCAGTGTGGCAAGCACTACATAAAGCAGAAGTTGAAATCCCACTTGAAAAATGTCAGGGACCAAGTAGACAATAAAATTTTTAGGTACTTGGTGGATTGCAGGTAGCGCAACAATTCCACCAAACACCCTAAGTAAAATAGAACAATTGCAGATGCCCCAATCTAGGAAAGAATTACAACAGCTTATGGGTACTTTAGGATATTGGAGGAAACATGTACCTGGATTTTCTATCATTGCTCGCCCACTATACTCACGTTTACGAAAGGGAAAACCGTGGAAATGTAACCCAGAACATGAAGAGGCAGTCAAAACTCTAATATAGGAATTAAAGACATATCAGTCACTGGGGCCAGAACACCCCCACGACCCTATTATAGCAGAAAGGGGTTTTGCAGAACATGGTACTTATTGCAATCTATTCCAGACTGGGCCAAGCAGGCCAAAAAGGCCTTTAACGTTTAACTCGACTGCATTTAAAGAGACAGAACAGATATATTCCGAGTGGGAAAAGGGACTTTTGTCTTTAGTCTGAGCAGTTAAACAAGTTGAGCCACTAAGGGGTAACCCATCCGGAAAAACCCCACCGAGACTTGTATTGCTTTCCCTTTCCAGGAATGATACCGGGAATGATACCAGCGCACCTCCCTTGGAGATTGGGTCAAGCATCAGAGGATTGCTTATCCTTCTTGCAGGAGCAATCATTGTCAGCATGGACCAAATTTGGCTTATATGCCAACAAACCCAATGCACGGGGTGGAGACCCTCATTTCCTTTATTTGTGCTAATTAATATGGTAACTATAGTACATTCTGTGAGCGGCTGTGTGGTGCTTAGTTGCCGACTGGGGTTAAACCATGACACAGGGGTATACCTGCTGCAGCATAGACTTATCCACAGCCACAGTCGCTTTGAGGTGCACCTGTTCCAGCGTGGCCTTCTCCATGGGCCACAATGCCTTCAGAGATATACCTGCTCCAGCATGGCCTTACCCACAGCCACAGTCCCTTCAGAGGTAAACCTGCTCCAACATGGCCTCACCCAAGGCTGCAAATACCTCCAGGGGTGTACCTGCTCTGTTGAGGGCTCATCCATGGCCATACACTTTGCGGTGCTCCAGCATGACCTCATGCGCAGCCACTGACACTTCAAGGTGTACCTGCTGCAGCATGGACTTATCCACAGCCACAGATGCTTCGAGGTGTACCTTCTCCAGCGTGGACTTATCCTTGGGCCACAATCCCTTCAGAGGTATACCTGCTGCGGCACAGACATAACCACGGCCACAGACGCTTCGAGATGTACCTGCTTGGGCATGGGCTTATCCATGGCCACAGACGCCTCGGGGTGTCCTGCTCCTGCATGGACTCATCCACAGGTCACAGTCCCTTCGACTCGAGTTCACACTGGAGTTCCAGTCTGTTCAGTACAGCAGCACAGAAACAGCAGCGATGCCCTGGCCATCTGCCAGCCCAGGCGCATCCCCATTGCTGTTATCAAAATGTTCCCAGGCACAGCAGAGTAAGATGATAAGCAGTACAGCACTACAGCAAGCAGCGAAAGCAAAAAGCAGCCACTAACGAGCACTAGACTCTAATACACAGTGAGGCAAGCAAGCCCCATGGCAAGCACAGGAGCCTGGCCATTAATAGCTAAACAGCAATAGCAGCTATAAATTCGATCTAGCACATTCCAGTCAAACCTGTTGTTATCTCGAACCCTTCGAGCCCCACGTTGGGTGCCACAAAGGACTGTCGTGGTTTAACCCCAGCCAGCAACTAAGGGCCACACAGCCTCTCGCTCACCCCCCCGCCGGGTGGGATGGGGGAGAGAATCAGAAGGGTAAAAGTGAGAAAACTCATGGGTTGAGATAAAGACAGTTTAATAGGGAAAGCAAAAGCCACGCACAGAAGCAAAGCAAAACAAGGAATTCATTCACTACTTCCCATCAGCAGGCAGGTGTTCAGCCATCTCCAGGAAAGCAGGGCTCCATCACACATAACGGTTACTTGGGAAGACAAACGCCATCACTCCGAACGTCCCCCCCTTTCCTTCTTCTTCCCCCAGCTTTATATGCTGAGCATGACGTCATATGGTATGGAATATCCCTTTGGTCAGTTGGGGTCAGCTGTCCCTGCTGTGTCCCCTCCCAACTTCTTGTGCACCCCCAGCCTACTCGCTGGTGGGGTGGTGTGAGAAGCAGAAAAGGCTTTGACTCTGTGTAAGCACTGCTCAGCAATAACAAAAACATCCCTGTATTGTCAACACTGTTTTCAGTACAAATCAAAACATAGCTCTATACTAGCTACTATGAAGAAAATTAACTCTATCCCAGCCAAAACCAGCACACCTATACCTCATAGGCAGTAGCGCCCCCTGAGCCTAAAGGCTCCAGAGAGATGCTCTTGTTGACTCATCTTGATGGATGTCACCCCTGGCCCACGAGGCTGAGGGTCCCCTGTGACAGCCCTGGGAGGAGCAGGGGCAGGAGCTCCCATTTCTCTGACTTAGTTACTGGGGTTCCACTGCCTGCCATTGTCTCTCTAAGCTCCTTCCTGTGTGTGCAGATGAGCCTTTTATGGGCTGATGGCTCTTCTGTGATAGGTCTGGGGCAGGGTATAATTTCAGCTCCCCCACCTGCCATTGTGTCTCCGTGCTCCTTTGTGTGTGTGCAGACAACCTTTTTATCATATAACCTAACAGTATGTACACAAATGCATGGAGCCTGAGAAACAAGCAGGAGGAACTAGAGTGCCACATGTGGTCACAAAACTACAACATCATTGTAATAACAGATGTGGTGGGACAGCTCACATAACTGGAGTTCTGTGACACATGGATACAAGCTATTCAGGAATGGCAGGCAGGGAAAACGTGGAGGGGGGTGGTTTGCCCTCTATCTGAAGGAGCAGCTTAGATGTTTGGAGCCCTTCTATGGAACAGGCAACAGACTGGTTGAGATCTTGTGAGTCAGGATCAGAGGAGATGCCAGTAAGGGACTCATCGTGGTGGGAATTTGTTACAGACTGCCTGATTAGGGTGAGGAAGTGGACAAAATTTTCTTTAAACAACTTAAGGAAGTGTCTGAATAACAGACCCTAGTTCTCGTGAGGAACTTTAACCTCCCTGACATATGCCAGAAGGGCAATATGGCAGGCCAAAGCTCAACTAGACTTGAGAACTGCAAGGACATCAAGGGCAAGAAGAAGAGCTTTTACTGCTATGTTAGTAGTAAAAGGCTGAGCAAGGAAAATGTGGTCTCCCAAGCTTCTGTGCTTAGTGAAAGGGTTCAAGGAGTTGAATTACCAGCAGTAGATGTGGACCAAGTTAGGGATTACTTGAGAAAACTCAGCCCATACAAATTAATGGGACTAGATGGGCTGCATCTGAGGGTGATGAGAGAGCTGGCTGGTGTCCCTGCAAGGCTGCTCTATATTGTCTTTGCAAGGTCATGGAGATAGAGAGGTCACCAACAACTGGAGAAAAGCAAATGTTGCACCTATCTTGAAGAAAGACCCAAAGGATGATCCAGGGAGTTACAGGCTGGTCAGCCTCACTTCAGTCCCTGGAAAAATCATGGAGCGAAACCACATGAAAGTCATTTCTGGGCACATGAAGGAGAAGGCAGCAATTAGGAACAGTCAGCATGGATTTACCAATGGTAAACTATGTGCATAAAAACTGGTTGAATGATTGGTCTCAGAGGGTAGTGCTTAATGGGTTACACTCTACTTGGAGACTGGTAATGAACTGTGTACTTCCAGGATCTATCCTGGGACCTATCCTGATTAACATCTCTATCAGTGACCTGGAGGAGACAATGGAATGCACTCTCATCAAGTTTGCAGATGACACAAAATTGCAGGGGAGCACTTGATATGCTAGAGTGCAGGTGTCCTGGTTTTGGCTGGGATGGAGTTGATTTTCTTCCTATTAACTGGTATAGTGCTGTGTTTTGGATGTAGTATGAGAATAATGTTGATAACACGCTGATGTTTCAGTTGTTGCTAAGTAATGTTTACGCTAGTCAAGGACTTTTCATCTTCCCGTGCCCTGCCAGGTGCGCGGGGGGCTGGGAGGGAGCGTGGTTGGGACAGCTGGTCCAGCTGGCCAATGGGGTATTCCATACCATATAACATCATGCTCAGCATATAAGGCTGGGCGAAGAAGAAGGAAGGGGGGACGTTCGGAGTGATGGCATTTGTCTTCCCAAGTAACCGTTACACATGATGGAGCCCTGCTTTCCTGGAGATGGCTGAACACCTGCCTGCTGATGGGAAGTGGTGAATGAATTCCTTGTTTTGCTTTGCTTGCGTGCGCGGCTTTTGCTTTCCCTATTAAACTGTCTTTATCTCAACCCATGAGTTTTCTCACTTTTACCCTTCTGATTCTCTCCCCCATCCCATTGTGGGGGGAGTGAGCGAGCGGCTGCGTGGTGCTCAGTGGCCGGCTGGGGTTAAACCATGACACGGGGCTTCAAGACATGCCTGGAGGAATGGGCAGAAACTGAACAAGTCACTGAACTGGGCAGAGAGGAACCTCATGAAATTCAGCAAGGACAAATGCCAAGTGCTGCACATGGGAAGGAATAACTCCTTGCCATGATACAGGCTGAGAACTGACTGGCTGGGGAGTAGCTCTGCTGAAAAGGCCTGGGGGTCTTGGTAGACAGCAAGCTGAACATGAGCAAGCAGTGTGCCATGGTTGCAAATAAGGCTAATGGCATTCTGTGCTGGATTACAGAATCACAGAGAATCACAGAATAATTGATGGTGAAAGGCACAACTTGAGATCATCTAGTCTAACACCTCTGCTCAATCAGGGTCACCTAGATCCGGTTGCCCAGGACTATGTCTAGAAGGCTTTTGAATATCTCCAAGGAGGGAGACTGCACAACCTCTCTGGGCAACCTGTTCCAGCGCTCAGTCACCCTCACAATAAAAAAGGGTTTCCTGATGTTCAGACAGAACCTCCTGTGTTTCCATTTGTGCCCATTGCCTCTTGTCCTGTCACTGGGCACCACTGAAAAGAGCCTGGCTCCATCTTCTTTGCACCCTCCTTTCAGGTATTTATACACATTGATAAGATCCCCCCTGAGCCTTCTCTTCTCCAGGCTAAACAGTCCCAGCTCTCTCAGCCTTTCCTCACAGGAGAGATGCTTCAGTCCCTTAATCATCTTAGTGGCCCTGTGCTGGACTCTCTCCAGTATGTCCATGTCTCTCTTGTACTGGGGAGCCCAGAACTGGACACAGGACTCCAGGTGTGGCCTCACCAGTGGTGAGCAGAGGGGAAGGATCACCTCCCTTGACCTGCTGGCAAACCAGCTGGTCAGCCACCAGCGTGTAGTGGTACCAGGGGTTATTCATCCCTAGTTGCAGGAATTGGCATTTCCATTTGTGGAACTTCATGAGGTTCTTCTCTGCCCAGTTCTCCAGCCCGTCAAAGTCCCTCTGGATGGCAGCATGATCCTCTGGTGTATCAGCCCACTCCTCAGTTTTGTATCATTAGCAAACTTGCTGAGGGTGCACTCTGCCCCAGCATCTGCATCATTAATGAAGAGTTTGAACAGTATTGACCCCTGGCATATACCACTAGTGACTTGCCTCCAACTGAACTTTGTGGCACTGATCACAATGCTCTGGGCCCATCCGTTCAGCCAGTTCTCAATCCACCTCGCTGTTCACTTATCTAACCCATATTTTGTCAAGTTGTCTATGAAGATATTATGGAAGACAATGTCAAAAGCCTTACTAAAGTTGAGGTAAACAATAGCAACTGCTCTCCCTTCATCCACAAAGCTAGCCATCTCATTGTAGAAGTCTATGAGGTTGGTTACACATGATTTCCCCTTCATATATCCATTCTGACTACTCCCAGTCACATTCTTGTCCTTAAGATATTTGGTAAGGGCTTTCAGTATTATAGGCTCCATCACCTTTCCAGGGATTAAGATGAGTCTGACCAGCCTATAGTTCCCCAGATCTTCCTTCTTGCCCTTCTTGAAGACAGGGGTGACATTTTCTGTCTTCCAGTCTTCAGGAACCTCCCTCAATCGCCATGACCTTTCAAAGATAATTGAGAGTAGCCTTGCAATGACATGGGCCATCTCCCTCAGCACTCGTGGGTGCAACCTGTCAGACCCAATGGACTTATGTATGTCCAGTTAGTTTAAATGCTCCCTAACCTGGTTCTCCTCCACCAAGGGTAAGTCTTCCTTGCTCCAGACTTTCCCACTGGTCACAGGTGACTGGTATTCCTGAAGGCTGATATTCCATCTACCCCATCTACCACTTCCTAGCTTGATTTGTGAGGACTGTCTCCTTCCCCCTTGATTCCTAGGTTATAGCTCTCCTTACCAGGTTGGCCAGCATGTTGGCAAAAATACTTTTGCCTCACTTAGACAGGTGGATTCCGTCTCTTCCAAGCAGCTGTTGATTCTTGAAGAGAGTACTATGTCCAATAAGGTTCCATAGAAACAAAACCCCTGCTGCTGTCACCAGTTGCACAAACAATTGTTGACCTGCAGGATCCATCCAGTCCTCCTCAGGCCACCACCTGGGAACCAATGCCCTTGACCATTACCCCCAGCGCCATGTCGTCATGCTCGATACTTTTCATGTGTCCCTTGGCAGTATTATTGGTGCCTATTTGGAAGAGCAGTAGGGGGCAACAGTCCAAGGGCCAGATAAGCCTCAGCAGTCTCTCCACAACATCCCTAATGCCAGCCCACAGCAAGCAGCAAACCTCCCTAGATGACAGATGTTTTGCACCAGGAGGTGCTGGTCCATTACGATCCCAGTAAGAAAGGCACTCAGACTCTATAAGGATCATTCAAAATGCTATTTATTAGAGCTAACGCTATGAGAGAATAGTACAAATAATCTTACATCCCTTTAGATGGTGGGAACTCTGAGTGGTGTGGTGTCGAATGGGCCTCCGATCGCATGCCATGCAGACCCTGCCCATAGAAGAGAATCTCCCATCTTGGTCATTTCAGCTACTAAAGGATTTTCTTACAAGGAAACAACTCTATTCATCATTCCTACTGTCAAACACAAAGGATGTTTGCCTGAGAACTTCTTGCTGCATTTTTAGAGAAAGGCAAGGACATGCAAGTGATGTAATCACAGATACCAAGTGGGAGGTGCCTGCAGGCTTGTCGTGGTTTAACCCGGCAGGCAGCCAAACACCAGGGTGTTTGACAAAGCGATTGGAAAAGGGACGCAGGCCCTCAGCCTCTGGAGGCGACTGCTGTCAGGCGTGAAGGAAAGGTATCCCTTCAAGGAAGATGTTATATATCGCTGTCCTGGTTTGGGCTGGGATGGAGTTGATTTTCTTCCTATTAACTGGTATAGTGCTGTGTTTTGGATGTAGTGTGAGAATAATGTTGATAACACACTGATGTTTTGGTTGTTGCTAGGTAATGTTTACGCTAGTCAAGGACTTTTCATCTTCCCATGCCCTGCCAGATGTGCAGGGGGCTGGGAGGGAGCATGGATGGGACGGCTGGCCCAGCTGGCCAATGGGCTATTCCATACCATATGACGTCATGCTCAGCATATAAGGCTGGGTGAAGAAGAAGGAGGGGGGGCGTTCGGAGTGATGGCGTGTGTCTTCCCAAGTAACCGTTACGCGTGATGGAGCCCTGCTTTCCTGGCGATGGCTGAACACCTGCCTGCCGATGGGAAGTGGTGAATGAATTCCTTGTTTTGCTTTGCTTGCGTGCGCGGCTTTTGCTTTCCCTATTAAACTGTCTTTATCTCAACCCACGAGTTTTTCTCACTCTTACCCTTCCGATTCTCTCCCCGTCCCGCTGGGGGTGGGGGGAGTGAGTGAGCGGCTGCGTGGTATTTGGCTGCTGCCAGGTTAAACCACGACAGTCCTTTTTGGCGCCCAACGTGGGGCATGAAGGGTTCGAGATAACGACAGGTTTGATTGGAATGTGCTAGATCGAATTTATAGCTGTTATTGCTGTTTAGCTATTAATTCGCAGGCTCTTGTGCTTGCCATGGGGCTTGCTTGCCTTACTGTGTATTAGAGTCTTGTGCTCGTTAGTGGCTGCTTTTTTGCTCTCGCTGCTTGCTGTGCTGCTGCACTGTTTATCGTCTTACTGTGCTGTGCCTGGGAACATTCTGATAACAGCAATGGGGATGTGCCTGGGCTGGCAGGTGGCCAGGGCATCGCTGCTGCTTCTGTGCTGCTGTGCTGGACAGGCTGGAACTGCAGCGTGAACTCTAATTGAAGGGACTGTGACCTGTGGCTGAGTCCATGCGGGACAGGACACCCCGAGGCGTCTGTGACTGTGGATAAGCCCATGCCAGAGCAGGTACATCTTGAAGCGTCTGTGGCTGTGATTATGTCCGTGCCGCAGCAGGTATACCTCTGAAGGGATTGTGGCCTAAGGATAAGTCCACACTGGAGAAGGTACACCTCGAAGCATCTGTGGCTGTGGATAAGTCCATGCTGCAGCAGGTACACCTTGAAGCGTCAGTGGCTGTGCATGAGGCCATGCTGGAGCACCTCAAAGCGTGTGGCCGTGGATAAGCCCATGACAGGGGAGGTACACCCCTGGAGAGATTGCAGCCATGGGTAAGGCCATGTTAAAGTAGGTTTACTTCTGAAGGGACTGTGGCCCATGGAGAAGGCCACACTGGAACTGGTGCACCTCGAAGCGACTGTGGCTGTGGACAAGTCTGTGCCACAGCAGGTATACCTCTGGAGAGACTGTGGCTCATAGGTAAGGCTCCACTTGGAGCAGGTACACCCTAAGGGACTGCAGTCTGTGGATAAGTCCAAGCCGGAGCAGGGGCAAGGGGAGGAGTTCATTGCAATGTTAAACCTGTGGTCTGGCCCAAAGGGACCAGGGGTGGAGATTGTAATGGATATACCTTTAAATTGTTGTAACCCATGATTTGAGTTGCATGTTACAGGAATTACTATAGCAGGAACCACCTGAACCAACGGAGGACAAACTTTACAAGAAGCAGAGCAGGTGCAGCAGTGACCCGACCTGAGCTGGCTTTGGTGCCCAGTAACTCCACGCAACACACCACCTCTGCTGACCTGAGTGACCACCATAACAGATGGAGCCCAAAGTCATGGACTAAATGAACGCAGTGGACATTTTGTGGACATTTATGGATATTTTATGGACATTTTACAGGGGTGGTCCATAGACTAAGGGAATGATATCTGTGTATTATATCAAAAGATGGGAAGGGGGATGGTGGGTAATGAGAATGTATTGGATAGTGTGGGACCTGAGCATGATGTAAATGGTATGGAATAAGGGGTGGATACTGTCCTGGTTTGGGCTGGGATGGAGTTGATTTTCTTCCTATTAACTGGTATAGTGCTGTGTTTTGGATGTAGTGTGAGAATAATGTTGATAACACACTGATGTTTTGGTTGTTGCTAGGTAATGTTTACGCTAGTCAAGGACTTTTCATCTTCCCATGCCCTGCCAGATGTGCAGGGGGCTGGGAGGGAGCATGGATGGGACGGCTGGCCCAGCTGGCCAATGGGCTATTCCATACCATATGACGTCATGCTCAGCATATAAGGCTGGGTGAAGAAGAAGGAGGGGGGGCGTTCGGAGTGATGGCGTGTGTCTTCCCAAGTAACCGTTACGCGTGATGGAGCCCTGCTTTCCTGGCGATGGCTGAACACCTGCCTGCCGATGGGAAGTGGTGAATGAATTCCTTGTTTTGCTTTGCTTGCGTGCGCGGCTTTTGCTTTCCCTATTAAACTGTCTTTATCTCAACCCACGAGTTTTTCTCACTCTTACCCTTCCGATTCTCTCCCCGTCCCGCTGGGGGTGGGGGGAGTGAGTGAGCAGCTGCGTGGTATTTGGCTGCTGCCAGGTTAAACCACGACAATCGCCCAGGCAAGTGGACCACCATGGAGAGAGGTATCCAGTACCTGAGAGAATTAGCCATGCTGGAGGTGGTTTATAGTGACATGGACGATGACCAAACACCCAAAGATCCAGATGAAGTCCAGTGCACGCGACCCATGTGGCGGAAATTAGTACGGAGCGCACCAGCGTCATATGCCAGTTCATTGGCAGTACTGTGCTGGAAAGAGGAAGAAGCACCTAGGGTAGATGAGATGGTTAGCAACCTCCAGGAATACGAAGAAAGTGTCTCCTCCTCCCTTGTCTCGGCTGTGGAGAAACTGTCCCGGGAGGTCCAGCAACTCAAAGACGATAGGTCCTATTCTCCACCTGTACGGACGAGTATCTCAACCATTAGGAGTCAGCGTTCTTCTGCTCAAGAGGGAGGACATAGAAAGTACACACCACGGGGCACCCTGTGGTTTTACCTGCATGACCACGGAGAGGACATAAGGAAGTGGGATGGAAAATCTACCTTCATCCTAGAGGCACGGGTACATGAGTTGCAAGGAAAGACAATGACACAAGGGGGTTCTCCCAGGAAAAATGCTGCTCCAGTTTTCAGGAAAAACCTGTCTCATGACGGTCAAAAGCACCCCATTGTGACCAGCCCAGAGGCTCCGTGCATCCTTGGCATAGACTACCTCAGGAGAGGGTATTTCAAGGACCCAAAAGTGTACCGGTGGGCTTCTGGTATAGCTGCCCTGGAGACAGAGAAAATTAAACAGCTGTCCACCTTGCCCGGTCTCTCGGAGGACCCTTCTGTTGTGGGGTTGCTGAGGGTTGAGGAATAACAAGTACCAATCGCTACCACAACAGTGCACCGGCGGCAATATCGCACCAACCGAGACTCCCTGCTTCCCATCCGTAAGCTAATTCGTCGACTGGAGAGCCAAGGAGTGATCAGCAAGACTCGCTCACCCTTTAACAGTCCCATATGGACAGTGCGAAAGTCCAATGGAGAGTGGAGACTAACAGTAGACTACCGTGGCCTGAACGAAGTCACGCCGCCACTGAGTGCTGCCATGCCGGACATGCTAGAACTCCAATACGAACTGGAGTCAAAGGCAGCCAAGTGGTACGCCACAATGGATATCGCTAATGCATTCTTCTCAATCCCTTTGGCGGCCGAGTGCAGGCCACAGTTTGCTTTCACTTGGAGGGGCATCCAGTACACCTGGAACCGACTGCCCCAGGGGTGGAAACACAGCCCTACCATTTGCCATGGACTGATCCACACCGCACTGGAACAGGGTGAGGATCCCGAACACCTGCAATACATTGATGACATCATTGTATGGGGCAACACAGCAGAAGAAGTTTTTGAGAAAGGGGAGAGAATAGTCCAAATCCTTCTGAAGGCCGGTTTTGCCATAAAACAAAGTAAGGTCAAGGGACCTGCACAGGAGATCCAGTTTTTAGGAATAAAATGGCATGATGGACGTCGTCAGATCCCAACGGATGTGATCAATAAAATAACAGCCATGTCCCCACCAACTAGCAAAAGGGAAACACAAGCTTTCTTAGGCGTTGTGGGTTTTTGGAGAATGCATATTCCAGATTACAGCCTAATTGTAAGCCCTCTCTATCAAGTGACCAGGAAGAAGAACGACTTCAAATGGGGCCCTGAGCAACAAGCCTTTGAACAAATTAAATGGGAGATAGTTCATGCAGTAGCCCTTGGGCTAGTCTGGGCAGGACAAGATGTGAAGCATGTGCTCTACACTGCAGCCGGGGAGAATGGCCCTACCTGGAGCCTCTGGCAGAAAGCACCAGGGGAGACTCGAGGTCGACCCTGGGGTTCTGGAATCAGGGATACAGAGGATCCGAGGCCCGCTACACTCCAACTGAGAAGGAGATATTGGCAGCATATGAAGGGATTCAAGCTGCTTCGGAAGTGATTGGTACTGAAGCACAGCTCCTCCTGGCACCCCGACTGCTGGTGCTGGGCTGGATGTTCAAAGGGAGGGTCCCCTCTACACATCATGCAACCGATGCTACGTGGAGTAAGTGGGTCGCACTGATCACACAACGGGCCCGAATAGGAAACCCCAGTCGCCCAGGAATCTTGGAGGTGATTACGAACTGGCCAGAAGGCAAAGATTTTGGAATATCCTCAGAGGAGGAGGTGACGCGTGCTGAAGAGGCCCTACTGTATAACAAACTACCATAAAATGAGAAGCAATATGCCCTGTTCACTGATGGGTCCTGTCGCCTTGTGGGAAAGCATCGGAGGTGGAAAGCTGCTGTATGGAGTCCTATACGACAAGTCGCAGAAACTGCTGAAGGAGAAGGGGAGTCGAGCCAGTTTGCAGAGGTGAAAGCCATCCAGCTGGCCTTGGACATTGCTGAACGAGAAAAATGGCCAGTACTTTATCTCTATACTGACTCATGGATGGTGGCAAATGCCCTGTGGGGGTGGTTGCAGCAGTGGAAGCAGAACAACTGGCAGCGCAGAGGTAAACCCATCTGGGCTGCCGCATTGTGGCAAGATATTGCTGCCCGGGCAGAGAACCTGGTTGTAAAAGTACGTCACGTGGATGCTCGTGTACCCAAGAGTCAGGCCACTGAAGAACACCAAAACAACCAGCAGGTGGACCAGGCTGCTAAGATTGAAGTAGCTCAGGTGGATCTGGACTGGCAACATAAGGGTGAATTATTTATAGCCCAGTGGGCCCATGACGCCTCAGGCCATCAAGGAAGAGATGCAACATATAGATGGGCTCGTGATCGAGGGGTGGACTTGACCATGGACGCTATTGCACAGGTTATCCATGAATGTGAAACATGCGCTGCAATCAAGCAAGCCAAGCGAGTAAAGCCTCTCTGGTATGGAGGACGATGGTTGAAATAGAAATATGGGGAGGCCTGGCAGATTGATTATATCACACTCCCACAAACCTGCCAAGGCAAGCGCTATGTGCTCACCATGGTGGAAGCAACCACCGGATGGCTAGAAACATACCCTGTGCCCCATGCCACTGCCCAGAACACCATCCTGGGCCTTGGAAAGCAAGTCTTATGGCGACATGGTACTCCAGAAGGAATTGAGTCAGACAACGGGACTCATTTCCGAAACACCCTCATAGACACCTGGGCCAAAGAGCATGGCATTGAGTGGGTCTATCACATCACATGCACCAGCCTCCGGAAAAATCGAACGATACAATGGACTGCTAAAGACTACGCTGAGAGCAATGGGTGGTGGGACATTCAAGCATTGGGACACACATTTAGCAAAAGCCACCTGGATAGTCAACACTAGGGGATCTTTCAATCGAGCTGGCCCTGCCCAATGAAAACTTTTACGTACTGTAGATGGAGATAAAGTCCCTGTCGTGCACATAAGAAATATGCTGGGGAAGACAGTCTGGGTTACTCCTGCCTCTGGCAAGGGAAAACCCATTCGTGGGATTGCTTTTGCTCAAGGACCTGGGTACACTTGGTGGGTAATGCGAAAGGATGGGGAAGTCCGGTGTGTACCTCAAGGAGATTTGATTTTGGGTGAAAATAGCCAGTGAACTGAATTGTATGATGTTATTTTTTGTATGATATTGTATATCATCATTTCTATGGTTGCTCTCAATTGTATAGCACTGAAAATCACCCAGATTAATGAAGAATGAACTTTGATGAAACCACGCAAAGTGCAACAATGATAGAACTGGACGAGCGCAGCAATACTGGAAATCAGAACTGGCTTCAGGATGCAACAGTCCAACACCACACACCACCTCTCCGGCCCTGAAAGACTGTTATGACAGATGGAGCTCAAAGTCATGGACTAAATGAACTCAATGGACATTTTAGAGGGATGGCCCATAGACTAAGGGAATGATATCTATGTGTATATATAAATATATATATAAAGACAAGAAAGGTGGTGGTGATTAATTGGAATGTATTAGAAAATGTGAGACCTAAGCATGATGTAAATGGTGTAGAATAAGGGGTGGATACTGTCCTGGTTTCGGCTGGGATAGGGTTAAATTTCTTCCTAGTGCTGTGTTTTGGATTTAGTATGAGAAGAATGTTGATAACACACTGATGTTTTCAGTTGTTGCTAAGTACCCTGCTAGTCAAGGACATTCAGCTTAAAAAAAAAAAAAAAAAATCCAAGCGTTGGGAGGGAGCATAGCCAGGACAGCTAGCCCAGCTGGCCAACGGGGTATTCCATACCATGTGATGTCATGCTCAGTATATGAATGGTAGGCGTGATCCAGGAAGCAGCGATCGCTACTTGGTTATCGGTCAGCGCAGGTGGTGAGCAATTGCATTGTGCATCACTCATTTTGTATATTCTATCATTATCATTATCATTATTATTGTTGTTGTTGTTATTTTTATTATTATTATTTTCCCTTTTCTGTTCTATTAAACTGTCTTTATCTCAACCCACGAGTTTTTCTCACTCTCACCCTTCCGATTCTCTCCCCGTCCCACTGTGTGTGGGGGGCGTGAGCGAGCGGCTGCATGGTATTTGGCTGTCTGCCAGGTTAAACCTCGTCAGTACAGTCGTGGTTTAAAAAGGTTAATTTTAAAAATTTTAAAAACCACAAAAAATCGGAAAAAAAACCAAAAACCCCCAAAAACCACCCCCATTGAGGCACATAATTATGGGTGTCTGCCTGTTCCTCTAGGATTAGGTATGTGGCTCCTCATCCCTTTGCCACGGGCTCTGCAAGGATGACTTTCTCTCAAGAAGTCCAGTACATGCACTTGCCTCTGACTCGTAGTGAGTCATTAGGCTCTGTCAGCATCCCAGATTGTACCTCATAGCGCTGATGACCTAACAAGCTGGTAGGAAGCCTTGGAAGTGTGCTTTACTTATCAGTTTCATTGTGGCTTGTTGTAGCTCTGTTGACCAGTTATGAAGTGTGTGAGAAGGGAGCAGTACACATAACTCTTCCTTCTGTAAGGCATTGCTCCACTCAACTAGGCCAGCCCCTCTGGGATGATAAGCTATTTGGTGTATCCAGTATATTTCATGCTCAGCAGCCGATTGTCATACCTTTTGGCCTATTAAATGAGACCCATTGTCCGACTGGATACAGGTGTGTGGGCCTATCCACTGTCTTAGTAATGGCAGGCCTTTCAATGTCCCTTTCTGGTCCACACGTGTAGCTGGGGACACAGCAACATAACTGGCATATGTGTTGACAATTACCAATATGTAGCGTAATCCCTGTGCTTTTGGTAAGGGCCAGATGTAATCTAATTGTCAGGTATGGCCAAGAACAGGGCCGTGTTAAATCTGCCCATAAGGCTTCTGAGACAACTTTTTAGCTTTCAATACTTTACAGACTGCACACCACTGTACTAGTTCCTAAATGGTTTCCGGGGTACACAGGATTCCCCAGATTTGAGTCCATCTGTATGTGCCATTGACACCTAAGTGCCCAAATTTTTCTTGGGCCCATTTAACAAGGCCTGTCTCATCAGGAGAAAGAGCATCAGGGCATGAGGTATCCAGTCTTCAGGAACCTCCCTCAATCGCCATGGCCTTTCAAAGATAATTGAGAGTGGCTTTGCAATGACATGGGCCAACTCCCTCAGCACTCGTGGGTGAAGCCTGTCAGAGCCCATGGACTTATGTATGTCCAGTATCCCCAAGTCCTTCTCTGCAGGGCTGCTCTCAATCCCAGTCTGTATTGATATTGGGGATTGCCCTGACCCAGGGGCAGGACCCTGCACTTGGCCTTGTTGAACTTCATGAGGTTCACATGGGCCCACTTCTCGAGCTTGTCCAGGTCCCTCTGGATGGCATCCCGTCCCTCCAGCAAATCAACTGCACCACTCAGCTTGGTGTCATCCGCAAACTTGCTGAGGGTTCGCTCAATCCCACTGTCTATGTCACTGATGAAGATATTAAACAGTACTGGTCCCAGTATGGACCCTTGAGGGACACCACTCATTACTGGTTTCCACTTGGACATTGAGCAGTTGACTGTAACTCTTTGGACGCGTCCATCCAGCCAATTCCTTATCCATCTAACAGTCCATCCATCAAACCCATATCTCTCCAATTTAGTGGCAAGAATGTTGTGGGGGACCGTATCAAAGGCCTTACAGAAGTCCAGGTAGATGACATCTGTAGCTCTTCCCACGTCCACTGATGCAGTCACTCCATCGTAGAAAGCCACCAGATTAGTCAGGCACGATTTGCCCTTGGTGAAGCCATGTTGGCTGTCTCTAATCACCTCCCTGTCTTCCCTATGTTTCAACATGTCTTCCAGGAGGATCTGCTCCATGATCTTACTGGGCACAGAGGTGAGGCTGACTGGTCGGTAGTTCCCAGGGTCCTCCTTTTTACCCTTTTTAAAAATGGGTGTGATGTTTCCCTTTTCTCTAGTCACTGGGGACTTGGCCTGACTGCCATGACTTTTCAAATATGATGGAGACCTTCTTAGCGACTACATCTGCAAGTTCCTTCAGGACCCTGGGATGCATCTCGTCGGGTCCCATGGACTTGTGTATGTTTAGGTTCCTCAGGTGGTCTCAAACCTGATCTTCACTTATGATAGGAGGGACTTCGTTCCCCCAGTCTCTGCCTTGAGATTCAGGGACTTGAGAGATGTGAAGGGAAGAGAGATTACCAGTGAAAACTGAGGCAAAAAAATTGTGGAGTACCTCAGCCTTCTCCATGTCGGTTGTCACCAGCTCTCCTGTCTTATTTATCGGGGGGGTACATTTTCTTTAATCTTCCTTTTCTGGCCAACATACCTGTAGAAGCCCTTCTTATTATTCTTCACATTCCTTGCCAAATTCAGCTCTATCTGTGCCTTAGCTTTCCTGATCCCATCTCTACACGTCCAGGCAGCATCCCTATATTCTTCCCTGGATACATGTCCCTGTTTCTACTGTCTGTGCATTTCCTTCTTACGCTTTAGTTCGACCAGGAGGTCCTTACTGAGCTGGTCTCCTGCTTTCCTTGCCTGATTTCTTACACATGGGGATCGAGAGCTCTAGCGCTCTATGTCCTTAAATAGCTGCCAGCTCTGTTCAGCTCCTTTGTCCCTGAGGGCTGTTTCCCAAGGGTTCCCACCCATTAATTCCTTAAAAAACTGAAAAGTTGCTCTCCTAAAATCCAGGGTCTTTTCTTATTATCCCTTTTTTGCATTGAAAAAGGTCCTTGACCAGATATCCTTAAAGGAGCAGACACTGTCCTTCCACATACCCTTATAGTAATGGAATAGCATCTATATGAACTTGCCCTCAAAGAGAGGAAGCCCTAACAGTAGTGTCCAGTGTTGTATGTCTTAGCATTAATTCAAAGGTATTTTCTTTATAATAAAGGAAATTTCTGCTAGGGAAAAAGTGGCATCAATGGCTTATTCCTCACATGCAGTTACCTTGAATATGTCTGCAGAATAGAAATTACCTTGAATCTGTCTGCATAATATAAATTTTTATTTTTGTGCTTGCTTCCTGAACTTTTGTTGTCTGATATGCATAGTATTATGTACCAAGTAAAAAACTAGAACTAGACAGTTTGACAAGGAAAGAAATTGCTCTAAGAATACAAATAATTATTAATATTGCAGTTAACAGATGACAGTGGGGATTGACAGAGTTTCAGGAAATAGGACAGGAAGCCTTGAAGCTAAGAACTGAGAAATTGTGTTAAATAGTAATAATTGCTGTACACTGAGGTTGGACAATAGAACAGTCTCCCTATGGGGGAAGGTTAGACAGCAATCGCAGCATAGACTAAAAGTGTTCAGACAGGAACTAAATGCTAACCTTTACACATATGGCCAAGTTGTACAATATATATGATTTTTCTTTTCCTAGTATCTGATCCTGTGATTTCTGACTAAGTTTATTCTGACTGTTTTAAAACAAATTTATACTTTGACATTTTTATATTCTCCATGGAGATCTGTTATCAATAATGTGGCTTTAAAAGTATTATCTTTAAAACATACCACATCAGTCATGTTGGGGCTCTCTCTTTTTCCCTTTTAACGCTTTTGGTCAGAGAAAGAGACTCTTAAAAGTTCCAACCTGAGGAACTAAATAAAACATTAATGTTTGATGTATTGTGGTTAGTGTTTGTAAAGAAGCATTCTCAGATTTGCAGCAACTGCAAAAAATATCTCTGCTAATATACATAATGATGTGTAACTATATTCTGACTTGAAGTAACCTTTCTGAGATCAAAAGGGACTTTTTATTGATTGAGATGACTTCCCATAATGATTACTAAAATAAACATGATATGCCATTTTATATGATCCATGACTGTGTTGTTTTGGTTTTTTTTTCACATCACAATGTAAGATAGCATGAAGGGAATATTTTAATGCATAGCATATCACATACACAAAAAAAGAATTTAAAAGACTTGTTTAGCTTTTAGGAAATAAAAGGTTCCCCATCTGAATTACACTATGAATGAATGACACTGTAAGGCTAGTGTTTGTATAAGATGTGTATAGCCAGGAGGAGATGTTTACTAGGAAGCTACAATACATCACAGCTTGTGGTTTTGAATTACAATTAAGTTTATGGAAATCTATCAAACAGAATCTCTTTAAAATAGTGCACTTGCACAGTAGACACCTGAAATAGTTAACCAACTTTATATTTCAAAATAAATACGAAAATTATCTACTCAATAATATGAACGAGTCATGTGGAAAATCAATCTAAAAGAAAAAGCTATTCTGAGTTATTTGAATTATGTGTATTCGTTAAAGTATTCACAGACTTTCTGCTTTTTATAGCATGAATCTTATCTTACAGGTTTTTTTGTTTGTGTTTTTGGGGAAAGACTGGTGATCTTGAAGTTAAGTTTCAGATTGGAGTAAATCTTCATTTGTGAATGCTAAAACTTGTTTCTGTTGAAGAGTCATGATAGAAGTGCTAACTTTGTATAAACAATACCACTTGAGTGGACTAGAATCTGATAAAGTTAAATATGCTCATTGTGTAAGAGAATTCTGTAAATCTCAGTATGTAGAGTGTATGTTGAATATATAAATTCTTCTGGTAGGAGCAATTCTTCTGGTAGGGCCGGTCCTGTTCAATATCTTTATCAATGATCTGGATGAGGGGATCGAGTGCTCCCTCAGTAAGTTTGCAGACAACACCAAGCTGGGCGGGAGTGTTGATGTGCTTGAGGGTAGGAAGGCTCTGCAGAGGGACCTGGACAGGCTGGATTGATGGGCTGAGGCCAACTGTATGAGGTTCAAGAAGGCCAAGTGCCGGGTCCTGCACTTCGGCCACAACAACCCCATGCAACGCTACAGGCTTGGGGAAGAGTGGCTGGAAAGCTGCCCAGAGGAAAAGGACCTGGGGGTGCTGGTTGACAGCCGGCTGAACATGAGCCGGCAGTGTGCCCAGGTGGCCAAGGCGGCCAACGGCATCCTGGCCTGTATCAGAAATAGTGTGGCCAGCAGGAGTAGGGAGGTGATCGTGCCCCTGTACTCGGCACTGGTGAGGCCGCACCTCGAATACTGTGTTCCGTTTTGGGCCCCCCACTACAAGAAGGACATGGAGGTGCTGGAGTGTGTCCAGAGAAGGGCAACGAAGCTGGTGAAGGGCCTGGAGCACAAGTCTTATGAGGAGCGGCTGAGGGAACTGGGGTTGTTTAGTCTGGAGAAGAGGAGGCTGAGGGGAGACCTCATCGCGCTCTACAACTACCTGAAGGGAGGTTGTAGCGAGGTGGGTGTCGGTCTCTTCTCCCAAGTAACTAGCGATAGGACGAGAGGAAATGGCCTCAAGTTGCGCCAAGGGAGGTTTAGGCCGGACATTAGGAGA
The DNA here is from genome assembly GCF_964195595.1 of Calonectris borealis. Lineage (NCBI taxonomy): Eukaryota > Metazoa > Chordata > Aves > Procellariiformes > Procellariidae > Calonectris > Calonectris borealis. The sequence goes on along the minus strand of NC_134351.1, from coordinate 36,452,111 downwards.
AATTTCTTTACTGAAAGAGTGGTCAGGCCTTGGAACAGGCTGCCCAGGGAAGTGGTTGAGTCACCATCCCTGGAAGTATTTAAAAGACGTGTAGATGAGGCGCTTAGGGACATGGTGTAGTGGGCATGGTGGTGTGGGGTTGATGGTTGGACTCGATGATCTTAGAGGTCTTTTCCAACCTGTATGATTCTATGATTCTATGATTCTATGAATTATATTGCAACAATTCCTATATTTCTGGGGACATGGAATGCTGTTCTTGGCTAAATATAAATAATTTTTTTTTCAGTGTAACTGTTCATTAAAATAGAAATAATTCACTTGTTTTTCTTCTCTAGGTATGTGTTCTTGGAACCATACAATGTTGATTTAGTACATCAGAGGATCAAATCTCTTGCTCTTTGTGTATCAGCTTGCCCAGGGAAAGAACTAAAAACTCCAGTTGATATTCAGAAGTTTGCAGAAATTAATGGTATAAGAAAAGGACATCTGTTTTTGTTCTTGTGCCAAATATATTTGTAGGATTAAAAAGGACCTGTGCTTTAGCTGAACTAAAAATGAAATAAAATGTGTTAAGGGATGTTAAGAGCGACCGCTGCCTTCAGCCACTGACTTCCTCCTGGCTAGCTGCTGGAGCCCAGTCCCATGCGGGGTCTCTGCCCAGGCTGAATGATGCAGCTGCCACTTTCCCATTTGCAGATTCAACCAGTAGCAAAGCTGAGCATGTATCCCAGAGACACAGACCAACACATACAGTTCACTGACACGGCTGGCTACACAGACTGCTACAGACAAGACACTGCCTTCAACAGCACCTACATATAGGACTCATATAAAACATAAAGATAGACAACCAAGTCCCCTTCTTCCTCTTCAGATGGTAGAGATAGAAGTTCACTAGTGAAGGCACACACACACAACACTTTCTAGCTTCACAAGCACGTGCACATTCTTGGATTCCCCAAGGACCAGCACGGCCCCATCTGTCGGTCCAGTACCCCTGCCTGGATCCCAGGCCCTCTTACCCGCTTCATGGGTCCTCTACTCGCTGGCTAGTCCAGCTTGCTGCTTGCTAGCAAACACACACGCACTCACACACTCATCCCACAGACACCGCACTCACAAGTCCCCCTGCATACCATCATGGACCCTCTGCCTTCCTGATATCACTCCTACTCACCGGCTAGTCCAGCTTGAAGTTTGCTAGCGAATTACATGCGCACACCCCCCCACACACCAGGTTTGGGGAAGATACAGAGGAAACGACCAACAACCCAACAACCGGCACTAGGCACACCTGCGATCCTGCTTCAGCCACCAGTGCTTAGCCCCTCACTCACCTCACTCACTCCTGTCCCCCCCAGTAGTGGGTTTTCGGAACACACACTGTTCTCACCCCAGTGGCTGGCAGCCAAGACCCTCACACACTCCATAGCAGGCACAAAGTCTGTAGGACCCTCCCTAGGTCCAGAGAGCTATGGCCCCTACAACAACTGATGCTAGGACCCTCACCTGCTCCAGTAGCTGGCACCACAGGCCACGGGGCGCCCACACCCCTGGTCTGACTCCAGTAGCTGGCACCAAATTCCACTCACACACATATAGGTCTCACCAGTAGCTGGCACTTAGTCTTTGCAGCACACATACACACGGGATAGAGAGTGAGATTACACAGAGAGATAGTTAAGAAAAGATTGAATAAGGAGACAGGCTAGACTGGTAATCAGGCACAGGGCTCAGTCAGGCAAGTGTACTGACTGGTCCTGTTTTACATGTGACTGGCCCCTTTCTGTCTACCTCCCTCTTTGTTCCTCCCTGCTCCCCCTTCCCCTGCACATTGCCTCATCAGTTGGCACAGTTCCACTGACCCCCCTCCAATATCCTGGACCCTCAGGTTTGCATCCTTATCAGTTGCAAAGTCCAGGTTTGCCTCTAGTTTCTTGCTAGCCCATCAATTAATGCGACTGACTAGGTTTGTTTCTTGTTATTGTCTTTGTTAATGCTAATTGGTCAGGTTTTATGACTTTGTGTGTTTGTCTCCCTCCCTTTCCTTATCCTCCCAACTGAAAAAATAAACATTCTCACACTCCACATATCCTTACCAATTAGTGTGACTGACCAGGTTTGTTCTCATCACTGCCTCCCTTATCATTTGTTGGTTAGGTTTGTCTGTGTATGTTCTTGTTTATGGCTCTTTTGACCAGATACTCTTAAAGGAGCAGACACTCTCCTTCCACATACCCTTACAAAATGTTTAAGAAATCTTGATAGAAATAATGTGATATTTTTATTAAATTAAAACTTGACTAAAAATCTTACAGTAGCAATATGTTCTTGTCCTGTCATGTCTCCAACAGTTTTAAAAGCTTGGTTTTGAAACAAAAGAACAAAGTCATAAGAGTTTCACTAAAGGAATCTCTAATTCTAGGGTCTGTTTCCAACTCTTTTGGAAACATTCTGAAGTTGCTGCTCCATGGCAGTTCTTTTGAAACAGCCTTGCGTATACTGGGTGAGAGCAGTATTGCTATTGCACTGAACTGCAGCATGGAGTCTATCTATGAATGTAAGAAATAACTGTTTTCTTTCAGTGTTGCAATGCAGTTCCTGGATTTTTTTAATGTTCTTTCACTTTTTTTTTTTTTTGAGAGAGAAGTGTAAAGGAAACTATTACTGAATGAAACACTCTACTGTTTCTCTGTAGTGATGATACTGATATTGCTAGCTCAGCCCATGTTTGAACTCTATATTTGATTAAAATGTTTTGGGGGTGATGAACTTTTGGACCTTCCAAAAGAAGGTAAATATAGAAACTTTGAATGATTTGAAGAAATTTTGGTGTTGTTCAGCTATTCAGATGGGTGGGTTTTATCATAAAGTTTTCCACCTGATCTTTTTTAAATGTTGTGGTAAGATATTTGCAAGATATTTGGCTGATGGTGAATCTGTTTAGGTGACCAAGTTCAAGGCAGTGAACTGTTTACTTGGTGTCCCTTTTGATAAAAGCAAATGAAATGTTTATTTCTGTTCCGACACTGGTTCTGTGAGTACCTCTTCTGAGAGCAGTACTAGTTGAAGTGATCCTAGGACAGTTCATGCCCTTGAGTCTCACATTGCATTGTGCTGGCACATCTGGTCTGGACAGACTAAATCAGGGAACTGATCTGGCTGAAATATAATCAGGATTTTCTCTTTTTAAGCAAATTATTTGACTCTCAGTTCAGCTACACAAACAGTTGTACTAGCATAATGCAGTGAATGGTCTGGGAATGGTAGCTACCTCATGGTTTAAGCAACATTGTTGTCAAATATAAGCCCACAGTCAAACTAGCCAGTATTTGAATGTGGTTTTATTCTCTCCTTTTCACCTTAACCATACTTGCAATGTTTTTGTTATCTAATGCATGCCAAGTATTTATTGCAGCACACACATTTCATGACTACCTCTTGAAATAATGAAATGGAGCCATGTAAGCCTTGTTTTCCCACAAACATTGTTTCTATGTTTATAGGACAAATTTCTCATAAACTATGCCTGAAATATGTTCAGCATAACTATCTTATAAATTACACAAAAGGTCACAATCTTCACAAGCTGTGCTATATTATGTCCTCATGCTGTTCAATGCCAACTTTAGCATTTTCTGTTTTAAGAGATCTTTCAGATATTTTAATTTATATTACATGCAACTGTTTTCAACCACAGAAACTTGGACTAAGGTATGAAACCTAGGTCTTACAGCAGAATAGAATCACTCATGGGTTTGAGGCCTAATTAACATTATATTACCTTGTGAAAAAAAAAAGATACTAAGCTGGACTGAACTTTTCTTCTGTAGATAAACACTGTGCAAGACTGGAACCACACAGTTCTGGGAAACACTGTCATCATCATGGTTATATTTATCTTTAAATGTACACAAAACTGTATAGGTTCCAAAACCTGATAGTTTGCAGCAAATGAACAACTTAGGTATTGAACACCATAAATATTATGGCAATAAGGATTGCAGATGTATACTAAAAGTTGAAAGACGATTCAGACTTACTGTGGAACAAGAACAGCAAATTGATACCAAAGCTATAGTATTCAATAAAGAGAATTACTTTTCTGAGAGTTTCAAAGTAAATCTTTTAAGAGGCTGGGGTTACAGTCACCCAGATGATTCACAAATATCATAGAGACTGTGTCATGATAAAAGCAATGGTTTTGCAGGGCATCTAAGAGATTGTAAAGCTCTAGGTGCGCATATGCAGTGGTGAATCAAGCTATAAAAAATGTTAGTGTTGTTCTCCAGGGTCACATGTCCTTTGGCATGCTACCACAAGACAGTGGCTGTATCCTAATCAACAAAATCACAGGAGGACACATCATAAGGGGGAGAAAAGAGTTAACTGTAAAATTTGTCTGGTTCTCTTATTATGGTGATGATGGGTAGGTTGGATCTCTATCCAAATTTTCCCCACAGAGAATTTAAAAACAGTTTGGCAATTTGGCATTTGGCAGGGTTTGTCTTAATATATTCAGGCTGAAAAATGACATCTTTTTGCCTGTAATTTTCAATGTATTTAGCTTTTTTGTCAGCATCTGAGCACCAGGCTGGGTAGCCTGAAGCTTCTTGCTTCTGGCAGAGGTGGAGTTTTATATAATCTGAGAAAAGACTGTCACCCCTCTGTTCAAAATGCCAAGCCTCATAGATTTTACCAACCCTGTAGCCTTTCTCCAGAGCCTTGTTCAGTTCTGGGGAACACCGGGTACCCACAAAGGGCTCTTTCTTCATCGCTGTAGGTACAGAGGGACTGACAGGTTTCAGCACAAGTGTGGCACAAAGGAAACAATAGCTTGACATTTACCCTCATGGGAAGCACAGGGAAAAAGAGTCCACGAGGCAGGTACACCTCTGCTTTGACCATTCCGAAGTAGGCCATCAGCAGTGTTGAAAAAATGGGGGAAATAACGTTTGAAGCCCTTGAATGCTTGGGGAAGGCTGGGTAAAAACTTTAAAGTCTATGAAATGTATACTCAGGCTGGGTACTTCTATGCACATGAATTTACCACCTTGTGTGATTAATTGCACATCCATTTTTTTCCTTCAGAAGCTGACTAACAGCAAAGTAACCATCACAGCTTTTGTCGTTATGCATTAGGAAAGCGTAGCCCCGAAACTTTGTGTCCATAAACAACCAAATAAAGTCCACAAGTCATGTGTCCCCTTTAAATTCCCATTCTCTTTCAGCTTTCCTTTCTGTCCCTTCTTCTTCATCCCAAGGTGGAGCACATTCCACATTTCCAGCCTTTACATTTGTGAAGTTCTTTCCACTTCTCACAGAAAATCATAGCCAAACAATCAATTTGGTTTTTAAGCCTTGTGCCTCTGTAAACATTCCATAAACCTGCACGGCAGTCTGCAGCTAGGGCACCTTATTCTCTTTCCCAAGTTAACTGTAGAGTCATGAGACAAGCAGAGCCAGGACTAATGTTTACTGCCACGGCCATGATTATACAATACATGACAAAGCTCACAAAAGTTTCTCATCCCAATTACCTTCTTGACATCCTTATCACCATAATAATGTTTATCTTGTAAAAGAAAGAAACAGGTCTTGGGTTACCTAAGACTGTTGTTTGGCTTAAAAATCCCCATCTTTTTTCCCCCTTGGGTAAGAGGGTGACGTGTATATTAACATGTAGCAAATCCTCAGACAAGGGGTTCTCACTCAGCATAACTTTCCTGCGCACAGACCACCCCAGTCTGTCAAGTAGGACTTTTGCTCTGCTTAATGATTCTGCATCTGTTAGATCCCTCACAGCTTTAAGGGTTGCAAAAATCCCGGCAAAACAGAGATTATTGTCCCTGTTATTTAGATCAATGAAATAGTGCTGCTTTTTATCTATAATTTTAGAATGGGGCATAGACTGTAGGGTTCTGGGTACCCCACCCCCAACTGCCTTTACAATAATGATATCCAGGCAGAAAGTATGATCAAAACAGAGCTCTCTTACATTGTAGGAGAGTGCCGACCCAGTCTAAAAATGGCTCTGTATTTATATTGCTTAAATTAATAGTGGGAGAATATAAAAAGTCATGTATGCTGACAACTTCAAGGCAGAGCTGAGCATAATTACTAGGTTCAAAGAGTTGCTGGAGGTATGACACCTGTGACTTCTTATCTTGGATAAAAGTTGTCCTCATACTACTCACACCAGTAAACACTTTAGAAGAGCCTGTAAGGATAGAAAACACTAAAATATGCCAAAAAAATAGCTTAAAACCCCCTCAAAACCACATAAAAGCACCCCAAGGTTGAAGCACTTGACATAAATGGTTAAAAATTTTATCTCCAACTTGAAGAAATTTTTCATAAGTTTAGTGTAGTGATACCTGATCTAAAATAACAAATTTGTATTCTTCTACATAGTGCCTAACCCTAAACTTCTGGATCGGCCATCACCACTGCTGCACATGCTTCATGGAAGCGATGAGTCTGCCTGTTGCCTCTTCTACCTCCCCTGCTACATTTGAGGATGGGGTTAAAGCTGTGCTTTCAAATGCCCTTTTGGTGGCTTGGGAGTGGTGTCGGTGGCCCCTCCTGGGAGACATTCTTATTGAGAAATGGTGGGGGCACAGGCTCTTGCTCTGCAGAGGGATGCAGTTACTGGGAAGGCCCTTCCAAAGCATGGTCTTCTACCCTTGCAGGAGACACGTTCACTGCCCCATCACGTTCAGAAAAGCAGTTTGCATATGAGGGCCCTTGCTGTCCCCATAACCCCTTGCCAACAAGACACTTGTAGTGATGCAAAACTCGTTTAGCTTTCCTAATTAGCAGTCTTCATTTGTAACAGTTTTTCTGTTTCAATATCCTGTGAGCCAAGGCCCCAGAATGAACAGCACTGCCAGCCCCTTTATGACCTCCTTTTTGCCTGCCACTCCTCTGTACTGGATAATAATCATAGTCTTTCAGCTCTGCAACACCCCCATTGCTCTTTCTACTCCCATTGCTCTTTCTGTAGTAGCTGTGGTCTCTAGAGCAGGGGTGTGCAGGCTGTGTCCCAAAGCCTGCGTCTTGCTGCTTTTGCAGTAATCATGGTCTAACAGGACAGTCTTGATTGCATGCTCGGTCCTCTGCCTCTTTGCAGCATTTCCCTAAGGATAAGTAAACACATACAGCAAGTCTGCACCCTGTAATGGTCTTACAAGTATCTGTAAAATCCTTCACAACCATGAACAAAGGGAGCTCCCCCCCCACCCGCCCTCTCTGTGACACTTCAAAATCCAGTTTCCAATTCACCGGCCCATTGGCCAGTTCTTCTGCTTCCTGTGGTCTTTTTTGGCAACCCCTAGGGTCTTTTCTTTATTGTCCCCATGCACACGTTCTTCTGAATCTGGCATTTTGTTCTGTTTTCCATTTTCACAGACAGTGTTGCCTGTGTCTTGCAGCACCGTGCAAAGCCCAAAGGCTGCCTCAGTAATACTGCATGGTCATCCTGGCAGTTTGTGGCTGGATGTGGGCTCACAGGATTGGTCTCCTCTTTGGCTTCTCACATGGCAGTCTGTGAACATGTGGGATATGATGTTTTACAAAATGACACACACACACCCCCAGGGGTAAAAAGCACTGAAATATGACCACATGATCACATGACCAGAAGGATGAGACGGACTTATGGGGTAAGTGGAACATGTGACAGCCAATAGTGGCGGGGTTTGTGCTGGAGGTTGGGGGCCATGACACTTGTCACTGCTTATCTTGGATAAACATTCTTATACTACTGGTACTTACAGCAATTGTTTTTTTAGAATCAGGGTGCTAATTCATGATCTTTTTTGTATGAAAACTCATATCAAAATAATTTTCTCCCAGCCTGGGGAGATACTTTATTATTGGAATGTTAGTGTTAATGTTAATCTTAATCAACATTAATCTTCAAAGTGTTATCATCTTGTGTATAGCCCTCACCCAGAAATGGGTTAAAAGACCAGTTAATAAGAAACCAGAATGATGAAACTAGTGAGTGGGGTTTTGATTGGAGGAGATCAAGATGTATGTGTTTTAATTTAAGAGTACTATGGTGATGGATGGTTTAGTTTGTTGTGGATTCTATATTGCTCGCTTCTGTAATTTTAAACAATGAAGACTTGTTGCTTAGAAGTTAGGTAACTAACAGGTGTGTGTTTTAGAAGTAGTAATAATTAATTTAGGTATGGAAACTATAAACAGACGTGGTCCAAGCATGGCTCAGGGACAAATCGCGACCCTATAAGGTAAAGAGGAAGTAAGTTCATGAAGAGTTCACTACCCTGCCGACCACCAGAGACCACCCGAGACCCCCAAGAAGACCCTAAAGGCTTTAGTGCGCATGTGTTTAAGATGATGCAATATTATAATTAGTTCTCGGAAATGTAATGAATATGTAACAAGGAAATTTAAAATATGTATGAGAAGCATGGATATAAACAGAAAGGTGACTAGACCAGGTGTGCTTGATTTGTGGCAAGTCCACCGAGCACCCAGGCCTGAATAAAACAATATCTCTCCTGAGCGTGTGGAATTGGTTACTTGCACGCCGGGCACGAATCTGCTTTTCGGACAACAGTTTTTGGCACCCCAGATGGGACTGCTGTGAAGCCTTGCCCGGATCGACTCGCCGGCTCTCGGTGGGGAGACCCTGCTCTCCGGACTCCAGCGCGCACCGACCTTTTGATCGGGGACTCCGTGAGTATTCTCCCCGACCAGAGCAGGTGAGCGACTCAACGGTGCAACGCTAAGGTAAATGAGATATTGTTCTGGAGTATAAAACTGTGCATTCATTTGGTAAGGAATTGTGGCCACAGGTAAAGAGGTATATTCATATGCGTTTGACAGTGACAACTGGAGTATATGAAGTTGTAGGCGCCAGGGGTAAACCGGTATATTCATATGCGTTTGACAGTGACGACTGGAGTATATGAAGTTGTGGTAAAGAACGTTCTTTTTTGGTAAAGATATGGGAGCTCAACCATCAAAAGTAACACCTTGTTCCCCCTTAGGATGCATCATTAAACATTGGGGAAAATTTGGGGGTGATCCTTTGAGAAAGGATAAATTAATTGAATATTGTACTAAATGGTGGCCAATGTATAAATTAGAAAATGAGGAAAAATGGCCAGAATTGGGAACCTTGCAATATAATACTATTTTACAATTAATGTTATGAGGTACCTTATGTAATTTGTTTTTTTTTCTTTAAGAAAAGATTATGAAATTTGGAAGAAATGTAAACTTTTAGATTTAGATTTTAATGTGATAATGATGATGATGGAAAATAAGGAACCAAAAGTGCATTGTTGTTCTGCTTGTAGCATAGGAAAATGATGTTTAAAACTAGGAGAAGAAGAGGAGGATACACAAATGTTAGTACCACCAAATAAAAATGAAACTTCTGAAACCGAAGCAAGAGGAAGCAATACTTTTAGTCCGATAGCTGGCAGGACTAGAACCCAGCAAGGGTCTGTATTGTTAGCACCCCTTCGCCAGGCAGTGGGCCCAAGGGGGGAGCCAGTATTTGTGAAAGTACCATTTACAACTTCTGATTTAATGAATTGGAAAGAATTAGCAGGATCATATAGAGAGAATTCTGAAAAGGAGTATAGACCTTTTCAAACAATTATTGAAAATCATAATCCAAATTGGCAAGATATTCAAATTCTTTTGAATAATTTGTTTACTCCTGAAGAAAAGAGGGTAATATTAGAAAAAGCAAATATGGAAAATGAGAGAATAAATGCAAGAGAAGGTCCTGCTCATTTTATGCCAACTCAAGACCCAAATTGTAATCCTAATAGTAATGATGGGAAATTGATGATTAAACAGTATCAACAATTAATTTTGTATGGAGTAAAGAATGGAATATCCCGCCCAAAGAATTTGGCGAAATTGACTCAAATAATTCAAGGAAAAACAGAGGACCCATCCACCTTTTATGAACGATTATGTGAGGCAGCTAGGAAATGGACAGACTTAGATCCTGAGACTGATGAGAATAGAGCAATATTTACTACTTTGTTTGTAGGGCAAGCTGCTCCAGATATTCGAAAGAAATTGCAAAAAGTGGATGGGATTACAGGAATTACTATATCACAGTTAATTGAAATTGCTTATAAGGTGTATAATAATAGGGAAGAGGAGGAAAAGAAAAATCAGGAAAAAGAAAAAATAAAAGACAGGAAACAAAAAGCTGCTATTTTAGCAGCTGCTTTTGTAAATGCCCAAGGATCAGCTGGAGGAAGAGGTAGAAGATATTTGAGAGGTAGAGGGTATTTGAGAGGAAAAGGCAGAGGAGGTAGAGATATGTTTAAACAATATACCCCATTAGGATTTAATCAATGTGCTGTATGCAAGAAACAGGGACACTGGAAGAGTGAGTGTCCAGAGAACAAAGGAGCAGTCGTGACTCAGTCACAGCAGATACCACCTGAAGCTGATTTACTTATGATGGGAGGAGACTCTGAATGATGGGGACCAGGGGTAGAAAATGATATTTTCCCAGCTGAGCCCCTGGTTCCAGTAAAGCTGGGAGATGAAGTAGTCGATTTTTTAGTAGATACTGGAGCAAAAGATTCTGTTATAAATACATGTAAAGGACCAATGAGTAAATTTAATGTATCTATTGTTGGGGTCACGGGAAAGAAGGAGATAAGGCCTTTTTTTGAAACCTTTAAAATGTAAAATTGGAGGAAAAACACTGATGCATGAATTTTTATATATACCGGAATGCACCATGCCTCTCTTAGGACGGGATTTATTGAATAAATTGGGAGCACAAATTAACTTTAAAAAAGGAAGAATCCAAGTTCATTTTCCTGAAGCTAATGCCTGGCAAGCCCAAGTTTATTTATTACAGACAAACACAGATGAATCTGAAGAAATTCCAGAAGAGATTAAAGATGCAGTTTACCCTTTTGTTTGGGCAACAGAGAAACCAGGAAGAGCGAAAAATGTGGAACCGGTAAAAGTTGAATTGAAAACAGGAGCTCGACCGGTAAGAAAGAAACAGTATCCTATTAGTATAGAAGCCAGAAAAGGTTTGGAACCAATAATAAATAATTTTCTTAAATACAGACTTTTAAGAGAATGTCAATCTGATTATAATACTCCTGTCCTTCCAGTGAAAAAGCCACATAACCAAGGATATAGGCTGGTTCAAGATTTAAGAGCGATAAACCAGTTAGTGGTGGACATTCATCCAATAGTCCCTAATCCATATACGCTGTTAACAACTATCAATGAATCAAATGCATATTTCTCTGTTATAGATTTGAAAGATGCTTTCTTTTGTATACCTCTGGAAGAAAACAGCCAAAAGATTTTTGCTTTTGAATGGGAAGATCCGTCGACTGGGAGGAGGACTCAGCTCTGCTGGACCGTGCTGCCACAAGGGTTTAAAAATAGCCCAACCATCTTTGGAGCAGCTCTGAATAAGGAACTGGAACAGTGGTCCGGTAAGGAATATCAAATCACCCTCCTTCAGTATGTTGATGACATCCTATTGGGAGCAGATACTACTGAGATCTGCAAAGAAAAGACTGTTAGCCTCCTAAATTTTTTGGGAATGGCTGGGGACAGGGTGTCAGAAAAGAAAGCACAAATTGCAAAACAAACTGTAATTTATTTGGGGTTTGAGATTTCCCAAGGACAGCGAAGATTGGGAAATGGTAGAAAAGAAGCCATTTGCAGGATGGCACCCCCTCAATCCAAAAGAGAGTTGAGAGGATTTCTAGGAATGGCTGGATGGTGTCGCCTTTGGATTCCAAATTATGGTTTGATGGCAAAACCATTGTATGAGGCAACCAAAGGCCCTGAAGAAAATCCTGCCTCTTTAATGCCAAGTGAAAAAGAGAGTGATCTTAACCATGATTGTTTATAAGTCATTGAACAGGTATATGCCAACAGGCCAGATCTGAAAGATGTCCCTCTCCAAACTCCGGATGAAGAATTATTTACTGATGGAAGCAGCTTTGTTGTAAAAGGAGAAAGGAGGGCTGGCTATGCCGTGGTAACTTTAACCGAAGATCGAGAAGTAAAAGCATTACCTCCAAATACATCCGCCCAGAAGGCAGAAATTATAGCCCTGACAAAAGCCTTAAATTTGGCTAAAGGTAAAAGAGTCAACATCTATACAGATTCTAAATATGCTTTTGGAGTTGTGCATGCTCATGGAGCAATATGGAAGGAGTGAAGACTTTTATCTGCTAGCGGTACCCCTATAAAATATGGAACAGAGATTTTGAATTTGTTGGAAGCAGTACAGAAGCCTAAAGAAGTTGCAGTGATTCATTGTAAAGCTCATCAAAAAGAGGACTCAAAAGTAATACAAGGAAATCGAAAAGCAGATGAGGCTGCTAAACGTGTAGCATTAAATACTATGATTTATGTTTTAATTCCATCAAAAGAAATTCAGGTGGAATCCCCAAATTATAATGAGAAAGAAAATAAATTAGCTATGTTATTACATTGTAAGAAGAATGATCAAGGATGGTGGATAACTTCACATGGACAATGTATAGTAACCCCTGAAATTATGAAGAAATTAATGGTCAAAACCCATGCTGAAACACATATGGGAGCAGAGGCAATGGTGGAATCAGTAAGACGATATGCGATAGGAACCAAAATGTTATTGATTGCTAAAAGTGTGAGTAATAAATGTGAGATTTGTCTTAGGAACAATCCGAAAATACAAATCCAACCCCCTCCTGGAGAGGTAAAGAAAAGCATAACTCCCGGTGAATATTGGCAAAGAGATTTTTCAGAGTTACCGCGATGTAACCAATACCGATATCTCTTGGTATTGGTAGATACCTTCTCTGGATGGCCAGAAGCTTTCCCGTGTCGAACCAACAAGGCAAAAGAGGTTGTGAAACATTTGTTGAAAGAAATAATTTCAAGGTTTGGAGTCCCTTTAGGAATGTCCTCTGATAGAGGCCCACATTTTGTAGCAGAGGTTATTAAAAATGTGAAGAACCAAATATTAAAGAAACAAATTCCTAAAATATATCCAGAAGCTCAGTGGAAATAGATTGAAGCTTTACCATTTGCCTTGTTAAGAATTAGGGTGACCCCGAGAGTTAGAGAAAAAGTAAGTTTATTTGAAATTTTGTATGGTAAACCTTATGATCCTTAATCTAACAGGAAGATCTAAACAAATGCATATAATAGGAAAAAATGTTAGACCAGAATAAAAAAATATATATATCCTAAACTATGGACATCTATACCTAAGGGACCATTGAAATTAACTTTAAGGCATATTTGATGAGTTATCGGAGATGTTGTTAAATTATTTGTGATATTTAAAATATTTATTGTTAGGAAAAAAAAAAAACAACCAAATTAATTAAAAAATTGTAGTTTTCGGAATAGAAAATATAAAGCCTGTTGTTATTAATTATGACGATCAGTAAAGCTGAAATCTAATTTCTATTGCCAAAATAAGATAGAAATTCCAAATTTAAATTGGCACAGACAATTGTTCTTATTTGCAATACTGATCGTCATCTTAATTATAATTATTTGTTGTATGATTTAATGTATGTCTTTTTGTAGACCAAATGCTTACAAGTAAATGATGTGAGACTCATGATGCTTAACATCATAAGTCTCAAAGGGGGGAATTGTTAATGTTAATCTTAATCAACATTAATCTTTAAAGTGTTATCATCTTGTGTATAGCCCTCACCCAGAACTGGGTTAAAAGACCAGTTAACAAGAAATCAGAATGATGAAACTAGTGAGTGGGGTTTTGATTGGAGGAGATCAAGATGTATGTGTTTTAATTTAAGAGTACTATGGTGATGGATGGTTTAGTTTGTTGTGGATTCTATATTGCTCGCTTCTGTAATTTTAAACAATGAAGACTTGTTGCTTAGAAGTTAGGTAACTAACAGGTGTGTGTTTTAGAAGTAGTAATAATTAATTTAGGTATGGAAACTATAAACAGACGTGGTCCAAGCATGGCTCAGGGACAAATCGCGACCCTATAAGGTAAAGAGGAAGTAAGTTCATGAAGAGTTCACTACCCTGCCGACCACCAGAGACCACCCGAGACCCCCAAGAAGACCCTAAAGGCTTTAGTGCGCATGTGTTTAAGATGATGTAATATTATAATTAGTTCTCGGAAATGTAATGAATATGTAACAAGGAAATTTAAAATATGTATGAGAAGCATGGATATAAACAGAAAGGTGACTAGACCAGGTGTGCTTGATTTGTGGCAAGTCCACCGAGCACCCAGGCCTGAATAAAACAATATCTCTCCTGAGCGTGTGGAATTGGTTACTTGCACGCCGGGCACGAATCCGCTTTTCGGACAACATTAGCACTTGTTCACATTGATCCTTTGGTATGTTTACCATTAAATACCTATTTGTAATAACAAAAAGCAACTCATTCTTTGAGTGATTTATGAAACTGCTTTTTTGAAAGAGAAATAGAGGTGGCTTTTCTGGTAGGAAGTACAAATTTGAACTGTAAGAAAGGATTCCTTCCAGGTAGTGTAAAAGGGAGTATTCATCTGACATCCTTACAAATGTACCAGCTATGTTACAATACAATCCTTTAAGGCATAATACTTGGGTCCCTGAGGATATAGATAGCTAAATCAAAAATGCAAAATACCTGAAAATAGAATTGATATTATAAATAGAAAGGTGGGGTTTTTTCTCATATCTTCTCTAAGAAAGTTTCCACTAAGAGTTCCAACAAAATGGGAGAGAGGGATAGGGAAGTTTATCAGTAGGCTGCTTGCAAAACGTTAGCATTGTTTCTTACCCTTTTTAAAAGGATTTGAATTTACACACATAAAATTTAGAGTTTTAAACAATCTACTGGTTAGCTATAACTGTAATGCAGATAACTGCTAGTATGAGTGCCCTTAATATGTACTGATTCCTTAGCCTCTTCCTACTACTGCATTAGAGTCAAGGCTGTGACTTACCCAGACTATCAGTGTTTTATGTGGCATGGGCAACATTCATTGAAAGCTAGAATGAAAATATGGAATTCTTTTTACATGTTAGCTCAGTGAGGATTTTCCTTAAGCAATTTAATCTGATGGCATTAAATCCATATTGATTATATTACTTTATTCTCTATCTCAATTTTCCACAGGGAGAAAAGGAATCTGCCATTTACTCCTGTTCTGGCATCAGTCAATCACCTTATTTGTTACCACCTAGGAACAGTGGCAAAGGGGTCTTTCATTATTGCACTAGTGAAGATACCAAGAATGATACTTATGTATATTCATACACAACTCAAAGGAAAAGTAAGGGAAATTGATTTCATCTTCTTACTAAAACTTGCAACTTGAAATGTTTACAGGTTAACATTCATTTTGTCTATATGGGAAGCTAGAACTCAGTTTGGTATATTTGGTCCTTAAAGGACCACAGGACTGGAAGATACTGCTTGAGTTATCAAGTTGAATTTCAGAGTGTCAGTTATCTAAAATGCACATTAATATTGTTTTTGTAAGGTCTTTTGTTTTGACTATATATCTCTGTTTTCCTGCCTTCTGTGGCCATCCTAGGAAAATGCCTGTGCTCACTGTATGCTGAAAGCCTGCATCTGCTCCCTTTGGTGTCTAGAAAATTGCCTGACCTACTTAAATCAGGTAAAATTTTAAATATTTTTAGTTTTATGTAAAGGGGCTGATAATATGTCATGCCCAGAATGCAGTCTGAGGCTGATACATACTACGTTGTACTTTGGAACTTGATTGAACTGAATCAAGATATTTTGGTCATGTCTGCATTACTGAAATCAGGGTGCATTATGATCTCACTGCAAGTTGTTACATTAGTCCTCATTTACAATGCAAAGGTGAAAAATTACCAGTATTGATCTTTACAAACATCATATCTCAACTTTATAATGGATTTGTTTAATTCTCAGAGATGTTCCCCTTTATGTCCACTCTGCTGAGGTCTGAAAATACATTTGCTGTGACATGAGAATGAGCCTTTTCTAGATTTAATATTTAAGGACTGCACAGCTAAAAAAAAAGTGTGCATAACCTCAAATTGTGTAAATCATTCTCATCTACAAAGTGGGAAAACAATTGCAAATTGTGACACATTGGCTAGTCAGTTCCCCCTTGTAAAAGAATTTCTTTGGCCAGTTGTTCCACCTCCATTAATATTCTTTAAGGTTTTTATGCTGTTGCTCAATTTTTCCTTCTGAAGATAAATATTTTGTTCATTCATGTCTGATTTTTACAAACCTAAGTGCTTGTTTACCCATCTGTCTTTGTTAATGGGAACACTTTCCCTCTGGTCAGATAACAGCCACTGTTTATAAAAACATAAGATTTTTGGGAAGTGACTTTGCCCAGAGAAGATGGAGGGTTTTAAGTCTTGCTGTTGGTGGTATATAATGGGTTTCTGTGTTTGGAGTGCCTTGCAAGCCTTACCCAATCTTCCCAACACACCATTTTACAGACAGGAAACAAAGATGAAAATGTTGATGTTTTGGTGAAGCCCAGACAGGAGTTAGCTAGTTCACTAGTCTCAGCTAGAAATAGAGTTTGTGAATACTTGGTTTAGAATGTTGTGATAAAAGAAGCATTTTAATCAAAGCAAAACAAAACCCCACATCTTTACAGTATCCCTGCCCCAAATGTTTTTAAATCATCTCAGTGAATATCATCCGTAGTGTGCATAATCCTCAGAAATTGTTCTGGCTACCCTTGACTTTCCTATTCAGTGATGCTAGACAGGATTAGGAATATAGTCTATTCTATCGAGAAATTATGTTCTCTGACTCATATAACTCTCAAACTACTTTATATTTCCAGATTATTTTTTTCTAAAAAAATCACCTCCTACTGTAAAGAGATTGCAAATTCTGTTTTAATTAGTTTTTTGGTGTAAACTGGTTAATACATAAAGGATAAGCAAGGGAGGTGAATGGTAATTCTCTGCCTCATACAGTTTTCTGTCTGCTGTTTACATACTGTTTGATTCAAAATTTGTCAGAGGAATTTTGATTCATTAACATCATAAGACTTAATGTGACTTAGTCAAAAGACTATAACATTTTTCATGGAATGATTGTAAATGCTAAGGGGAATTTTAGACCTAGGAAACTTTTTTCAGTACACCACTCAACCTTTTTATCTCTAAGGTAGAGCACATTCTGTAGAAATTAATAGCATCATTTGATCATGCTGATATTTTTCAAGTAGCTTTATTTCTTACCAAGTCTTTTATCAAATCCAGTGTTGTGGAACAAAGTTCTTCCTGTTATGGAAGGGAATATCGCTAAAGTTACTTCATGATTGATACTGAACAGAAATTCTAAGGTGTGAGGTCTGAAATTTCTGATCATTTTATAATTAAGTCTTTATTCTGCTTTTCCCAGAATGCATATACAGCCACAGCTATCAACAGCATGACCTTCTGCACTTCAGCAAAGGATGCCTTTGTTATTCTAGTGGAGAATGCTTTGCAAATGGCTGCCATAAACACAGTGGGAGATTTTATGCTGTTCCTAGGAAAGGTATGTCTACCTTATACCATTGTTATGTACATATGTATGTCCAAGGTATGTTCTTCTTGCTGGCAGCAAACTTCTCTAAGCAATGGCTTGAGTTCCAGATACAACCTGCCTTCAAATTCCCAGCAGAAATTTAGATCCTCCTGTTTAAAAAATAAAAGCCATTTATGTATGTTGTGATTTAAAGTATTTTATAGTTATTACAACAAAGAAAATGTGTTAAGTATTCATATAATAATTTTTGTGTTGATCTACATTAAATTAAATGGATGAAAAAGATATGTTTTATCATGATGCTTCCTTACATTTTCTTGTTGGCTTACCTGATCCTGTATGTTTCAGCAGTGGTGTTAGTATTGCTTTGGCCTATAAACTGTGGTCAAGATGAGGTGGCTTCGCCATTTCATAGAATCAACTTTCGTATGTGAGCTATGTGTGCAAGAAAAAAAAAACAATAATATGTTTTCTATTTTGTCCTCATTTTCTTGCTGTGTATAGGATAAAAACTGGCAGAGTGCATAAAACTGCAGAAGATGTAAGTCAGTGTTATGAGCAAAAAGCAGGCGCGGATCCCTCAGGGATGAGGAACAACACTCAGCGAGAGAAAGCTTTGGCTTTACTGAAAGCATAGCATTACCACAGTGGGAGCCCTGGGACACTGACGCTAGTCAAAATGGGGATCTGACACAGCAGAGCCCTGCTCGGGGGTGAAGCTCAAGGGAAAGCACTGCAGTGGTGGATAATAAAACTTATGCTGATTAACATATCATACATATGCAATGTCCTGTTTTGCTCATTAGCAAACTCGCTGATGTAATGCAGGTGCTGTTGTCCGAATTCTGAGATCTGCATCTGGCCATCATGTTGGCGCCCGTGCAAGGATATGTGCAGATGGGGGGGAGGCGAACTATCCTGGGTTACCATAACAAAGTCTTCTCGCGCCCTAGAGCCAGTCTTAGTAACCAAAGGAAAACCAGCTGAATTTTATTTGGAAGTTGCTGAGTGATACTGTATTTTTAATGAAATACCTACTTATTAGATATATAGATGGCAACATTTGTGAAATAGTATCCACAGATAATGAGATGCTCTTTTGAAATGTCCACTATTATTTTCATGAGGATCAGTGAGAAGCTGAATTTAGTATTCAGTAAATTGGGTCAATTTCCACAGGCAAAGAATACAATATTTTAAAATGTTTTATGACATTAAATAGGTGCAAATGTGAATTTTCAAAAATATGTTATTTTGGGTCAAAACGGGTTTCATTATAGATTATTTGCAAGTTATCAGCCAGTTCCTGTGTTCATTTACTCGGGAGTAAATCCAGAATTTGCTTTGTTAAAAGTGGAATTAAATCCTAAAATGGCAGTGGGAAGAAAGGTTCTTTATACCTTAAAGGCAACTTTAAGGTATATATTAATGAGTATAGATAAGTGCTTTATGTATGCATATAACCAGGCATTTTTCAAACAACTGTGCATTTCTTAATGCAGAAAACTATAGTCATTCTAGATTAGCCATTTAATCCAAGCAAGCACATACCTGACCTCATACCCTTGTATTTTAGGTTCTTTTATTTCAATTTTCCTAGCACCAGCAGTCCTTTCCAGATAATTATCTGTGAAAGTTACTGTCAAGATAACTAGAAACCAATTGTTTTCTAATGAATGAACCTGCCTAAAGATCTCCCATCTATCATGCCATTCTTTAGTGAAAACCATTTCATTTTATTTTATTTTTTATGACAAAAGCCTAGCTATTGAATAAGGAGTTTTAAAAAAATGAACCAAAGCAAACTGCTAGTGCATTTTTTCCTGTGGCCTGGGTGCAGACAGATGTCTTGCATTATCTCCAGTCACTGAATTGACTGTGGTTTTATCCTACTTCTTATAATGATAGTGGTAGCAGTGTAGCTACTGAAATGTGGAGCATAGGCTTCAGAGTGTTTTTGAGAAGCTGAATAAATAAGTATATAGATAAGCACCTCATGAATTATCTAGTCTAGCCCTCTGATATTGCTTATATTGAGTTCCAGGCAATTTGCTTATGCTGCCATCAATACCTGAATTTAAAGTTTTTTATTATAGTCTGAAACAACTCAGGTTGATGAAAATAAAAATGAAACCTTGTAATATAAGATTATTTTAAGAATATAAATGGTCTGACTACTGGTGCTGAAATCCTTCCCAAACTTTCAGCAAACCAGATTTATTCCTGATTACTTTTGTTCAAAACATTCTCTTCCTCACAGCACCCAAGTGGACTGTCAGTTCTGCCACAGAAGTCCACTAAAATATAAGCAAAGTAAATCAGACTGTACTGTCATGAAACTGATTTTTTTTTTTTTTTTACAATTACATTTTGTTACTACTTTGCTTTCTGCTTCTCTGTTTTCATATGCCCAGAAATTGCTTCAGGGCTTCAAATCTCCAGGACAATGAAAGGTGTTGTGGTGGTGATAAAACCCTAAGAAGAGGCAGAAAGCAGTAGGAAAAAGGCTAGTTAGAGAGTTTTGATTAGCATACAAGGAGAAGGAGAATGGGTATTCAGCTTGTGGGAAAAAGCTAGAAAAGTTCTGTGGTATTATTTCTTTTTGAATAAGTGCCTGTCAGAATAAAAAATATTGACATCATTAAATAGTAAACATAGTTAAAGATTTTGAGTATGTATACCTTGGCCCATGAAGTCTTACGGCAAATATTGCTTATAAGTTTTATTAAAGATACATAAATAAAAATAATTCAATCATACAAAATTTAAAGCATTAGTAAAGTATTTAAAGGTAAAACTTATTACCTTTCTCTTCTAATTACAGTATTTTTGTTATTTTGGAGTTTCTTTTTGAGGAGAATCCTCCTATTTGACACCCTTTTAGATGGTATTAAAAGATGGGAATAACTATCCTTTGTGAGGAAAAAGTAGCTGAGATGGACTGGAGTTGCTGATACTGTTATTGGTGTCTGTTTCCCCGAGGAAAAAAAATAACAGACACACATAAAGAAGAATGAAAAGAATTGCAAACAGAGAAGATAGAGCTTCTGTTTTGTATGTTTCCAACCATGTTCCTGGGGGAAGACAAGCAAAGTATACATTTTTTATCAAGAGATATGGTGTATTTATACCAGTTCCAGGCTTTTAGCTACCTTTTCAGTAGGATCACAGTAGGTGTTGCAGAAGAAACACCTAAAGTGGATACGAGAAAGCAAAAGAAAGTAAAGAGGTCATAGAATCATAGAATGGTTTGGGTTGGAAGGGACCTTCAAAGATCATCTTGTTCCAACCCGCCCTGCCATGGGCAGGGATACCTTCCACTAGATCAGGTTGCTCAAAGCCTCATCCAACCTGACCTTGAATGTTTCCAGGGAAGGGGCATCCACAACTTCTCTGGGCAACCTGTTCCAGTGCCTCACCACCCTCACAGTAAAGAATTTCTTCCTTATGTCCAATCTAAATCTACCCTCTTTCAGTTTAAAACTGTTACCCCTCATCCTATCACTACACTCCCTGAGAAAGAGTCCCTCCCCATCTTTCCTGTAGGCCCTCTTTAAGTACTGGAAGGCTGCTATAAGGTCTCCCCGGAGCCTTCTCTTCTCTAGGCTAAACAACCCCAACTCTCTCAGCCTGTCCTCATAGGGGAGGTGCTCCAGCCCCCTGATCATCTTCATGGCCCTCCTCTGGACCCGCTCAAGCAGGTCCATGTCTTTCTTATGCTGGGGGGCCCCAGAGCTGAACACAGTACCCCAGGTAGAGTCTCACCTGGTGATGTGGGGAAGGGGAAATGGTGGATAATGTGACAGCAGAAATGCAAGTCTCACTGTCCAAATGAATTTCAGGACTTAATCATTGCCAGTAGAGTTATGGGTTACCTGGTTCTTCTGTCTAGCTTTTCTCAGGGTACTTTTCGGGATCTCAATGATAAATGCTGTGGTAGCTCCCATGTGATAGCAGTTATTTCAGTAAGGCTCCTTTTTTAGTTTCCTGTCTCCTTAGCTCTAGTAACAAAGAGTTAGGTCCAATAATAGATTTTTACTTTTTTGGCAAATCTGTATTGGTCTTTTTTTTTCCCTTGCTTCTTGTTCTGCTTATCACCCATGTTTTTATCAGCCATGACTCTTGGATGTTTGGGGGTAGATGGGGATTATTTTTAGTTTTTATAACTTTGACTTTATTACAAAAGATGGGGTGTGTGTCTTTGTTTTAGGGTTTTTTGTTTTTTGGTTTTTTTAAAGCTTATTTTTAGTTCTGTATGTCAGGATGAATTGGACTTTTTTTTTTAAAAAATCTATCCAGGAAAGCTTAAAGCTTAAAACAGTGGTGCCCAGTGGTGTTCTGATAGGGTCCCGAATTGTGGAATTTCTCCCGACACGTAGCTGGATCTGCTAATTACCTGCATTCTACTGCAGATGCAATAGGTCTGATGCTTCTGTAGACAATGTCCCTCAAAGCTAACTGGGAGTCAGGCTGCAGACTTAATGAAACTGCTCTGATAGTTCGCATCTCATTTCTATATATTTCAGTGCTCTGCAGTCTCTATCCAATTATATATAATAGGTTTTCACACAGATATTGAAGCAAGAGGACTAAGAGGTCCTTGGAAAAGATGAAATTATAAGTAAGCAGCTTCTGCTGGAGCAGTTCATTCACCCTGTTTGTTGCAGTTCAGGGTCAACTGGAAAAGGAACTAACAAAGGCACAATGGGGACCAGATGAACTGTGGGAGGGAAGAAAGCTTGACTTTCAGCACCCTGTGCATAAAGCATAGACTGTAAAACAGGTCCTGAAGAATGGAGAGGAGGCAATAGGAGATGATAAAGGTACTGATGACATAATTTGTTTCCCTACCTGAGCAGGAAGAACCAAATTTCAAATATTTGAATGATTATCTTCTTCAAGACAATGCTGCAAGGATGCATTTCAGTAGCATTTACCCCTTAGAATCATAGAATCATTTAGGTTGGAAAAGACCCTTAAGATCATCGAGTCCAACCGTTAACCTAACACTGCCAAGTTCACCACTAAACCATGTCCCTAAGTGCCACGTCTACACATCCTTTAAATACTTCCAGGGATGGTGACTCTACCACTTCCCTGGGCAGCCTGTTCCAATGCTTGACAACCCTTTCGGTAAAGAAATTTTTCCTAATATCCAATCTAAACCTCCTCTGGCGCAACTTGAGGCCATTTCCTCTTGTCCTATAGCTTTTTACCTGGGAGAAGAGACCAACGCCCACCTCACAACCTCCTTTCAGGTAGTTGTAGAGAGCAATAAGGTCTCCCCTCAGCCTCCTTTTCTCCAGACTAAACAACCCCAGTTCCCTCAGCCGCTCCTCATAAGACTTGTGCTCCAGGCCCTTCACCAGATTCATTGCCCTCCTCTGGACACACTCCAGCACCTCAATGTCCTTCTTGTAGTGAGGGGCCCAAAACGGAACACAGTATTCGAGGTGCGGCCTCACCAGTGCCGAGTACAAAGGGAATATCACTTCCCTAGTCCTGCTGGCCACACTATTTCTGATGCAGGCCAGGATGCCGTTAGCCTTCTTGGCCACCTGGGCACTCTGCCGGCTCATGTTCAGCCGGCTGTCAACCAGCACCCCCAGGTCCTTTTCCTCTGGGCAGCTTTCCAGCCACTCTTCCCCAAGCCTGTAGCGTTGCATGGGGTTGTTGTGACCCAAGTGCAGGACCCGGCACTTGGCCTTGTTGAACCTCATACAGTTGGCCTCGGCCCATCGATCCAGCCTGTCCAGGTCCCTCTGCAGAGCCTTCCTACCCTCAAGCAGATCAACACTCCCGCCCAACTTGGTGTCGCCTGCAAACTTACTGAGGGAGCACTCGATCCCCTCATCCAGATCATCGATAAAGATATTAAACAGAACTGGCCCCAATACTGAGCCCTGGGGAACACCACTCGTGACTGGCCGCCAACTGGATTTAACTTCGTTCACCACAACTCTTTGGGCCTGGCCATCCAGCCAGTTTTTAACCCAGTGAAGAGTACGCCCGTCCAAGCCATGAGCAGCCAGTTTCTCCAAGAGAATGCTGTGGGAAACGGTGTCAAAGGCTTTACTAAAGTCCAGGTAAACAACATCCACAGCCTTTCCCTCGTCCACTAAGCGGGTCACCTTGTCATGGAAGGAGATCAGGTTAGTCAAGCAGGACCTGCCTTTCATAAACCCATGCTGACTGGGCCTGATCACCTGGTTGTCCTGTACGTGCCACGTGATGGCACTCAAGATGATCTGGTCCATAACCTTCCCCGGCACCGAGGTCAGACTGACAGGTCTGTAGTTCCCCGGATCCTCCTTCCGGCCCTTCTTGCAGATGGGCGTCACATTTGCTAACCTCCAGTCGACTGGGACCTCCCCGGTTAGCCAGGACTGCTGATAAAGGATTGAAAGTGGCTTGGCGAGCTCTTCCGCCAGCTCCCTCAGTACCCTTGGGTGGATCCCATCCAGCCCCATAGACTTGTGTGTGTCTAAGTGGTGTAGCAGGTCGCTAACCATTTCCCCTTGGATTATCGGGGCTTCATTCTGTCTTCCAGCTCACGGGGCTGGGTACCCCGAGAACAACTGGTCTTACTATTAAAGACTGAGGCAAAGAAGGTATTAAGTACCTCAGCCTTTTCCTCATCCTTTGTCACTATGTTTCCCCCCGCATCCAATAAAGGATGGAGATTCTCCTTAGCCCTCCTTTTGTTGCTAATGTATTTATAGAAACATTTTTTATTGTCTTTTACAGCAGTAGCCAGATTAAGTTCTAGTTGGGCTTTGGCCCTTTTAGTTTTCTCCCTGCATAACCTCACGACATCCTTGTAGTCCTCCTGAGTTGCCTGCCCCTTCTTCCAAAGGTCATAAACTCTCTTTTTTTTTCCTGAGTTCCAGCCAAAGCTCTCTGTTCAGCCAGGCCAGTCTTCTTCCCTGCCGGCTCGTCTTTTGGCACATAGGGACGGCCTGCTCCTGCACCTTTAAGATTTCCTTCTTGAAGAATGTCCAGCCTTCCTGGACTCCTTTGCCCTTCAGGACTGCCTCCCAAGGGACTCTGTCAACCAGGCCCCTAAATAGGCCAAAGTCTGCCCTCTGGAAGTCCAAGGTAGCAGTTCTGCTAACCACATTCCTTAATTCTCCAAGAATCAAAAACTCTATCATTTCATGATTGCTATGCCCAAGACGGCCTCCAACCGCCACATCACCCACATGTTCTTCTCTGTTCGCAAACAAGCCATTATAATTTTTGGCTTTTCATCTTTTTCTTCTTTTTACTTTTTTATTGCATAAGGAGCAAAAACCTCTCAGCTTCCTACTGTTATTTAAAAAGGTAATTTAAAGTATTAGACAGCTGAGCAGAAAGTGCAAGTGGCCCAAATAAATGTAGCCATATAAAAGTAAACAAAATTAATGTAATATGCATTTTAGTAGTTCAACATAATGTCCTTCCTAGCAGACAGTGTATTTGTTATGAAACTAATCCCAAGTGATAAAACACTTCAGAAATGTTCTTTGGAAAGGTTGCTGAAGAACAGAAAGTTTTACTGCCAGATCTTTGGCTAGTATAAACTGGCAAAAATCATCTATGTAATGTACATCAGTTGAAGAGCTCTTCCTTAGCATTCACTGCAACTGTTTCATTTTTATGAATGACACTGTAGTTCTCTCTGGAAATCGAATCTGAAGAAGTTCTGGAGATTTTCTAATCTATCAGTGTTGGGGTTTTTTATACAGATAGGTATTATTTTTTCTTCTTTTTAAACTTGAATAGATTTCTTATGTATGTGGTAATACACTCACCAAGAGTAGGTTCTTGCATATGTACCTGAGTAAAACCATTAAATAACCAAGAAGAGATATATTTGTTGGTATCACAAGTAACGGGAAGAAAAAAAGCAATTGTCTGTGAGGAGAAAAAGAACTGCTCATAGATTATCTGATGATACATATTAAAATAGTAAAGTTCTGGTCAAGTAAAGGAGAGCAGCTAAAATAATTGATAATGTGTAGATCCCAGTGTTAGCACTTATACTGAAATTACAGTATAGTGAAAACAGAAAGATGTAAAATGGTAGTGACCTCAGTCATGGTGATCAGTATTAGTTTAACTACTTAGTTTAACTTAATTTGAGTAAATTCTAAGAGGATGAATAAGAAGGAAAAGACTGAGCATATTGTGGAAATTGGGGACATTGTGAAAAGTTTTTATGGCAATTAGGTGAGCTATGCTGAATACTTGCTTAGTACTTCTAGAATGTTAGTATTTGTCTGTGATGGGCAATTATGCTACTACTTCACTGACCTCACTGATGTAACTATTAGCAGTTTTCATTTCAGAATTTTATGAATTGTAATTAGCACTTGAATTATGTGAGTGTTTTTTTTTCCTGCATGTCCACTAGCCATAATAAAGGAAGTCAATACTTAAAACTGATTTTAAACAATGCATAAAGTAAGCACCTTGTTCATTAGCTGCTTTTTAGTACCAAACTTTAAAAAGAAAGTAGAAAATCAGCAGCTGTATAAAGTATGTTGTGTGTATTTAGGAAAGAAATTTAAACATTCTGAGATAAAGACTTGCATATCACAGGACATAGCCTAAAAGTCCAGTTTACCTCAGTAGTAATCAAAATGCAAAGTGCAGTGCAGTATTGGGTTTTCAGTCCTTGTGTGTTTTTTATTTTGGGACTTGAAGGTATAAGTGAATAAATTTTCTAGAATTGCAACATAAAGGCTAAAGGAAAATTTCAGAGATCATGAAATGAAAGAAGATACTTGAGATCATCTCGTTGCTCTTTTGCATACCTGAGTTGTAGAATTGCTTTGAATTAGTTCTTTTTTTCTAGGAGGATATATATGGTAAAGTATTCCTCAAACCCATTTTGCATTTCTATTTCAATATATTTGATTGCTATCCAGTCTACACTCAAGTGCTAGTAATAAATGCCATGCATTAATCCCATTGATATATTTGTGTTATTTGTTTGTCACTTAGTTTCATATATACAATGTATTTTTATCAGTAGTGTAAGTTTTAATGTATATAAAGGGTTCACCTTGAGATTTCAGTTTTGCCTTTCATAGGCAGAAAGGAGTGCCACTCTCATATAATGTTTATGTTTTTTACAGCTTGTTAAAAGCAGTCATTAACAATTTCTGTGTAGTCCACCTTACTTATCCAATGTGTGAATAAGAGAAAATCCTTCAGGAAAAGGTTTTGATCAGCACCCTGATCAGGTTTTCTGTAAATATATTTTAGACAGGGAAAGGAAAAGATGTTCATTTGAATGCAAACTCAGAAAAAGTTGCATGAGTCCCTATATCTCAATTAATTTCTATGGACACAAACTTTTGGATGAAGAATCAGCTTAAGTACCTGACAATAGGAAGATAAAGAAAGGGGAAGATTCTTTTTAAGATGATCACAAATATAAATGTACATTATTTAAAGTATAATTTGTATGGTTTTCTTTTTAGTTGTCTACGCCTGCCCCTAAACACATAAATACATCTTCTATGTTTGGATTGTGTGGACTAAATAAAAACTTCAGTGTAACGTTTGTCTAGTGTTTAGACATGACAACAGGGTAGTTGGCAAACTACCAGCATGGATGTTCCCTTGCATCAGCAGGTGCATAACTTTGGTAACAGTTGCAGCCATCTGCACTAAAGCACAATAGCATTAGAGACCTTGGTCAGGAAAGATAGCATCATTGGTGCCATCAGCTGTGCATCTGGAATGTGGGAGGAGGGCATGTGGTTCTGTGTTATCTGAAATGAAACAAAATAATTCAAGAAAGGCTTGCTTATCACATTCTGAGTTCAATTTCCTCTTCTGTTACATTGCTGATGTCATGACCACTATCCTCGCTGTATGCTTCCTTTAGCTAGTGATATTATTTTGGTCTGGCCTTCTCTCCCATCACTGATACTGAGATTATTATCTGCCAGGTTTTCCTTTACATCATCTCTGGAAAGACTATCACCTTTATTTCTGCCATTGACCCTTGTCCACGCTGTTTGATATTTTGAGCCTCATTTGCTTCAATCTCTTTTTGTCTTCTAGACTGTTATCCATGTTTCTTCAGTCTATACTGGAAAAAAAAAAATCTGCTATATCTGCCACTTATTAAATCAAACCCTGTAAAATTCACATTGGTGTTCTCTAATCATTTATCACCAGAGCCATGAAACACTTTGAAACAGGCCTCTTCCTCCTAATCTTTTTTTTAAAAAAATGTTCCTTTCTATAACATAACTCTACCAGAAAATGTATTCTCCTCCTCTCTACCATGAATTTGCTCTTATGTCATGTCATTCTAGTCATAATAAGTAAAGGTGTCTGTGTTTCTCTGATGGCATGAACATTGCTGGTTTTAGAGCCTAGCCTTCTGTGAGTTTTGCAGAAAAGTCAGTATCTTGTAAGTTCAAGGCAATCAGCTCAGCTGAGCAAGTGAAATTGGTGGCAGGTACATGTGGGACCATTACCAGTATTGCCTCTGCCAGAATGATCTCATATGACTCTGCCTTCCTCCATGTAGCAGTTGATGAGTCAGCTTTGCACCTAAAGAATGAACTGTGTGGGGTGTTGAGGACCTAGTTTACCCTTGTGCAAAATCTCTTTATATTGCACTTTTGTGCTCCTATTATTTTTACTTGTCAAGAAGGTTGCAGGCCTGTTGATGGATATTGTCCTTTCAAATGTACACTAACAATGCTCCCTTTTCCTGTTGAAAATACAGATATGTGCAAAGTGTTCTTTTGTCCCATCCATAGCAGAGATTCTCCCCTTTCCGTCATTCAAGCTATTATAAGATTTTCTTACAAGGAAACAGCTTTATTCATCATTTCTACAGTCAAACAGGAATTATGGTCTCATAAGAACTTCTTGCTGCACTGTTAGATAAAGGCAAGGACATGCAGGTGGCATAATCGCCAGTATCAAGTGGGAGCTGCCTGCAGGCTCCTCTGTTACAATGATCTGGCTAAGTTTATCCTGTGGCCAAGGGATTTGTGCAGCACAACACAGGCCTGAAGGCCACGTTGTATGTGCAGCATAGCATAGGCCTGGGCCTACTCAGGTTAACTATTGTGGATCACTAACTCCTCGATTTACAATGGTCTTCCGGTCAGGATCACTACACCTATTATGTCAGATTTGAGAACTAGGTTCTACATTTCTGTTTCCAGATCCTGCCCCGAGGGAGGAGTAACTGTAACAAGTCATTAAGGAAGGGAATAAAAGGGAGTAGTATGAGATGCAAAAAAGTGAGAGTAGGTAGGACAAAATAAACTGTGTTCAGGGTTACATATTATAAACCTTGGAGCTGATGCCTGAAGTGACACATTAGGTTAAAAATAATTAGTCAATTACCAGGTATTGCAGTATATGTAATGCATAAAGCATTATCATGTTAATTTACATGTTGGTCCTTAATAAGAGGGTGGACATGTACCTGACAGCCAGATATTGTAGATCTTTCTGTAGTGCCTTTTTCTAGCACATCAGGGGCTAGAACAGTACTCTTTTTTGTACTGCTCAGCATCAGGCTCTAGAGTAAGAATTTTATGCTGTTGTAATCTTTGATAGCTAGAGGTCATGCTGCTGCTCAGCAAAGGAACTGGCTCAGCTACAGCCAGCCAGCTGGTAGAGCATTTGTAGGAACATTAATGACAGTAGATGCACTTTGTTAAAAAATATGTAAGACCTTACTTGTCATTTGTAAGCTACCTTTGTGGTGTATGATAGCACAGACCCTCACATATACATACACAGAATCCTTCATTGTTACAATACTGGAGCCTTTATCATAACAGGGTAGTCCCACAGTCTGTCTCTCTCTGTGGCCTTACCCTTCTGTCTCTCTCCATTGCTTCACCCTCCTGTTGCTCTCCATTGCCTCTCTTAAATCTTCCTTCCAGCAACCATCACATGTCTGCTCACAATTCCCTTCACCTGTTTTGGCTCTTGAATCAGCTGGTACTCATTGGCTCTTGAATCAGCTGGTACTCATTAGGCCACACCTCAGGGTAACCACAAGCAGCATTCCTAACTGAGAGCTTTTACATTTTGATGTTTACAGTTTCCTTACAGAAGGGACAACTAAGCCAGGTGTTCAGGTCTTTTCTCAGGCATATGTACGCGCCTGCTAGTTCTCAGCACACAGGCCAAAGTCCTATCTGATCTTGGCCAAAACTCCCGATTCCACAATTCTTCTCCACATCTCCCCCTTTTTTGTTTATTCTCAATTGCAAGCTGAAAAAGCAACAACTCAGCAGCTTCAGGAGACTCTATTTGACATTGTCTAGTAGTTTGTAATCCATCCAAGAATCACACATAGGTCTCTTGCGTCCCTTGCCAGATCATAGCGAATGATGATACTTGCTTGCCAAAATCCGACACTCATCTTAACACTTTCATAACCAAATCAGCCACCTGTGTAAACACTTTGCAAGGCAAGGCAGCTTGTGCAGCAGGTGACATCCAATTCCTTTCACCTAACAGTTCATAGGGTAGTTGCAAATTGTCCATTACATTCACAAGAACAAGTTCACAATACTCAGAAAACCACACAGAATACTGCACCACTAACAAAACAGGGCATAGTATAGACTTCCAATCTAAAGGAGTCATCGTATATGATTCCCCTATTGCTTGCAATAAGTTTATAGTAAATGAAGCCTGTAACCCATACTCCTTTATCAATTTGCATACCTCCTTAATCACCTCATATGGTAAATAAGCACACTCTGGCACTCTGCCAGGTCAATAAATTACAGGCATTGCCTGGAGAAGCATTACATTCCTCCTTTTTTTTTTTTTACTTATTTTTTGCATTTTCCTGTTTTATTTCAGATTATTCTTCATGAAGTTTAACTCACATCTGATTTATCCATCCCCCCAGATGACAAAGCAGATTTGAAAGTGTGGTTTTTTTTTTGATCAGAGTTGGCCAGAATACTTTCCACAAAAAAGAAACAGAAAGTTTGGTAGCATTCAGAAAATTAAATGGAATCATCTTCAAAACAACAGTTTTTCAACAATGTGTAAACTTACAAATATTAATCTTAATTTAACACTTCTAATACAAAGACCTATTCCCTTTTTAGCCAGACAAATATTAATCTTAACTTACTAAACCTATCTTCTTTTATCATATAACATTACAGTCTACAGAAATTATTTACACTACAACACAAAGATCAATTCTACATGACAAAACAGCATACAAACTTAACACTTTAATACAAAGCTTAACTTACTAAACCTATTTTCTTTTATAGATTTTATACAAACTTAACACTTCTAATACAGAGATACAAACTTAACACGTCCAATACAGAGACCTTTCCTGTTCTCCATCACACAGTTCGCTTTCCTCTAGAACATCAGACTCTAACCAAAAAATAACAACAATGTCAAGGAAGATCAAGTGTTAGATTTAGGATCACTCTACATCATTGAAACAGAACACAAAAAAATACAGACACATCTCATCACAACTGAGGGGGGAAGTGGTTTCCTGTATGCAGGGCTCTTCTAGCAAATCCCTGCAGCAGATTTTCTTGGGGGGGGGGGGGGGGGGGACACGAATGGTGCTGGTTTCACAATGGAAGACCGAAAAAGTGTCTTTAGTCTCTGTTGCTGTAAAATTTCATCTGCTGTTGGCACAAGTTCAGACAAATCTTTCCTATCTTTTGATTCTCCCTCCAGTATTGCTGAATCAGTCACATTTTGCAACACCTGCTCTGCAGGACGCAACTTCTGCAGAGCCGTATACACAACTCACCAGGTAATCAATATTCCTTCTGGAACTTCTAACTGCAAAGTTTTCCTCATCTGCAGTTCTTCTCCCACCTTTTGCCATAGGACTAAATCATAACACCCTATGGTTCCCTCAGAAGGAAACCAAGGACAATGTTCTCAGACCCACACAAGGAGTCTCACCAATTGTATTGGAGCGACCTTAAAACCTTGTTCCTTCAAAATACATTGAAATATTTCAAGTTGAAGCTTCTGTGACTGAAATGCCAACTGCCCCATGACTAATGTATAAAGTTCATATAACTTCCCTGTGGCTGCTCACCTGAATCGTCCTGTGACCGGTGATGAATTGAGCTCGATATGTTGATCCTCCATTTATCCTCCATCCAGCTCAACAGGGGTACACCACCGGATATTTCTATTTCCTTTCTTCAAGACCTTCTTTCTTCAGACTTTCCTCTTTCAGTCCCTGTTCGGGCACCATTTGTGGTGTATGATAGCACAGACCCTCACATATACATGCACAGAATCCTTCATTGTTACAATACTGGAGCCTTTATCATAATGTTAATGTTAATCATCTTAATCAACATTAATCTTTAAAGTGTTATCATCCTGTGTATAGCCCTCACCCAGAACTGGGTTAAAAGACCAGTTAATAAGAAACCAGAATGATGAAGCTAGTGAGTGGGTGTTTGATTGGAGGAGATCAAGATGTATATGTTTTAATTTAAGAACACTATGGTGATAGATAGTTTAGTTTGTTGTGGATTCTATATTGCTCGCTTCTGTAATTTTAAACAATGAAGACTTGTTGCTTAGAAGTTAGGTAACTAACAGGTGTGTGTTTTAGAAGTAGTGATAATTAATTTTAGCTATGGAAACTATAAACAGACGTGGTCCAAGCATGGCTCAGGGACAAATTGCGACCCTATAAGGTAAAGAGGAAATAAGTTCATGAAGAGTTCACTGCCCTGCCGACCACCAGAGACCACCCGAGACCCCCAAGAAGACCCTAAAGGCTTTAGTGCGCATGTGTTTAAGAATGATGCAATATTATAATTAGTTCTCGGAAATGTAATGAATATGTAACAAGGAAACTTAAAATATGTATGAGAAGCATGGATATAAACAGAAAGGTGACTAGACCGTGTGTGCTTGATTTGTGGCAAGTCCACCGAGCACCCAGGCCTGAATAAAACAATATCTCTCCTGAGCGTGTGGAATTGGTTACTTGCACGCCGGGCACGAATCCGCTTTTCGGACAACAGTTTTTGGCGACCCATATGGGACTGCTGTGAAGCCTTGCCCGGTTCGACTCGCCGGCTCTCGGTGGGGAGACCCTGCTCTCTGGACTCCAGCGCGCACCGACCTTTTGATCGGGGACTCCGTGAGTATTCTCCCCGACCAGAGCAGGTGAGCGACTCAACGGTGCAACGCTAAGGTAAATGAGATATTGTTCTGGGGTATAAAATTGTGCATGCATTTGGTAAGGAATTGTGGCCACAGGTAAAGAGGTATATTCATATGCGTTTGACAGTGACAACTGGAGTATATGAAGTTGTAGGCGCCAGGGGTAAACCGGTATATTCATATGCGTTTGACAGTGACGACTGGAGTATATGAAGTTGTGGTAAAGAACGTTCTTTTTTGGTAAATATATGGGAGCTCAACCATCAAAAGTAACACCTTGTTCCCCCTTAGGATGCATCATTAAACATTGGGGAAAATTTGGGGGTGATCCTTTGAGAAAGGATAAATTAATTGAATATTGTACTAAATGGTGGCCAATGTATAAATTAGAAGATGAGGAAAAATGGCCAGAATTGGGAACCTTGCAATATAATACTATTTTACAATTAATGTTATGAGGTACCTTATGTAATTTGTTTTTTTTTCTTTTGAGAAATGATTATGAAATTCGGAAAAAAAAAAAAAAATGTAAACTTTTAGATTTAGATTTTAATGTGATGATGATGATGATGGAAAATAAGGAACCAAAAGTGCATTGTTGTTCTGCTTGTAGCATAGGAAAATGATGTTTAAAACTAGGAGAAGAAGAGGAAGATACACAAATGTTAGTACCACCAAATGAAAATGAAACTTCTGAAACCGAAGCAAGAAGAAGCAATACTTTTAGTCCGATAGCTGGCAGGACTAGAACCCAGCAAGGGTCTGTATTGTTAGCACCCCTTCGCCAGGCAGCGGGCCCAAGGGGGGAGCCAGTATTTGTGAAAGTACCATTTACAACTTCTGATTTAATGAATTGGAAAGAGTTAGCAGGATCATATAGAAAGAATTCTGAAAAGGAGTATAGACCTTTTCAAACAGTTATTGAAAATCATAATCCAAATTGGCAAGATATTAAAATTCTTACTCCTGAAGAAAAGAGGGTAATATTAGAAAAAGCAAATATAGAAAATGAAAGAATAAATGCAAAAGAAGATCCTGCTCATTTTATGCTAACTCAAGACCCAAATTGTAATCCTAATAGTAATGATGGGAAATTGATGATTAAACAGTATCAACAATTAATTTTGTATGGAGTAAAGAATGGAATACCCTGCCCAAAGAATTTGGCGAAATTGACTCAAATAATTCAAGGAAAAACAGAGGACCCATCCACCTTTTATGAATGATTATGTGAGGCAGCTAGGAAATGGACAGACTTAGATCATGAAAGTGATGAAAATAGAGCAATATTTACTACTTTGTTTGTAAGGCAAGCTGCTCCAGATATTCAAGAAATTGCAGAAAGTGGATGAAATTACAGGAATGACTATATTATAATAATAGGGAAGAGGAAGAAAAGAAAAATCAGGAAAAAGAAAAAATAAAGGACAGGAAACAAAAAGCTGCTATTCTAGCAGCTGCTTTTGTAAATGCCCAAGGATCAGCTGGAGGAAGAGGTAGAAGATATTTGAAAGGAAAAGGTAGAGGGTATTTGAGAGGAAAAGGCAGAGGAGGTAGAGATATGTTTAAACAATATACCCCATTAGGATTTAATCAATGTGCTGTATGCAAGAAACAGGGACACTGGAAGAGTGAGCGGCCAGAGAACAAAGGAGCAGTCGTGACTCAGTCACAGCAGATACCACCTGAAGCTGATTTACTTATGATGAGAGGAGATTCTGAATGATGGGGACCGGGGGTAGAAAATGATATTTTCCCAGCTGAGCCCCTGGTTCCAGTAAAGCTGGGAGATGAAGTAGTTGATTTTTTAGTAGATACTGGAGCAAAAGATTCTGTTATAAATACATGTAAAGGACCAATGAGTAAATTTAATGTATCTATTGTTGGGGTCACGGGAAAGAAGGAGATAAGGCCTTTTTTGAAACCTTTAAAATGTAAAATTGGAGGAAAAACACTGATGCATGAATTTTTATATATACCGGAATGCACCATGCCTCTCTTAGGACGGGATTTATTGAATAAATTGGGAGCACAAATCAACTTTAAAAAAGGAAGAATCCAAGTTCATTTTCCTGAAGCTAATGCCTGGCAAGCCCAAGTTTATTTATTACAGACAAACACAGATGAATCTGAAGAAATTCCAGAAGAGATTAAAGATGCAGTTTACCCTTTTGTTTGGGCAACAGAGAAACCAGGAAGAGCGAAAAAATGTGGAACCGGTAAAAGTTGAATTGAAAACAGGAGCTCGACCGGTAAGAAAGAAACAATATCCTATTAGTATAGAAGCCAGAAAAGGTTTGGAACCAATAATAAATAATTTTCTTAAATATGGACTTTTAAGAGAATGTCAATCTGATTATAATACTCTTGTCCTTCCAGTGAAAAAGCCACATAACCAAGGATATAGGCTGGTTCAAGATTTAAGAGCGATAAACCAGTTAGTGGTGGACATTCATCCAATAGTCCCTAATCCATATACGCTGTTAACAACTATCAATGAATCAAATGCATATTTCTCTGTTATAGATTTGAAAGATGCTTTCTTTTGTATACCTCTGGAAGAAAACAGCCAAAAGATTTTTGCTTTTGAATGGAAAGATCCGTCGACTGGGAGGAGGACTCAGCTCTGCTGGACCGTGCTGCCACAAGGGTTTAAAAATAGCCCAACCATCTTTGGAGCAGCTCTGAATAAGGAACTGGAACAGTGGTCCGGTAAGGAAGATCAAATCACCCTCCTTCAATATGTTAATAACATCCTATTGGGAGCAGATACTACTGAGATCTGCAAAGAAAAGACTGTTAGCCTCCTAAACTTTTTGGGAATGGCTACAGGGTGTCAGAGAAGAAAGCACAAATTGCAAAACAAACTGTAATTTATTTGGGATTTGAGATTTCCCAAGGACAGCGAAGATTGGGAAATGGTAGAAAAGAAGCCATTTGCAAGATGGCACCCCCTCAATCCAAAAGAGAGTTGAGAGGATTTCTAGGAAGGGCTGGATGGTGTCACTTTTGGATTCCAAATTATGGTTTGATGGCAAAACCATTGTATGAGGCAACCAAAGGCCCTGAAGAAAATCCTGCCTCTTTAATGCCAAGTGAAAAAGAGAGTGATCTTAACCATGATTGTTTATAAGTCATTGAACAGGTATATGCCAACAGGCCAGATCTGAAAGATGTCCCTCTCCAAACTCCGGATGAAGAATTATTTACTGATGGAAGCAGCTTTGTTGTAAAAGGAGAAAGGAGGGCTGGCTATGCCGTGGTAACTTTAACCGAAGATCGAGAAGTAAAAGCATTACCTCCAAATACATCCGCCCAGAAAGCAGAAATTATAGACATCTATACAGATTCTAAATATGCTTTTGGAGTTGTGCATGCTCATGGAGCAATATGGAAGGAGTGAAGACTTTTCTGCTAGCGGTACCCCTATAAAATATGGAACAGAGATTTTGAATTTGTTGGAAGCAGTACAGAAACCTAAAAAAGTTGCGGTGATTCATTGTAAAGCTCATCAAAAAGGGGACTCAAAAGTAATACAAGGAAATCGAAAAGCAGATGAGGCTGCTAAACGTGTAGCATTAAATACTATGATTTATGTTTTAATTCCATCAAAAGAAATTCAGGTGGAATCCCCAAATTATAATGAGAAAGAAAATAAATTAGCTATGTTATTACATTGTAAGAAGAATGATTAAGGATGGTGGATAACTTCACATGGACAATGTATAGTAACCCCTGAAATTATGAAGAAATTAATGGTCAAAACCCATGCTGAAACACATATGGGAGCAGAGGCAATGGTGGAATCAGTAAGACGATATGCGATAGGAACCAAAATGTTATTGATTGCTAAAAGTGTGAGTAATAAATGTGAGATTTGTCTTAGGAACAATCCAAAAATACAAATCCGACCCCCTCCTGGAGAGGTAAAAAGAGGCATAACTTCCGGTGAGTATTGGCAAATAGATTTTTCAGAGTTACCGCGATGTAACCAATACCGATATCTATTGATATTGGTAGATACCTTCTCTGGATGGCCAGAAGCTTTCCCGTGTCGAACCAACAAGGCAAACGAGGTTGTAAAACATTTGTTGAAAGAAATAATTCCAAGGTTTGGAGTCCCTTTAGGAATATCCTCAGACAGAGGTCCACATTTTGTAGCAGAGGTTGTTAAAAACATGAGTAAGACATTAGGGATTAAGTGGGATCTCCATACCCCTTAGAGACCTCAATCTAGTGGGCAGGTGGAAAGGATGAATCAAACATTGAAAAGACAAATTTCTAAAATATGTCAGGAAGCTCAATTGAAGTGGATCGAAGCCTTACCATTTGCCTTGTTAAGAATTAGGGTGACCCCGAGAGTTAGAGAAAAAGTAAGTTTATTTGAAATTTTGTATGGTAAACCTTATGATCCTTAATCTAACAGGAAGATCTAAACAAATGCATGTAATAGGAGAAAAAGTATTAACTGAATATCTTTTATCTTTGAGTAAGGTGTTGAATTCTTTGCATAAGTATGTCCCTTTGAAGACACCTTTACCTCTTGAATTTCCAGTACACTCATTTAATCCAGGGGATCAAGTTTATTTGCGAATGTGGAAGGATGACCCTCTTGGAGAAAAGTGGAAAGGACCTTTCCAGGTGCTGTTAACAACAAACACTGCTGTGAAACTGGAAGGAATAGATTCTTGGATTCATTATACGAGGATTAAGAAAATTCCACCTGGACTGTGGACATCTGTATTTAAGGAACCATTGAAGTTAACTTTGCGGCGTGTTCAATGAGATACTGGAGATGCTGCTAAATTAGTGTAACAATTTGATTATTGAACAGAATTAGAGAGAGAGGGAAGATGTGGAATGTGTTGTTGTTAATAATAACGATCAGTCAGATTGATTCTCAATTTTTGTTATAGAAATCGAAATATCTGGGAACTTTTAGCCCGAGAAGTAACCAACATGTCTTCTTTTTGTATTGCAGCCGAAAATTCTGTGGGAGAGATGTATAGTTCTTGTTTGGTAAAAGATATAAATTATACCTCCCAAGCACTTTCGA
This sequence comes from Calonectris borealis, assembly GCF_964195595.1. Classification (NCBI taxonomy): domain Eukaryota; kingdom Metazoa; phylum Chordata; class Aves; order Procellariiformes; family Procellariidae; genus Calonectris; species Calonectris borealis. Next base: position 36,414,358 of record NC_134351.1, on the reverse strand, counting down.
CTATTGGTATGGAAATGACACAAATAAGAGAAGCCACACTTGAAAACAGGGCTGCAATTGACTATTTACTTTTAAGACACAATCATGGTTGTGAAGAATTTAAAGGAATGTGTTGTTTTAATTTGAGTAATAATTTACAGTTAGTAGAGAAGAAAATCCAACAATTAAAAGATTTGGCATATGGGTTTAAAGAACGGGAAGGATTTAGATTTTTCTTGGTTGTTCTCGTGGCTTCCAAATTTAAATTGGCTTAAACAATTATTTTTGTTTGTGGTACTGATCGTTATTTTAGTTATGATTATATGTTGTATGATTCAATTTGTATCTTTTTGTAGAAAATAAGTATTGTGAGACTCATGATGCTTAACATCATAAGTCTCAAAGGGGGGAATTGTTAATGTTAATCTTAATCAACATTAATCTTTAAAGTGTTATCATCCTGTGTATAGCCCTCACCCAGAACTGGGTTAAAAGACCAGTTAATAAGAAACCAGAATGATGAAGCTAGTGAGTGGGTGTTTGATTGGAGGAGATCAAGATGTATATGTTTTAATTTAAGAACACTATGGTGATAGATAGTTTAGTTTGTTGTGGATTCTATATTGCTCGCTTCTGTAATTTTAAACAATGAAGACTTGTTGCTTAGAAGTTAGGTAACTAACAGGTGTGTGTTTTAGAAGTAGTGATAATTAATTTTAGCTATGGAAACTATAAACAGACGTGGTCCAAGCATGGCTCAGGGACAAATTGCGACCCTATAAGGTAAAGAGGAAATAAGTTCATGAAGAGTTCACTGCCCTGCCGACCACCAGAGACCACCCGAGACCCCCAAGAAGACCCTAAAGGCTTTAGTGCGCATGTGTTTAAGAATGATGCAATATTATAATTAGTTCTCAGAAATGTAATGAATATGTAACAAGGAAACTTAAAATATGTATGAGAAGCATGGATATAAACAGAAAGGTGACTAGACCGTGTGTGCTTGATTTGTGGCAAGTCCACCGAGCACCCAGGCCTGAATAAAACAATATCTCTCCTGAGCGTGTGGAATTGGTTACTTGCACGCCGGGCACGAATCCGCTTTTCGGACAACAATAACAGGGCAGTCCCACAGTCTGTCTCTCTCTGTGGCCTTACCCTTCTGTCTCTCTCCATTGCTTCACCCTCCTGTTGCTCTCCGTTGCCTCTCTTAAATCTTCCTTCCAGCAACCATCACATGTCTGCTCACCATTCCCTTCACCTGTTTTGGCTCTTGAATCAGCTGGTACTCATTGGCTCTTGAATCAGCTGGTACTCATTAGGCCACACCTCAGGGTAACCACAAGCAGCATTCCTAACTGAGAGCTTTTACATTTTGATGTTTACAGTTTCCTTACAGAAGGGACAACTAAGCCAGGTGTTCAGGTCTTTTCTCAGGCGTATGTACGCGTCTACTAGTTCTCAGCGCACAGGCCAAAGTCCTATCTGATCTTGGCCAAAACTCCCGATTCCACAATTCTTCTCCACATACCTTCTTATAAATTTCAGTCAGGGAAAAAAATACTGATATTGTTGTCCCTCAAGTGGGGTTCGTTACCCGGTGTGCAATAAGCCAATCTCACACACAGAGCCGAGATAGTTGTTTATTTCATGTCTGCGCAGAGATGGGTGCTAGGTGGTAACTCCACAAAGCTAGCACAGCTCAGTTAACACACGGTAAGCATTTTATACATTCCGAGCAACAGTTATCAGTACTTTTTACATTTACACTTAGTCACCCTTACTTCTATTGGTTCTTGCAATGCCTCGTCTTCACTTAAAGTCACGGTGTCCTTTCTTTTTACTGCGCATATTCAGTGGGGAAGGGGCTTTGTTGGGTAGGGGGCTTTCCTGCCCGGGGGTGGGTTTTTTACTATGCTAATTAGGATAGTTCACCCGTAGTTCAAGTAGTTGTTTCTTTTTCTGTTCTCTTAGTGCTTATCTTGGTACTCCCTTATTTGGCCGATTTACCATGTTTCTTCCCCAAGGCCATGCCCAGTTAACTCCCTACAGAGATTGAATAATGTCTTGTTTCATTTCTCACCAGAGCCTTCCTGGGATTCACCATCCTTGGTGCATCTAATCCCTAAGATAAACAGTGCCAACGTAACCTAAAAGCTAACTATTTGATTAGACTACAATATGTTGATTCAGTCATATGTTATAGGTCCATGTATATTCCTGGTGACCATGGGAGTGTTACTGCAGAAACTTTGAATTTTAAATAGATTGCAAAACAGCAACATGGTGTGATGCAGTGGCCCTATTTGACCTTGACGACTAGTGGTAACTTGCTGATTCCATCATTCATTAGGATTTAGAAAATAGGGGTGTGGACTGAAAGCTTAATCAGGAATTGTAATAAAACCAGCTGTCTGAGAAAGCATTGCTGTCCTCAGTGGAATAGGTTGTAGCCTGAAGCTAGGCAGGAAAGGGGAGTTTGAATATCAGTTTATGTAAAACCTTTAATTTCTGGTATTTATAGCCTGAGAAACTGTTTTTACTATAGCTGACAAAACTATCTGCTGCAGAATATCAGTGCAAAGGTTGTAGGAGGATTAAAATGGTTTATATAATAATTTTATTAATAAAAAAATGAGTTCTGTTTTTAAGATAAAAAATTATTAAATATTTATAGACTGAAATTCTGCTGGAAAAAAGAAGCTTCTAGTGGTTAGATTCCTAAAACAGCCCAATATCCAGTGTGCTGAGGTGTTATGAAAATCTTTTGATTTATCTTGGAGCATGAAATAGAAATCCAGCTCATCTGAAAAAATCTGCTCTTAATCGCAGGTACTCTTGTCTCTCAGAAAAGATCTCCTAAACTAAGTAGAAATAAATTTCTTTGTAGTCATCATGTTCTATTATTGACAATTAAATTAATTTTTTTTACTTCTCTTTCAAAGCACTGAATACTGGCAGATCTGGGATACCAGACTACTCAGGACATTATGATAGAGGGAACTAACACTTAAGGGTTAATAGCAGAGCCATTGTCTGGCTTGCTAGTGCAATCTTTTGCAGCTAGCAACTCAGATAGACAAGATGCTGTTATAAGCATAATAAATATTGTAAGCAGAAGTTACAAAGGCTGTGTAGATAACAGGATCCTTGAATTACTAAACTAACTAACAATTCCTGACTGAGACCTTACTGTAGTGCATCCTCCCACTTGATAAGAGAGGATAGACCTTGAGCTGGCTCGTTAGGCCTCCTATGTAACACCTGTGATGAGATAACTGTCCTATGTAAATCACTAACAATGAACAACTGTGAAGGGATAAGTGTTAAAGGACAAGATAACCTGATGCCTCGTTACATTCCAAGAGTCGAGGAACTGATGAGTTAATTAAGTGACCATATATAGACAAAGGAAGCCCAGAGTTCAACTAACGGACACAGTGAAGAAGACTATGAATGACCACCAGAGAAGGAAAAGACCCTCACCCTAATTTTACTGCGCATGCTTGGACTATGTAAATGACTTCCAGGAACTCATTACCATAAGACTGCCTTTTCTAAGGAATGTAATGAATATGTATATATTGATTGCATATAACCCCTGTAAGTTAAGTACCCTGGCACGCATGATTGTGGTGGGGCGACCCTCCGTGCTGCCCAGCGCTGAATAAACATACCTACTTTATAACCTTCTAGGTTGTGGAGTCTGTTTTCCGCACGTCAATTGAATTAGGTCACTTTTTGACAAATGCTTTGTTCATGCTTATTGTGGAAGTGGCACGTGTGTGTATGTGGACTGCTTCATCATGATCAATTTTTAATAGAGATTTGATGTATATTTGGAGAGATACTGTGGTAAAAAAAATGTATCTTTATTTCTTATTGCTGATCCCAGGCAGGCTCATCTGAACTGTAGGCCTTCCTCTGCCATTTAGGAGACTTGCTTTGGTTTTTTTCTTCTGCTTAGGACTACAAGATCTTAAACATTTTCACTGAGGATATTCCCTTAAATTCTGAATCTGTTTTACTGAGAGCATTGTGACCCCATGCAAGCATACCGTTGGCAGCCTACAGGCCAAAAGCCTACTTATTATTCACAGTAAAGGTGAAAACAACTCCACCATCACTTTTCAGAGCAGATAACACTTCTTTAATTGAAGTCCTTGCAGAATATTATCAACTTCTCAGAAGTGTAGAGGGAGCCTAATCCCATCTATCATCTTCTAATGTGTCCTGTGATTCTGTTTACTCCTGTAAATTTATAAGCCCTTCCTGTAATACCAGTTTGTAAAAATGGCATATTTTTAAGTTAACTCACTTAGATTCCTATACATCCACAGGAATGTGAATCTGTGTGCATTCCATTTGGAAGTAATGTTAGTCTTGGTCCCTAGCAATATTGAGGGGCAGTAACTCTAGATCTAGGACTTCATCCCTTGCTCCAGAAGTGACAGTTAGATGGGGCACAGGGTGCAATGATATGTTTTGTCCAGTTTGTCTACATGAATACATACTGGGCAAATGGCACTCTTGTCCTTCATATACTACTTGGATTTATTCTGTTTGTTAAATTAGATACTCCAGTATCTTTGTCACAGTGATACTAATTTAGTTCTACTTGAGGCATTTGATATAGATACTATTTAGAGAACTAAGTTAAGCATCTAAATTCTGTTGTTAATAGAGATAGGTAGTTGCTTCTGGGGACAATTCAGAGCGCCTAAGTTAGATTCCTAAATAAAACACTGTAGGGAAAAATATATAAATACAAAACTGGAGACTACAATGTATACTATTGAAATAAAAAAAAATCAGTTTTTCTAGCCTTCTAAATATGTGAAATGGGCAAGAAAATAGCTCACCACAAAACTTGGCAGATTATTTGCTTCCAGGCCATCACAGTGTTAGTCAACAATACCCCATCATGGTAGGAAAGTGTGGTGGGTGACCTTGGCTAGCCGCCAGGTGCCCACCAAGCCCACTCTATCACTCTCCTTCCTCAACTGGACAGGGGGAGAGAAAATATGACTGTATCGGGTCTGGCTGGGATGGAGTTAACTTTCCCCATAGCAGCCCTCATAGTGCTGTGCTTTGTATTTGTAGCTAGAAAGGTGTTGATAACACACCAGTGTTTTGGCTACTGCTGAGCAGTGCTCCCACAGCATCAAGGCTGTCTCTCCAACACCCCATTCCCAAAGGCCAATAGGCTGGGTGTGGGCAAGATCTTGGGAGGGGACATAGCCAGGACAGCCGACCCCAACTGACCAAAGGGATATTCCATACCATATGACGTCATGCTCAGCAATAAAAGCTAAGAGAAAGGAGGAGGAGGGGGGGCATTTGTTATTATGGTGTTAGTCTTCTGGAGCAACCGCTACGCGTACTGAGGCCCTACTTCCCAGGAAGTGGCTGGACATTGCCTGCTGATGGGAAGTAGAGAATAAATCTTTTGTTTTCCTTTGCTTCCAGGTGCAGCCTTTGCTTTTGCTTTATTAAACTGCCTTTATTTTGACCCATGAGTTCTTTTTCATCTTATTTTCTCCCCCCCTGTCCAGCTGAGGAGGGGAGTGATAGAGCGGCTTGGTGGGCATCTGGCGGCCAGCCAAGGTCAACCCACCACAATGACAAAAGGCTTGTGGGTCAAGATAAGGACAGGGAGATCACTCAACAATTACCGTCATGGGCAAAACAGACTCGACTTGGGGAAATTAATTTAATTTATTGCCAATCAAATCAGAGTAGGATAATGAGAAATAAGAACAAATCTAAAAACACACCTTCCCCCCACCCCTCCCTTCTTCCTGGGCTCAACTTCTCTCTGGACTTCTCTACCTCCTCCCCCCGAACGGCACAGGGGGATGGGGAATGGGGGTTGTGGTCAGTTCATCACACGTTGTCTCTGCTGTTCCTTCTTCCTCATGTTCTTCCCCTGCTCCAGCATGGGGTCCCACCCACAGGAGACAGTCCTTCACAATCTTCTCCAATGTGGGGCCTTCCCACAGGCTGCAGTTCTTCATGAACTGCTCCAGCATGGGTCCTTTCCACAGGGTGCAGTCCTTCAGGAACAGACTGCTCCAGTGTGGGTCCCCCACAGGGCTGTAGGTCCTGCCAGAAAACCTGCTCCAGCGTGGGCTCCTCTCTCTCCACAGGGCCACAGGTCCTGCCAGGAGCCTGCTCCAGTGCGGGCTCTCCACGGGGTCACAGCCTCCTTTGGGCGCATCCACCTGCTCCAGCGTGGGGTCCTCCACAGGCTGCAGGTGGATATCTGCTCCACCATTAACCTCCATGGTCTGCAGGGGGACAACCTGCCTCACCATGGTCTTCACCACGGGCTGCAGGGGAATCTCTGCTCTGGTGCCTGGAGCACCTCCTCCCCCTCCTTCTTCCCTGACCTTGGTGTCTGCAGGGTTGTTTCTCTCACATATTCTCACTCCTCTCTTCTGGCTGCTGTTGCGCAGCAGTTTTTTTTCCCCATCTTAAATATGTTATCACAGAGGTGCTACCACCATCTCTGATTGGCTCAGCTTTGGCCAGCAGCGGGTCTGTCTTGGAGCCAGCTAGAACTGGCTCTGTCGGACATGGGGGGAAACTTCCGGCATCTTCTCACAGAAGCCACCCCTGTAGCCCCCCCACTACCAGAACCTTGTCACGTAAACCCAATACAGAAAGGCAAACACCTTGGGTAAAAAATCAAGCTTTCTTTTCAGTGCTGCTTGTACCTTTTCTTTTATGAGATCTAAATGGCTGACGCTCAGTGGTGGGACCTGTGGTTTAACTGAAACACATATTTGTAAAGCACATCATGTTCCTTGAATGGAAATCACAATGTAAGTGCAAAAAACAAATACCTGTTTTTTGAGCAAACAGTTCTAGGTAGCATCAACGTCCTGAAATAGGCAACAACTCTTAGCTGCACTTTTAACCAGATGCCGACAGGGTTCTGTCTAAACAGTTTGTGCCTGTACAGTATATAGTTAAGAATTAGTAATTATAAAAGCCAAAAATATTTTTGCCCTCTCCAGGGACTTGGTTTGCTGGATGGTGGTCTTTCTGTAATCATTTCAGCAATTGATTTCCCACTTGCTGTGGAAATGGGATCTCCTTGGCCATTCCTTATTGACTTGTCTGACCAGTTCTCTTTCCTTCTGTTGTATCTTCAGCTGAGTGTTTCAATGTAAATTATTTGCATCCTTCTGATTGTGTACATGTTCCTATTGTGATGGTCTGGGATAATTGCCCAGTTTTCCTAAAATGCTCTTGGGCTTATAAGTATCACAACAGGAAAGATGCTGTACAAAAGCAAACCAGATTCTACCTTGTAAGTATGGTCAGTCCAGGTTGTCCCTCACTTGATTATAAGAATGATTTTTGATGATGGACCCAAATAAGTTTTAATTTTTGAAAGCTTAATGAGTTAGAACAGATGTTTAGAAAAAATAGGTACATTGCTTATTTAAAACTAGTGTCATGGTCTGCTCTTTGAAATTGATGATACATTTTGCTGTTTGTTAAATTGCCCTGTCCAAAAAGCTAATGCTTCGGTAGCAGCTTAATTTGTACTAGTGTGAAGGAAACGGTGAGATTTTCATATTTAGTTACCCACATTTATAGGCATGTATGTTTAATGTATGCAAAGCCTATGTGCCCCTATATTCTGTATTTATATTCAGCAGCAGTTGAGTGGCCAATACCACAAAGATTTATGTGAATCCTTCTGAAAACGTGGCCCGGGGACAATGCATAATGTAGTGCTGCCATTAACATACCAGCAATGGTAAGCTTATAGTATGAATCATTTAGTTAGGACTTAAATATTTCATGTTCCCTCCTACACATGCTGTCCTCATTTGTTTTATTAGCTGCTTCTGGTATTTTACAGGGATTTTTGTATACTTAGTTACCTTTTCTATTTCATGATTTCTGTGCATTTATTTGAGCATGGTTCCAGACACTGTAGCTACTGTAGTTACTTTGGTTTACATATACATTCAAGCTGTACTGTTATTGAACCTACTCTGAAGCCCTGTTCCTGCAAGGTAGAGAAACAGATTGCTTTCCAAGCAAACACTTTCTGAACACGTTTCTCTGTCAATTTTTATTTGCTACAACTGGTTTTGGCACACTTGTGTTACAGAGATAACTGTTCTTTTGAAGTTCAAGTATTTGTACTTGAATTTCTCCATAAATTGATAACTAGATATTGACTTAAATATCAAAATATATTGAGTGTAGACAATTTTCTTATCACTATTTAAGTTCAATAAAACACAATGTTTATAACAAGAGTCACCACCGGTGAGCCAGATGAAAGATAAAGTGTGGATTTCAAGAAGCTCATTGAGCTTAGGGTTTGAACTGATTTTTTCCACAGCAGAAATAATCCCATTTTTAATTTTCCTTTTTAAAACAACAACAAAAAAAAGCTTTTTTGAGGCAGATAAAAGCTGTGGTCTGTGTCATCACAGAGGTAATGCTAAGATAAACACTACAGTAGAAGAGGAAATTATAATATAAGCATCATGTTGCTGTTTGGCCTAATTCAGATTTTGAATGTCACCTGCATAGGCAGGAAATTTTTTCTTTTGAGAAAATTTAAAGATACTCCCTTTGAATTGGTGTCACAGATGAGCTGGAAGTGGGGTGGAGTAGTTTTTAGTTGAAAGTTGTAGGTGGAAAGAACTAAAAAGCTCTTCGCCTGCAACAAGGCCTTGCTAAACAGGTTCTTACACAAGAACTATAATCAATTGCTAAATTTAGAAGTGTTTATAAGGCAGGGAGGAAAGATGCAAGTACGTCACTGAGGGGCTGAATCTTCAATATAGTATGTAGCAGCATTAATCATATACATTGGCAGTGGTAGAAGTGTGTGTATTCTATAGAATAGAATAGAATAGAATAGAATAGACTATTTCAGTTGGAAGGGACCTACAACAATCATCTAGTCCAACTGCCTGACCACTTCAGTGTGGTGTATGGTTGCACGGACTCTCACATAAGCATGCACAGAATCATTTATTGTTACAATACAGGAGAATATATCCTTTACCATAACGGGGAGGTCCCGCTGTCTCCCCCAATCATCACCCAATTCGTATCCCTTATTAACTAAGAAAAACAGTCTCTCTTCCTTTTGGCAAAGATCCACACGACTGCTCTCAGATCCGCTTATTCTCACGGTTAACCAGTTACATAATTCTCTTGATGTTTTTCAGTTTCCTTACAGAGGAGACAACTAAGCCAGGTGTTCAGGTCTTATCTCAGGCTTATGTGCGCTTCTGCTAGTTCTCAGCGCACAGGCCGAATTCCTGTCTTATCTTGGCCGAAACTCCCAACTCCACAATTCTTCTCCACATCTCCCCCTTTTTTGTTTATCACCACCCCATTGGTAAGTAAGGTCACCATGATGCGAGCTTCCATTTTGCGCACGTTGCGGATCGCAGACCGAAGGACCTGCAGGAACACTAGGAACAAAATAAACATTCCTGCCCCTATGCCAATAAACACCCACATGCGTAGATTGAGGCCATTAAACCAATTTTTTGGATTTATCCAAGACAAGTCTTGATGTAACCTGTCAAACACACTTTGGCTAGTCAATTCCTGTAATCTGTGAATCTGATCCTGCAGCTGATCATGTAAAGATTGAATATTTCGCTGCAATGACAAATCGAATGCTCCCATCAAATGTCGCTTAATAAAAGTCCAATCATGTTGTGATGAATTCCATGGTAAGGGGGTTACACATAAAGATTTGTGTACGTGTTCCCAATCACACGGCAGACTAATTCTCGTTTTTAACGCTTCCTGCCGATCCCCCAACCACATCACAGTAGCCTCTAGGGCTTGTAGCCGAGATAATACCTCCTCATCAACTTTCTCTTGAATTTGGAATTCTTTAGTAACATTGGTCAATGCCTCACTTACCTCATGTGCAGTTTTTACAGATTGTGTCAAGGAAGCGATAGCTGCAGTGGCACTTGCTAAAATAATAACAGCAGAAATAATTGCAAAAATTAACCAACCTAAGAATCGTTTTGCTCTTTTCTTAGACTTATCTATATCTTCTACTAGAATTCTAACAAATCTACCCAAACCATCCTCCCCTTCCCACTGTCTGGTTAAATTAACTGGTATCCATAGTTCTGCCCGACGTCGAAGGGGAAAAATATAAGCAGTTTCATTAAAATCATGTTTAGATATACAACTTCTAAAAGAAGGAGAATAAAGCTGAATACAAAAGGAGTGATTACATCGAGTAATGTTTACACGCGAAGTCATAGCAAAAAGATAAGGATGAGTAGTACATACCGTCACATTAATTTCATGTATTATACTCAGATTAGCTTGTGTTTTGTTGACAATCCATACTTGAGATAGTTGCCTCGTAAAAAAAGGCAAAGCTAAACGCCACACATTCGGTTGTGGAGGAGAAAATGAACCATTATACTCCATCTGCAGGATGGGTCCTGCGGACCCACCATTGTGCCAGACTATTGAATGATTGGCTTTCTGAAAAGGCAAAACAGATTGATTCAAAGATGGATCCCAAAATGACCCATAAGGGCCCCAATCTATAATACGACCAACGGTTAAATTTTGTTCTCGAGGCCGTTCTCCCAAGCATGGCTTCCAACCAAATTGTGTGATCGATGAGAGTTTGTGCAAAATGCATTGCGGAAAATCAGGAACAAAGTCACCAATTAACATATCATTATTAATAGTATTTTTTGATGCCAACCCAGGAATGGTGACCATAGTAAGGTTCACCCGTTTTCCATGTGACACTGCTACTAAGTGTTGCTGTGTTTCAACGATCACACAATACTCTGACTTATTATCTACGGTAAGACATAATGGAGGAAAATCAGAAACAAACATTGTGTCATTAGCATGATATGTATCATCTTTCCCATCTAGAGATGGGGGAATCCAAATGCCACCTGACCATAAAGTATCACTATTGCTAATCGGTAACAACGCGTCCCACCATGTCAAAGGTCGGAAAAAAGGACGGTCCACCACATGTGCCCAATAAACGTGAGCTTCCACAGGTTGAAACATCATGGTAGTGCCAATTCCCCATAGCATTATCGTGGGACAAGATTGAACAGAAAACAGCACTATAGACCATATTACTGATGTTGACCTGATTGCATTACCGAACTGTCGTAGGAGCAGCATCCTCTCGTTGTTTTTCCTCGGGTCCTTTTTCTGGGCCATCTGCCAACACTTGCGCTGGCTTGACATTCTTCGCAGGGACCCAATATGGGCCTGTAGGAAGAGAAACACAAGCGTATCCCCGTCCCCAGGTAAGCAAGGGAACCGGACCTTTCCATAGACCAGATTCTAAGTGTTTATAAAATACCTTCGGATACACTTCAGTAACCTCTCCTGTTCGAAAATGCCGGTCAGCAGCTGAATGATATTGCTGCTTTGTCCCTGACAAATTTAAAAAATTTAATACATATGTGGCTTTATCTAACATCTCTTGAGGGGTAGTTCCCAGCGGATTCCCCCTTTTTTGTTTTTCAAGAATCAGCTTTAAGGAAGAGTGAGCACGTTCCACAATTGCTTGACCTGTGGGGGAATGCGGAATACCTGTAACATGATACACGCCCCATGCCTGTAGGAATAATAACAACCGTTTAGAGACATAGGCAGGTCCATTATCTGTTTTGAGTTTACGGGGGACCCCCAATACTGCAAAGCATCGAAGAAGATGTTTGATAACATCACGAACACGTTCACCCGTATGAGCCGTTGCGACCAAAAACCCAGAAAAGGTATCAACAGACACATGAACAAAGCGCAAACGACCAAAGGAGGAAACATGAGTAACATCCATCTGCCATAGTTCATTGGAAGTCAGTCCCCTGGGATTCACAGCAGATACTACTGGCATTGGCGTGAGCCGCTGACAATCCGGGCAAGCACGAACGATGTCCTGGGCCTGTTCAGCTGTAAGAGAAAACTGCTTCCGTAAGGAGCGAGCATTCTGATGAAAAAATTCATGGGATAATTTTGCTTGTTCCAAGCGGCGAGGTAGGACTGCCATCAGAGTGAGTGCATCCGCAGCAGCATTACTGGAAATGAGCGGTCCTGGTAAATTAGTATGAGATCGGATATGCATAATAAAATACGGAAATCATCTAACACGCAGCAGCTGTGCTAACTGTATTAGCAAAGAAAATAGCTGCTTATTATCTACTTCTCGAATAAATGCAGTCTCTATGCGCTGTACTATGCCTGTGACATAAGCTGAGTCTGCCACTATATTAAGTGGTATTTGAGAAAACAATTCAAAAGCGCGAACAGCAGCTGCTAATTCAACTACCTGCGTAGATCCAGGTAGAGAAGTAACATCCGAAGACCAGGGGGCCTGATCTGCTTCCTCCACTTGGTGTTCAGACGTCTTCCGTCCTCCCGGCGTCTTCCACGCCACTACAGCTTTACCTGTTTTTCCAGATCCATCAATGAAAACAGTTTGTGCCTGTGGAATAGGCACAGAACTTAATAGTATGTGTGGCTGTAGTGGTAGAGACTGTAAGGAATTCAAAAGTCGATGGCGTGGTAAGTTGTGTTCTATGGAGTTAACGTAATCCGCCATTGCAATCTGAAAACTCAGGCTGTTTTGTAATAATGTCCAAAATTCATCTCCTGTGAAAGGCAAATGCATAACATCTAGATCTCGACCTGTCAATTGTTGACATCGTAGTCGACCTTGTGATATCAAACGAGAGATCATTTCAATTGCAGTGGTCAACGTCTTACTAAATGAGTGAGGTAAAAACAGCCATTCCAGAATGCATAAGGCATCCTTTTCAGTTTGTACCCTAGCATCCCATTGTCCCAGTAAGGCAAACGGCTGAAAAGAGTGGTAAATAAGGAACAATCGAACTGGCAACGATAGCCGGATTCGATGTGCGAAGGTATCATTAATTTTATCCATTACCTGTTGCAATGCTTCTTGGCCTGGTTCCGAAAGAGATCTGGGAGATGCCAAATCAGGATCCCCTTTCAGCAACGAGAACAAGGGTGACAGTTCATGAGTGGTAATTCCCAATAGAGGTCGCACCCAATTGATTGTGCCCAACAACTTCTGTAGATCGTTCAGAGTACTTACAGTAGTGGCAAGCCGCAAGGCTTGTGGACACACATGCGACTCGAAGAGTTTCCAGCCTAGGTATTTCCAAGGAGAAACTGACTGTACCTTCTCTGCTGCTATCTGAAATCCATATCGATGTAATTCTGTGGACAAACACTCAAAAATTTGAGAGAGATATGATTCTGTCTCAGCTGCCAACAAGATATCTTCCATATAATGATACAATACAATATTTTTGTACCGTTGACGAATTGACAAAAGTGCCTCTCCCACCACTATTTGACAAATGGTAGGACTATTCTTCATGCCTTGAGGTAAAACAACCCAATGGAACCGTTGCATAGGTCGATCATTGTTAATTGTAGGAACAGAAAAAGCAAACCGAATACAATCCTCTGGGTGTAGATAAATTGTAAAAAAGCAGTCTTTGAGATCAATAACTTTTAAATGCCAGTCATCAGGGATCATGGTAGGATTTGGGGTCCCGGGCTGCAAGGCCCCCATGGATACCATAACGGCATTAATAGCTCGCAAATCCTGTAACAATCTCCATTTTCCTGATTTTTTAGGTATGACAAAAATAGGCGTGTTCCAAGGACTGGTGGATGGCACTATGTGTCCTAATTGTAATTGCTCCTGTACTAATTCCCAAGCTTTTTCTAGCCGCTCACCTTTCAAAGGCCACTGATCAACCCACACTGGCTTGTCTGTAAGCCAAGTCAGTTTCAGGCGTGGCTGTACTTCAGTGGCCTTCATTAAAAATGTGTCGTTAAGTGCTACATTCCATTGTTGCAACAGATCACGTCCCCATAGGGTACATGGGACATTTAAAACATAGGGTTTCAGCATGGCATGTTTATTTTCCGGACCTTCCACCAGTAAAGAATGCAAGCTCTGCCATGGTATTTGGGTACCACCAACTCCGGTAACGGCAGCAAAAACTTGTACTAATGGCCAATCAGAGGACCATTCAGATCTCTGAATTATCGAGACATCCGCCCCTGTATCCACCAGTCCAGTAAAAGCACGGCCATTTACTTTACACATCAACATAGGCTGACCCGTAGTTATCTTTTGAGTCCAGAATATTCGAGGCAAACCTGTGCTTCCAAATCCTGCTGACCCCCTCTGCTGGCCTGATATAGGATCTCCCTTCTCCCTTTGAACATTAGGTAACAAAATTAGCTGAGCAATGCGCTCCCCTGCGGGAATAGTACACGGAGGAGTAGGAGTCCAAGCCATAATTTTAATTTCCCCAGTATAATCAGTATCAATCACCCCAGGAAGGACAAAAAGTCCTGCCTTGGAGGTTGAGGAACGTCCTATCAATAAGGCACAAAACCCTGCTGGTAAAGGGCCGTACACTCCAGTGGGGAGTATGTTAACAGATTGATCTCGTATTACTGTTGATTGGCTGGTGGCCAGATCCAACCCGGCGCTTCCGAATGTAGCTGGCTTAAGGGCATGGACGGTTGGCAATTGTTGACATTTGCTTCGTGCGAATTCACCGCCCAGGTTGAGGCTTGAGCCACCGGCCTTGAAATCGGGGTCCTGTTGAAGGTTCTCGGGGCGCCGGACCTCGCGCCCCTCCTCCCGTTTCCCTGCATCAGTCCTGGGAGCAGGTTAGCATTCTTATCAAATTTGGATCGACATTGGTTACCCCAGTGATATCCCTTCTGACAACGAGGACACGGCTGAGCGGGACCTTTAATTTGGCCCTTTGTTCCTCGTCTTGCTCTGGGGCAATCTTTTTTAATATGACCTTCCTGGCCACATACAAAACACTTAGTCGCCGCTCGAGCCACCGTTAGTTGTTGAGCCAACGCCGCTGCTAATATCTCCGCTTTAAACTGTTCTGACCCCACATTTTGACAAGCTCTGATCAAATCAGTTAAAGTCTTTGCCCGATTCCGAATGGGATCTATAGCTTTTCTACAATCAGAATTAGCATTCTCAATTGCAAGCTGAAAAAGCAACAACTCGGCGGCTTCAGGAGACTCTATCTGACGTTGTATAGCAGTTTGTAATCGATCTAAAAATTGCACATAGGGTTCTTGCGCCCCTTGCCGGATCGTAGCAAATGATGATTCCGGCTTGCCAGAATCCGGCACTCGCCTTAATGCTTTCATAGCCAAATCAGCCGCCTGTGTAAGCAGTTCACGGGGTAAGGTGGCTTGTGCAGCAGGTGACGCCCAATTCCCTTCACCTAACATTTGATCTCGCCCATAGGGTAGTTGCAAATTGTCCAAATTGTCCATTACCTTTGCAATAACAAGTTCACGATACTCAAAAAACCACACAGAATACTGCACCGCTGACAAAACAAGGCGTAATACAGACTTCCAATCTAAAGGAGTCATCGTATAAGATTCCCCTATTGCTTGCAGTAAGTTTATAGTAAATGAAGCCTGTAACCCATACTCCTTTATTGATTTGCGCACCTCCTTAATCACCTCATATGGTAAATGAGCATACTCTGGCGCTCTGCCAGGTTGATAAATTACAGGCATTGCCTGGAGAAGCGTTATATCCCCCTTTTTTAATGCCTCTGTACGACACTCATCAAAGGACAGCCTTGGCGCTACCGTACCTAAAGGCTGATATGTGGGGGGGGTGCGCGGATCCCTGCAGCGGATCTCCTCGGGCGGGGGGGAGGGGGCAAATGGTGGTGGTTTCATGACGGACAACCGAGAAAGTGTCTTTTGTCTCTGTCGATGTAAGATTTCATCCGCCGTTGGCGCAGATGCAGCCATTGCTTTAACTGGCGAAAGTGGAGGGTATAAATCAGGCTCTCGTTCGGGGTCTATCGAGCCCGTGTCAAAGGGATCGTCTGGCTCCGAATCATCCTTCAGAGGCGGGGGCTCCGCCTGAGGCATTACAGTTTCATCAGGAGCCAACAGTTCAAACGAATCTCCCCCATCTTTTGATTCTCCCCCCGGTATTGCTGGATCAGTCACATTTTGCAACACCTGTTCGGCAGGGCATAACTTTTGCAGAGCCGTATACACAACTCGCCAGGTAATCAATATTCCCTCTGGAACTTCTAGTTGCAAAATCTGTTTAGTCTGTAATTCCTCACCCACTTTTTGCCATTGCTTTAAATCATAACACCCAGCCGTTCCTACAGAAGGGAACCAAGGGCAGTGATCCCGGACCCACGCAAGGAGTCTCACCAATTGTATTGGAGCGACCTTAAAACCTTGTTCCTTTAAAATACGTTGAAATATTTCAAGTTGAAGCTTTTGTGACTGAGATGCCGACTGCCCCATGACCAATGTATAAAGTTCGTATAACTTCCCCGCGGCTGCTCACCTGAATCGTCCTGCGACCGGTGATGAATCGAGCTCGATATGTTGATCCTCCGTTTATCCTCCGTCCAGCTCAACAGGGGTACACCACCGGATATTTCTATTTCCTTTCTTCAAGACCTTCTTTCTTCAGGTCGTCGTCTCCTTTTTTTTTTTTTTTTCTCAATCGTGCCCCACGTTGGGCGCCATTTGTGGTGTATGGTTGCACGGACTCTCACATAAGCATGCACAGAATCATTTATTGTTACAATACAGGAGAATATATCCTTTACCATAACGGGGAGGTCCCGCTGTCTCCCCCAATCATCACCCAATTCGTATCCCTTATTAACTAAGAAAAACAGTCTCTCTTCCTTTTGGCAAAGATCCACACGACTGCTCTCAGATCCGCTTATTCTCACGGTTAACCAGTTACATAATTCTCTTGATGTTTTTCAGTTTCCTTACAGAGGAGACAACTAAGCCAGGTGTTCAGGTCTTATCTCAGGCTTGTGTGCGCGTCTGCTAGTTCTCAGCACACAGGCCGAATTCCTGTCTTATCTTGGCCGAAACTCCCAACTCCACAATTCTTCTCCACACTTCAGGGCTGACCAAAAGTTAAAGCATAGTCTTAAGGGCATTGTCCAAATGCTTCTTAAACACTGACAGGCTTGGGGCATCGACCACCTCTCTAGGAAGCCTGTTCCAGTGTTTGACCACCCTCTCAGTAAAGAAATGTTTCCTAATGTCCAGTCTAAACCTCCCCTGGCACAGCTTTGAGCCATTCCCACGTGTCCTATCACTGGATACCAGGGAGAAGAGATCAGCACCTCCCTCTCCACTTCCCCTCCTCAGGAAGCTGTAGAGAGCAATGAGGTCGCCCCTCAGCCTCCTTTTCTCCAAAATAGACAAACCCAAAGTCCTTAGCTGCTCCTCACAGGACATGCCTTCCAGCCCTCTCACCAGCTTTGTTGCCCTCCTCTGGACGCATTCAAGGACCTTAACATCCTTCTTAAATTGTGGGGCCCAGAACTGCACACAGTACTCAAGGTGAGGCTGCACCAATGCTAAATACAGCGGGATAATCACCTCTTTTGACCGGCTGGTTATACTGTGTTTGATGCACCCCAGAATGCGGTTTGCCCTCTTGGCTGCCAGGGCACACTGCTGACTCATATTGAGCCTGCTGTCAACCAGCACCGCCAGATCCCTTTCTGCAGGGCTGCTCTCCAGCCACTCCTCTCCCAATTTATACTTCTGCCTGGTGTTACTCCATCCCAGGTGCAGAATCTGGCATTTGGTCTTGTTAAATTTCATCCCACTGATGATTGCCCAATGCTCCAATCTATCCAGATCCCTCTGCAAGGCTTCTTGTCCCTCAGAGAGTCAACAGCACCTCCCCGTTTGGTATCCTCAGCAAACTTGCTAATGGTGCATTCAACTCCTGCATCCAGATCATTGATAAAAATATTGAACAGAACTGGCCCTAGAATTGATCCCCGAGGAACACTGCTGGTGACTGCTTGCCAGCCAGATGTAGCCCCATTCACCACAATCCTTTGAGCCCTGCCCTTCATCCAGTTCTTCACCCAGCGCACCGTGTACCTGCTCATCTCACAGTTGGACAACTTGTCCAGAAGGATGCTGTGAGGGACGGTATCAAAAGAAGAAGACAGAAAAACAGATTCCATTTTGTTGCTAACCATAGTTCTCTTTTTTCAAGTTATGCTTCTTTCATGTTAATTAGACCAAAAGCCCATCAGGGGAAGAGACTGTGTTTCATCTTATACGTATACTTCTTAGGGCTGTGAGTCTCAGCCTGTCGTGGTTTAACCTGGCAGGCAGCCAATTACCACGCAGCCGCTCACTCACTCCCCCCGCCCCCCCAGTGGGACGGGGAGAGAATCGGAAGGGTAAGAGTGAGAAAAACTCGTGGGTTGAGATAAAGACAGTTTAATAGAACACAAAAGGGAAAATAATAATGATAATGATAGAATATACAAAATGAGTGATGCACAATGCAATTGCTCACCACCCGCGCTGACCGATAACCAAGTAGCGATCGGTACTTCCTGGGTCACGCCTACCGTTCATATACTGAGCATGACGTCACATGGTATGGAATACCCCGTTGGCCAGCTGGGCCAGCTGTCCCGATTATGCTCCCTCCCATCCTCTGCTTGGTAGTATAAGAGCTGTCCTTGGCAGGGTACTTAGCAGGTACTTATTTGTGAGGAAATATTCATGATATGATGAGGGGAGGATAGGTCCTGTTGAAACCACATGAGAAGCAAAGTTTGTGGAGATAGTAGAACACCTAAAAGCATCTTGCATTTTAGCCAAATCTACTTATTAATGAAAAAATTTATAGAAGTCAAACAGACTGTAGGTATGGCAAAATGCTAACTTGATGAAGTAAAGACACTTTGCAGAAATAATCATAGACAAATTTGTCTTGGAAAGGACCTCTGGAAGCCATTCAGTCCAACCTCCTCCTCAGAGCAGGTTCACTTAAAAGGTAGATCAGGTTGCTAAGGGTTTTGTCCAGTCAAGTTTTGAACACCTCCAGGGATGAGAATTGTACAGCCATCCTGGGAAAACTGTTCCAGTGCTTAACCAATCACATGGGGAAGAATTTTTTTCTTTATGTTCAGTTTGAATTACTCTTGCTGTAACTTGTGACCATTGTCTCTTGTCCTTTTGCTGTGTACCTTTGAGAAGGATCTGGTTCCATCTTCTCTGTAACTCCTCTTTAGGTAGTGAAAGACTGCAGTTAGATATCCCCCAAGCCTTCTCCTCTCCAGGTGTGGAGGGCTGACCCCAGCCAGCAGATAAGCACCACACAGCAGCTTGCTCAGTCCCCCACAGTGGGATGGGGGAGAGAATCAGAAGGGTAAAAGCAAGAAAACCTATGGGTTGAGATAAAGATGGTTTAATAGGTGAAGCAAAAGCTGCATGCACAAGCAAAGCAAAGAAGGAATTTATTCACTACTTCACATCGGCAGGCAGATGTTTAGCCACTTCCTGGAAAGCAGGGCCTCAGCATGCTTAAGAGTTACTTGGGAAGACAAACACCATAGCCATGAATGTCCCCCCCTTCCTCCTCCTTTCTTTGAGCATCCCCAGCCTACTCGCTGTGGGGGAAAAGCGGGAAAAAGAGACAGCCTTGATGCTGTGTGAGCACTGTTCAGCAATTGCCAAAACATTGGTGTGTTATCAACACTGTTCTAGCCACAAATGCAAAGCACACCACCATGCAGTCTGCTATGAAGAACATCTTCTAAACAGCTAACAAACAAACTGTTACTAGTACAATTTCTTTGTCATTTGCTTCCATTTTCTGATCAATTTATACTACCCTTGAATTTGCTTATCTGAAAACTTATTTTACATGCTCTGGTTTTTTTCTTTTCTCTTACCTACATAGACAATAATAAATGGCTCCTTCATTCAGCATAGCTCTGTAACTGTGCTATGTTTTACACCTCTTAATTTTTCTATAAATTATGGTAGAATAGTTCTTAACAAAGTTAACAGTGATACAGTTTGTCAACTTTGGCTGCAGGATTATTTTGCATGGGCTAAGCATCACAGTATTTAAGTGGATGATTTAAAAAAGTCATTGTTCTGGTATTTCTCTTGCCTGTATTTCATCCCCTTCTAAGTTGTCATTACTCTTAAAAAACAAAAGATGGTTCACTGTGGTAAATGCTATCTGTGAATGGTTTTGACCATTCTGACAGCTGGTCTGACAGCTCTGAAGATGAAAGGTCCCTACTGGCACTTACTGTAGCTATGCTTCATCAAATTCTGCAACTGATTTACTTTACCACTCAGGGGGAATGCAACTGTGTAACTTGTGTCTCCAGTCTGTACCATCAGGGAGTTCTGGCATCTTTCCAGCACCTTCAACATTTGTATAATGTTCCACAGCAGGAGTTCTTTTGTCTACAGCTCAGGCACTTTCTTCTTACTACCCTACAGGATTATCTCCTACCACTGGCAACAGACCTCAAATCTCTTTTCCTCAGATTAAAGTCTGTAAAAACATTTGTTTTGAAATGTTGCTGCCTGTTTCATTGTAATAACTCTCATGTTCTTTAGAAGGAGGAAGAATTTGTTGGGAAACAGATTGTAAAATGTGTGTTGGTAAAGATGGTGGCAATCTGTTGGCAATACATATTTTCATATTTAATTCATCCTTTGATTGCTGAAACTCTTGCTAATGCTGTAGACAGAACATGTTTTTAAAAAAATAAACTGTCCAGTGACCTGGGAATATCCTGGGTTTTCATTTTTTTCAGGTATTTTTTCATACCTACATGTGGATAGGGTATCAGTAGACAGAACTGGACATTGATACCTTGATCTTGCCTTTCAGAGGTTCATTGCTGATATCACCATGCTACATATTTTAGCTCAGTTAGGATGCATATAGTACAGTGTGAACATGTGTTTGGGTCCATAGAAAATGAGGAATTTAAAAAACAGTAACTAGGTTAATTTGTTAAATCTTGTAGTGCTTGTTTAGGAGAGAGATGCTGTTTTTCATACTATGACCTAAGAGAGAAGGTTTTATTTTCTGAGTTCACACTAAATAGTGGCAGAAGTTGGCTGGTTATTTTGTGTTTGTTTTTAATTTTTATTTCTCAAGTTTAGATCCATTTTATAGATATCTAAATTTGTTTTCTTAATTGTATTGGGTTTACATGGCAAGGGTTTGGTAGCGGGGGGGCTGCAAGGGTGGCTTCTGTGAGAAGATACCAGAAGCTGCCCCCGTGTTGGACAGAGCCAGTTCCAGATGGCTCCAAGACAGACCTGCCACTGGCCAAAGCTGAGCCAGCTTAGCGGCTTGGTGGGCACCTGGCAGCCAGCCAAGGTCAACTCACCACATTAATCATCTTAATTCTTCAAGCACTGAAAAAGAAAGGAATGTTAGACTTTAAGGAAATTTCCACTTTGAGATAAAAAGTTCAACTTTGATTTATGTCAATAAAATTGGGAATAGTATAGAAGAATAAAATTGTAACTAATTTTTTCCCAGAAGAGTGTTATTCTTTCAAATTTTGAAAATTGTTGCTATACAGGTAAATAAATACAAAGAAAAGCTACTATCTTCATACTTGTCTCTATAGGTTTATTTCAGTTTTGATTCATATGCTTTAGGATCTAACTGAATCAGGACCCCAGTTTATTTGTTGATGTTTGCAAATTAAAAAAAAAATATTCCATAAATAAACTTCTGCTATTTCTAGGCAATAAATAGTATTTTAGCAATTATATTTATGTCTAGTTTTATAATTTAACCATTTTATTTGTCCATTCTATTTATGTCTAGTTCATTCATTAAAAAAAATGTGAGTTTCCATTAGCTCAAACAAACCAGATGATTTTCATGTTCTCTGAAATACAGACTGCACCATTACAAGTTATTTCACGTTCCACTGAAGCTTCTTTTCAGCGAACTGGCTAAAAGCCTGAAGAACAGGCTTCATTTTGACACACTGTTGTGGTTTAACCCAGCAGGCAGCCAAACACCACACAGCCGCTCACAGTGGGATGGGGGAGAGAATAAAAAAAAAAAAAAGTAAAATTCGTGGATTGAGATAAAGACAGTTTAATAGAACAGAAAAGGAAGGGAAAATAATAATAGTAATAACAACAACAACAACAACAATAATGATAGAATATACAAAATGAGTGATGCACAATGCAATTGCTCACCACCCGCTGAGCAATGCCCAAAACAGCGATCGCTACTTCCTCGACCACGCCTCCTATTTATATACTGAGCATGACGTCATATGGTATGGAATACCCCGTTGGCCAGTTGGGTTAGCTGTCCTGGCTATGCTCCCTCCCAGCCTCTTGTGCACTTGGCAGAGCATGGGAAGCTGAAAAGTCCTTGACTAGCAGGATACTTAGCAACAACTGAAAACATCAGTGTGTTATCAACATTCTTCTCATACTAAATCCAAAACACAGCACTAGGAAGAAATTTAACTCTATCCCAGCTGAAACCAGGACACACATAACTGAAAGCATGATTATATGTCCATTTTATCCAGTGATAAAGTGGATCTTATTTTTATTGCAAAAAATTACTTCCAGCTGAGACAAGTTTTGTACAACTACTGACTCAGTCTGGTGGAAGCCTTTGTATAAGACAACATGGAAAATTTTCTGCTTAAGCACTATGAAGCTCCTGGGTTGAATCTGCATTACACAGAGCATAATTGAGCATAGACACAGAGTCACTCATATTTGGTGTAATGTTAACTGCATTCAACTACTGGCCAAGAGATGGTGCAACAGAGAGTTCATTGATCAGAATTGTAAAGGTTTATTTTGCAATAATATCAAGTTTTCTTAATCCCTCAAAGACCTATAAGAGTTCATTATCTCTTCTTGTTTTATAATTCATAAAAGGCTTTCATAAGATCAGACCTACAATGAAGCTTTTAGTTCCTTCTTGAATTTGATTAAATTATCATTTGAGATCAATGATGAGATGTTGCTCTGAACTCTTGCAGTAAATAGACCTGAAAAAAAATCTCATTATAATTCGTTTTTCCCTTACCAATAACATTGACTCCAGTATTAGGGATCAATCCAGCAATTTACTGAGTACTTGTGCAAGTTGCTGAGCACTCTGAGCTCCCACAGATATCAGATGGATTTGAATACTGATGGCTGAATTAAGTGCCATAAGAATATTAAGAGTAGAGTTTATAAAGTAGTCCATTCCCTTATTACTGATAGTGGTTATTGCCACTCATCATAGGGAGTGTTCCTTTCTTTAACCTGGAATTGCCACTGAGTGCGCAGATAGATTTAGATCTGGCATTATTTTAATAAAGAGCACCTATTTTATGACAAGCTCTGTATACCATCTACCTTTAGATAGATAATCTATTCCTTAATTTTTGAATAAAAAACCATCGCTCTCAAATTGAGGGAGAAGATACTTGTGTAACTTGTGTCTTGCACCTGTCGTGGAAAAAACGGAATACAATTTAGAACAGGTCAGAAAAGAAGCAGTTTATTTACTATAGCTATAGGAGAGAACACAGAGCAGCAGGGTAACGGACTCTGCTGATGTGAACTCTGTCCCTGTAAAGTGAATACAAATTTTATATACACTTAGAGACACTATGCATAAGACAGATAACAGAATGTGAGTTATACATATCTGTTACATACACAAGGCCACAGAACTGCTCAAGGCCAGTCTGGAGTCTCCTTTCTTTAGCGCAGGGACTAATTTATCATGAAGGTTACACAGTGATTATTGTTTCAGAAGACAGGATGAGGGTTCAGTCAAGAGGCAGACTCAGGCCTTAGCATTTCTACTTCCACAGACCTCATGAGGAAAGTATTTTTTTGTCTTTCTCTTTAGTGTCAATTAGAAAAGAAATAAATGTTATTGGTTACATTTTTTCAAGTATACTTGAAAATAGATTATATGAAGTTATATACACATATTTATTTGGTTTTAAGGAGAAAAACAGCCATTCAACAATATTGTAGTGTTTTGGGTTTTTTGAGAAAAGTTTTGATTTTAAATTTTCAGTCAGTTTAGGTAAGGCATGCTCATTATATTGACAAGAAATATATAAATTTTGAACCAGAAGTCTATAGCAACTATATGTAAACACACAATGTAGTGCTTGACATGTGTACTTTTACGTAGTAACTACAGTTAGAATATTTTGGGGATTGTTTGGTTGTTCAGCCCAAAAAGGAAGGACAGGAAAGGAGCAAAAGGAGGAAATATTTCACAATCTGTTCACTGTAGTTATTAAAATGAATAAAGTTTAAAATGTGAGTCTTTTGGAGTATTTTATTAGCTCCAGTGATAAATAATCTCTGGTAGAGATGAATGAGTACTAACTATAAAGGGTAAAAAACAACAAAGAGAAGAAATCATCTATAACTTTAATTTGATTGCAGAATTTTTACAAGGCACGCCCAAGAGAGTACTCCCTCCCTTCATCCCCTGTCCACACATCACTGGTTGACAACACTTTCATATACCTTATTGTCATGGTTTAACCCCAGCCAGCAAATAAACCCCACGCAGCCGCTCGCTCACCCCCACCCTCTGGTGGGATGGGGGACAGAATCGGGAGGGCACAAGGAGGAAAACTCCCGGGTTGAGATAAAAACAGTTTAATAATTGAAATAAAACGAAGTAGAACAGTAATAATAACAATGAGAACAACAACAATAACAGAATACACAAAGCAGGCGATGTGCAATGCAACTGCTCACCGACCGCCAACCGCGTGTCCCGAATGGGGTGCGAGCCCCCCCACACCCCTGGTTTTTATACTGAGCATGATGTCACATGGTATAGAATACCCCATTGGCCAGCTGGGTCCACCACCCCGCCAGTGCTCCCCCTCCCCGGTGCAAGCATCACCCAGCAACAGCCAAAGCATCAATGGGCCATCAATGCTCCTTTCACACTAAACCCAAAACACAGCACACCCCCCAAGCAACTGGGAAGAAAGTTAACTCTGTCCCAGCCGGAACCAGGACAACAACCACCCCTTATTCTATACCATCTATATCATGCCCAGGTCTCACATTTTCCCCATACATTCCAACTAGTCATCACCACTTTTCCTGCCTTTTATATATATACACACACAGAGATATCATTCCCTTAGTCTATGGGCCATCCCTCTAAAATGTCCGTTGAGTCCATTTAGTCCATGACTTCGGGTTCCATCTGTCGTAACAGTCTTTCAGGGCAGGGCAGATGGTGTGTGGTGTTGGACTGTTGCATGCTGAGGCCAGTTCTGGGCGCTCGTCCGGTTCTATCATCGTTGCACTTTGCTCAGTTTCATCGGAGTTCATTCTACATTAATCTGGGTGATCCTTACTGTAATACTGTTAATATGGCATATGGTAACCATAGAAGTGATGACATACAGTATCATATAGTAACTAACATCATACAATCCAGTTCATTGGCTATTTTCACCCAAAATTAAATCCCCTTGAGGTACACAGCGGACTTCCCCATCCTTTCGCATTACCCACCAAGTGCACCCAGGTCCCTGAGCAAAATCAATCCCACGGATGGGTTTTCCCTTGACAGAGGCAGGAGTAACCCAGACTGTCTTCCCCAGCATATTTCTCATATGCACAACAGGGACTTTATCTTTAGCAGTCCGTTGTAACGTTCGATTTTCCCAGAGGCTGGTGCATGGTAGGGGATGTGATAGACCCACTCAATGCCATGCTCTTTGGCCCAGGTGTCTATCACATCCCCTATCATGCACCAGCCTCCGGAAAAATTGAACGATACAATGGACTGCTAAAGACTACGCTGAGAGCAATGGGTGGTGGGACATTCAAGCATTGGGACACACATTTAGCAAAGGCCACCTGGTTAGTCAATACCAGGGGATCTTTCAATCGAGCTGGCCCTGCCCAATCCAAACCTTACTTACTGTAGATGGAGATAAAGTCCCTGTCGTGCACATAAGAAATATGCTGGGGAAGACAGTCTGGGTTGCTCCTGCCTCTGGCAAGGGAAAACCCATCCGTGGGATTGCTTTTGCTCAAGGACCTGGGTGCACTTGGTGGGTAATGTGAAAGGATGGGGAAGTCCAGTGTGTATGTCAAGGGGATTTAATTTTGGGTGAAAATAGCCAATGAACTGGATTGTATGATGTTAGTTACTATATAATACTATATGTCATCAATTCTATGGTTACCATATGCCATATTAACAGTATTACAGTAAGAATCACCCAGATTAATATAGGATGAACTCCGATGAAACTGAGCAAAGTGAAACGATGATAGAACCGGACGAGCGCCCAGAACTGGCCTCAGCATGCAACAGTCCAACACCACACACCATCTGCCCTGCCCTGAAAGACTGTTACGACAGATGGAACCCGAAGTCATGGACTAAATGGACTCAACGGACATTTTAGAGGGATGGCCCATCGACTTAGGGAATGATATCTCTGTGTGTGTATATATATAAAAGGCAGGAAAAGTGGTGATGACTAGTTGGAATGTATGGGGAAAATGTGAGACCTGGGCATGATCTAGATGGTATAGAATAAGGCGTGGATATTGTCCTGGTTCCGGCTGGGACAGAGTTAACTTTCTTCCCAGTAGTTTGGGGGGTGTGCTGTGTTTTGGGTTTAGTGTGAAAGGAGCATTGATGGCCCATTGATGCTTTGGCTGTTGCTGGGTGATGCTTGCACCGGGGAGGGGGAGCACTGGCGGGGTGGTGGACCCAGCTGGCCAATGGGATATTCTATACCATGTGACATCATGCTCAGTATAAAAACCAGGGGTGTGGGGGGGCTCGCCCCCCGTTCGTGACACGCGGTCAGCGGTCGGTGAGCAGTTGCATTGTGCATCGCCTGCTTTGTGTATTCTGTTATTGTTGTTGTTCTCATTGTTATTATTACTGTTCTACTTCGTTTTATTTCAATTATTAAACTTTTATCTCAACGCGGGAGTTTTCGTACTTGTGCCCTCCCGATTCTCTCCCCCATCCCACCCGAGTGGGAGGTGAGCGAGCGGTTGCGTGGGGTTTATTTGCTGGCTGTGGTTAAAGCACGACACCAAGGAGCACCAATAGATTTATCTTAACTACCCAGGGATGTTCAAGGTACTGAAAAGTTATTTTAACAAAGGACACGACATCATAGGGGAAGGTAGTGAGGGTGCCATTCTCTATTTCCTCCATAAAAAATCTCTCAGAGCAAAAGGTATAATTGCTAATGGTCTCCATGAGGTGGTACCCGAAATACAGAAACGGCTTCATTACGAATCCCAAATACCAAATAACCCCCAATGCCGGCTTTTTGATAACAAATCTCCCAGACAAAACATCATTAATCACGGCAGAGCACAGCAGACTACAAAACACAACTCCAATCTTTAACAGGTACGGTAAAAACAAGAGCATAGTGCAGAACAAATTAATATGTTAACAGATACAAGATCCTTAATATGCTCTAATTAATCTGTTGTTATCTCAACCCTTCGCTGCCCCACGTTGGGCACCAAAAAGGACTGTCGTGGTTTAACCCCAGCCAGCAAATAAACCCCACGCAGCCGCTCACTCACTCCCCACCCTCCGGTGGGATGGGGGATAGAATCAGGAGGGCAGAAGGAGGAAAGCTTCCGGGTTGAGATAAAAACAGTTTAATAATTGAAATAAAACTAAGTAGAACAGTAATAATAACAATGAGAACAACAACAATAACAGAATACACAAAGCAGGCGATGCACAATGCAACTGCTCACCGACCGCCGACCATGTGTCACGAACAGGGGGCGAGCCCCCCCACACCCCTGGTTTTTATACTGAGCATGATGTCACATGGTATAGAATACCCCATTGGCCAGCTGGGTCCACCACCCCGGCACTGCTCCCCCCTCCCGGTGCAAGCACCACCCAGCAACAGCCAAAGCATCAATGGGCCATCAACGCTCCTTTCACACTAAACCCAAAACACAGCACACCCCCCAAACTACTGGGAAGAAAGTTAACTCTGTCCCAGCCAGAACCAGGACACTTATCCATGAATTATGAGCTGAAATACATTGGGCTGTGACTCTTCAGTGGATGTAAATTACCATACTGCCATGGAGGTTCATTGAGCTACACTGTGCTCCAGGTAGTTCAGGATCCAGCCCTTTGTCTGCTTGTGTGCTTTTGTGGTGGGTTTACCTTGGCTAGCCCCCAGATGCCCACCAAGCCGCTCTATCACTCCCCCTCCTCAACTGGACAGGGGAAGAAAAATACAATGAAGGGCTTGTGGGTTGAGATAAGGACAGGGAGGTCACTCAACAATTACCGTCACAGGCAAAACAGACTTGGCTTGGGGAAATTAATTTAATTTATTGCCAATCAAATCAGAGTAGGATAATGAGAAATAAGAACAAATCTTAAAACACCTTCCCGCCACCCCTCCCTTCTTCCTGGGCTCAACTTCACTCCGGACTTCTTTACCTCCCCCCCCGAACGGCGCAGGGGGATGGGGAATGGGGGTTGTGGTCAGTTCATCACACGTTGTCTCTGCTGCTCCTTCTTCCTCATGCTCTTCCCCTGCTCCAGCATGGGATCCCACCCATGGGAGACAGTCCTTCACGAACTGCTCCAGCATGGGTCCTTTCCACAGGTCCTGTCAGGAGCCTGCTCCAGCACGGGCTCTGCACGGCGTCACAGCCTCCTTCAGACACATCCACCTGCTTCAGCGTGGGGTCCTCCACGGGCTGCAGGGTGGATATCTGCTCCACGATGGTCCTCCATGGTCTGCAGGGGGACAACCTGCGTCACCATGGTCTTCACCACGGGCTGCAGGGGAATCTCTGCTCCAGCGCCTGGAGCACCTCCTCCCCCTCCTTCTTTACTGACCTTGGTGTCTGCATAGTTGTTTCACATATTCTCACTCCTCTCTCCCAGCTGCTGTTCTACAGCAGTTTTTACCCCTTTCTTAAATATGTTATCACAGAGGCACTACCACCATCTATGATTGGCTCAGCTTTGGCCAGTGGCAAGTCTGTCTTGGAGCTGGCTGGAACTGGCTCTATCGGACATGGGAGGAAGCTTCTGGCATCTTCTCACAGAAGCCACTCCTGCAGCACACCCCCCCCAAAACCTTGCTACGTAAACCAAATACAGCTTTGTAAATATACTTTGGTGATAATGCAAAAAATCCACAAATAAACCTCAAAACAAAACAACCTCCCCTATAAAATCCACCCTCCAAAACCAAAACAAATGTGCATTTATGTGCATTTTAAAATAAATTCTATTTCTCTTTTGTATATTTTTTAGTATATGCTATGAGACCTACTGGCAAAAAAATGAGAAAAGCAAGTATCAGTCACACACATAAATAGTTATAGAAACTACATCTTGAACTTGAACATATTTATCTGGAAAGTGCTTGCTTATGTAATGAGAAGTAGAAGCTACTCCATGACCAGTTAGAGCTCAATAGCAATACTTCATTAATATGAATGTGATGAATTAACAGAACAAGTAATTACAAAGAGTAATATAAATAATGAACATATTTGAGGAAAATTTGTTCAACTTGTAACCATTTTTCCTAATTATAAAAAGTTATATGAGTTGATTAAATTATTTCCTCTAATTTTTACAATAAATGACAAAATTTCACACAGTATTTCACACTGGTGCTGATGTGTTCATAAAAGATAGAGCTTGTGGAAAGGCATGCAAAGATATTGATTGACTTCAGTGGGCACTGGATTTTGTCTATAATCAGTTTTCAAGAGACAAGATGACAGTTACATGAAGTGCAATGAAAAAATGAAGATGTTGAAGTATGTAGAAAAGCACTACTATTTCATAAATATCAGTCTTACTAACACATGGACTGGAATGCACTATTTTATGCAGTGAATTTTCAAAGAAAACAAAAGAAGTGATCTAGTACAGGAGCACTAGTAGAACAAGACTTGTTCTCACTTGTGCCTACAAATCCTCTGACTTACACAGTAGATGTAAAAATTAATTCTACAGATTGGAAATTTCCCAGTTGACTATGCAGTTTGCAAATAATAATCAGTTATAACCCTTCTGACTTGCAGCTTGAAATTTGACTTTTAATTTTCTCAGTGACTGAAGACCCCTAAGTCATTAATTAAAATAAAAAGGCTTGTTCTATAAGTTTAAAGAAAACTTAATTAAATCCATCTAATTGAATTCATCAGATGAATTTTGAGCATACAGGTTTTTTTAACTGCTAATTGAAAAACATCTGTTGACACAGACTTGGCAAAAAGACCTTTGTTTCCTTCTGTGCAATGATTTGAAGGTTGACGAAGTACTTGTGACACTTGAAGGTTACCGCTACGTTAACTGTTTCTGCAACAGGTTCCTCTCATATACAGTAAGTTAATATTCTCACTGACAGTGCATATATTGATTTATAAATACAATTTTCAGCAGAGCTAATAATCTCATTAGCTTTTGCGCAAGATAATTAGCATTTCAACATGTAATTAATTAATTTTATTAGGTTGTTGGATTTCTAACTGTCATGGGAGTTGCAGACTGCACGCACTTGATAATGCATGCATCACCACATATTGACTAATGAGGCAAGGTAAAGAAATTGAAAATGTTTCATTCCCTCAACATGCAGCTGGCCTGTGATGCCAGATGTAAAATCATTGATGTACTTGCCAAGTTCCCAGGATCATGTCATGATTTATTCAAACTCAGACAATCAGGATTAGATCAGTCTTTTGAAAATGGTCAAATTCAAGGAGATTGATTAATAGATAAGTAGGAGCATTGCTTGTAAATAAACCTTTGAATATATATTAAAAGTTAGATTATTAATTGCAACTTGCCTTTTTTTAGGTCACAGTTGTTCTCCTCTGAAGAAACAGCAATGACTACAGTTCTTAATTCCCAAATTCCATCAGAATCACTTTATAACGAGACACATTTATAATAACTGTAATTGAAAGAACCGCGGCTTTCTGAGAAAATAATACCAATGCCTCTCCCAACGTGCAGTATATTTTGTATAAAACCACTGTTGAAATATTTGTGAGTCTTTCCATGTTTTGCATACAATGCAATGAAACTGACTGATGTATAATAAATATCTGAAGGAGAGAATGAGATTAGCATAACAAAATATAAAGTTATAATTAGATAATTAAAGTGAGTCTGGTCATGATATTACTTTCCTTCTAAAAAACATTTGGAAGGATTGGGCCTATTATTATAAGGTACCCTGTAAAGCTCAAGTTTGTTGTTAGCACATTAAACTTCTCAGAAGATGTATGTATTTTCCATCAAGTGTATTTTAAAAATATGTTCCTCACAACAACGCTTTCTTTATGACTATTGCTTTTGGAGATTCAGTACTTACATAATGACATTCTTATACCCTAGAGCCACCCAACATACAGGCATTTGGCTTGCTGAGAGTGGAAGAATTTACTGTATTTTACTTTCTTATTTTTTTAGATGACAGAATGCTTTGGCAAATTGTCTGGCAGATGATTAACTTGAAGAGACATCTAAGTTGCCACCAGCAGTTTAAGCAAACTTGAGATTTTTATGCAAGTTCCTTCCTTTCCTTCCTGCTTCTCTAGAGCAAGAAACCATTGAGTTCCCTCCAAGGTATTTTTTATTGGATGATTACAAAGAAGTGTTAAAACTGAGGTTAACCACCTTCGGAGCTGTAGGCATTGCCATGCAATAATGCTGATCCAAAATATCAGAGAATTGGTTTTAATGACAAAAGCATGATAGTAAATAACGTTTCATTTTAATATCTGCAAAAGTAAAACTTAGTTTAAGGTCTCTGGTCATTTTGGTTGGAGTACAGCTTCTTTCCCATGTTCAAGCTGTTTGCTGTGTTTGAAGAAACTAGTTAGTTGTTTGTTTGTGATATGTTTAAAAGGCCCAAACTACTGCTATTAATTCTTCCTTCCAAGATAAGACACTGTCAAATAAGATTTGTTCATTACCTTTCTCATATACTTAAATATTTTTATTTAATTTCACATCTGAATCCATTTGCAGTGTTACAGTTGAATCCTCAAATGTAGGAGACTGGCTCTATTTCCTCACCATATTTCAGCTCATGTAATTAAATTACATGTAATTAAATTACATGTATTTTAAAAAAAACTGATAGTAGCTGTATTATATTTACTTTGTTAAGAGAGCACTACTGTTATTGGGATCCTTTTATGAAAGCTAGAATAGAAGTTTACAAGGAGTTATCATCTTGAAATGTTTATAAAATAAATCTATCAAAAAAGGTGAGAAACAGGAAACATCACTAATACCTTTTTTAGCCCATTTTCCTTAAGGAACAAAGCTTATGAAATAGTGTTTTGCGTGTTGATTTCTCTCTTTTTCTTTCTTCCATAACAGCCTTTGAATTTTTTTGGCCATTTTCAAATAAATTTGGAAGAGAAATAGATGCTTCAGAGGTAGTTAGGCATCTACGTATTCAATGAAAATAGACAGTTGTATAGAGGGAAAGAGACTTCATTGACCCTCCACTGCTAGATAAACTTAACATTTATTAAACCTCAGAGGAGCTTAATCTCAAGACACAAATTCATTAGAAACCAGTTTTTATTACCTCTACCACTTATGAAGTTATTTGTTTCAGATAAGGAAGTGAATTACAGGGACAGCTGTGACGTGCTTAGAATTCCTGACTTCCAATGGAACCTTTTCTCAGTAGTGTTGTTCCAATATCTTTTTCCATGCTTATTAAATGAATTTTGTGTATTTTGTTTCATTCATCTGTAATAAAAATATCTGTTACATTAATGTGGAGTTTTACTTGACTAGGTGTGATTGTGTGGAACATTTTATAGTATGAAATATATTTGCGTACAGCTGGTGTAAACTAGAGAAGCACTTTCTTTGAACTTTCGTTACCATTATAAAAATGTTTAATTAACCTTTTTGGTTAATATCAATGTTTTTATTACATTCTAGAGCCACCCCCCCCACCCCCTCCCCCCCATGGTGCCTAGTGAAAATTCTTGTTTTCCTTTACTAAAGAGACTCTGTGTGAAGAATGATGAATAAGGTACCTGACCTATAGGGTTTCCTCCTGCCCAGTGGAAAGAGGAAGAGAGACTTTTTACCAGGGCCTGTAGTGATAGGACAAGGGGCAATGGTTTTAAACTGAAAGAGGGTAGGTTTAGATTGGACATAAGGAAGAAATTCTTTACTGTGAGGGTGGTGAGACACTGGAACAGGTTGCCCAGAGAAGTTGTGGATGCTCCATCCCTGGTAGTGTTCAAGGTCAGGTTGGATGGGGCTTTGAGCAACCTGATCTAGTGAAAGATGTCCCTGCCCATGGCAGGGCGGGTTGGAACTAGATGATCTTTGAAGGTCCCTTCCAACCCAAACCATTCTATGATTCTATGAAAATGAATGAGGGAATAGGTGTTAAGAGAACATCTCTCCACCCTCAGATAAAATATAAACTGTTTTTACATCTACTTAGTCTAGCATTTCTGATTCCCTTCACTGGACTCTCTTCAGTATGTCCAGGCCTCTCTTGTACTGGGGAGCCCAGAACCAGACATCGGACTCCAATTGTGGCCTCACCAGTGCTGAGTAGAGGGGAAGGATCGCCTCCCTCCACCTACTGGCAATACTTTGTCTAATGCAGCCCAGGATACCATTTGCCTTCTTTGCAGCAAAGGTGCACTGCTGGCTCATGTTGAAATTGGTGTCCACCAGGACCCTCAGGTCTTTTTCTGCCAAGCTGCTTTCCGGCTGGGTAACCCCCAGCATATATTGGTGCATGGAGTTGTTCCTCTCCAGGTGATGGACTTTGCACTTCCCCTTGTTGAACTGCATGAGGTTCCTGTCAGCCCATTTCTCCAGCCTGTCCAGGTCCCTCCGGATAGCAGCACGACTCTCTGGCCTATCAGCCACTCCTCCCAGTTTTGTCATCAGCAAACTTGCTGAGGGTGCGCTCTGCCCCATCATCCAGATCATTAATGAAGATGGTGAACAGGACTGGATCCAGTATTGACCCCTGGGGTACACTGCTAGTGACTGGCCTCCAACTGGACTTTGTGCCACTGATCACCACCCTCTGGGCCCGGCCACTCAGCCAGTTTTCAATCCACCTCACCATCTGCTCATCCAGCCCAAACATCAACAGCTTCTCCATGAGGATCTTATGGGAGACAGGGTCAAAGGCCTTCCTGAAGTCCAGGTAGACAATATCCACTGCTCTCCTCTCATCTACCAAGGCAGCCATTTCATTGTAGAAGGTTATCAGGTTGGTCAAGCATGACTTCCCCTTGATGAAGCCATACTGACTACTACTGATGATTTTCTTGTCCTTCATGTGCCTGAAAGCGGTTTCCAGGATTAGTTGCTCCATCACCTTCCCAGGGATCAAGGTGAGGCTGACCAGCCTGCAGTTCCCTGGATCCTCCTTGCAGATAGGAGTAACATTTGCTTTCCTCCAGTCTTCAGGCATTTCTCCCAATCACCATGATCGATCAAAGATTATCAAGAGTGGTCTCACAATGACATCAGCCAGCTCCCTCAGCAGTTGTGGGTGCATCCCATCAGGGCCCATAGACTTACGTATGTCCAGTTTGCTTAAGTATTCCCTGACCCGATCCTCTTCCACCAAGAGCACATCTTCCTTGCTCCAGGTTTTCCCCCAGTCTCTGGGACCTGGGGTTCCTGAAGGCCAGTCTGAGGCAAAAAAGGCATTCAGCACCTCAGCCTTTTCCACATCCTGTGTCATCAGGTCCCCCATCTCATTGAGCAATGGGCCCACATTTTCCCCAGCCTTTTATAAATGCATAGGTGATAAAAGGAAGCCCTTCTTGTTGTCTTTGACATCCTTTGTCAGATTCAGTTCCAGCTAAGCCAGTCAGCAATGCTGGTGGCACTTCCGTGATAACATATTTAAGAATGGGTAAAAAACACTGAGCAAGAGCTGTAAGGGAGAGGAGTGAGGGGGGGAAGAAAGAAAGAAAGAAAAAAAAAAAAAAAAGAGAAACAACTCTGCAGACACCAAGGTCAGTGAAGAAGGAGGGGGAGGAGATGCTCCAGGCACCAGAGCGGAGATTCCCCTGCAGCCCGTGGTGAAGACCATGGTGAGGCAGGTTGTCCCCCTGCAGCCCATGGAGGACCATCGTAGAGCAGATATCCACCCTGCAGCCCATGGAGGACCCCGCACTGGATCAGGTAGACGTGCCCTGAAGGAAGCTGCAGCCCATGGAGAGCCCATGCAGGAGCAGGCTCCCGGCAGGAACTGCGGCCTGTGGAAAGGAGCCCATGCAGGAGCAGGCTCCCGGCAGGAACTGTGGCCTGTGGAAAGGAGCCCATGCAGGAGCAGGTTTTCTGGCAGGACCTGTGGCCCTGTGGGGGACCCATGCTGGAGCAGTCTGTTCCTGAAGGACTGCACCCCGTGGAAAGGACCCATGCTGGAAAAGTTCATAAAGCACTGTATCCTGTGGGAGGGACCCCACACTGGAGCAGGGGAAGAGCATGAGGAAGAACGAGCAGCAGAGAAATCTTTATGAACTGACCGCAACCCCCATTGTGCTGCTGGCAGGCAGTGGGGAGAAGTTAGAAGAGTCAGGAATGAAGGAGTGAAGTTGAGTCTGGGAAGAAGGGGGTGGGTGGGGGGGGAAGGTGTTTTTAGTTTTGTTTTTATTTCTCACCATCCTATCGAGTCTGTTTTGCCCATGATGGTAATTGCTAAGTGATCTCCCTGTCCTTATCTTGACCCACAAGCTTTTCCAGCTTATTTTTTCCCTGTGTCCTGCTGAGGAAGGGGAGTGAGAGTGCAGCTTGGTGAGCACCTGGCAGCCATCCAAGGTCAACCTATCACAGATCCCTTCCTCTCACATTAGCCCAGGCCCTTTGCTCATCGACCCTGTCCATCACTCCCTCACAGGGCTGCTGGTAACTCTCTCCCTCCCCCATTGTTCCTAGTTTAAAGCCCTCCTTATGAGGTCAGCCATGCTATCGGCAAAAATAGTTTTGCCCTGCTTAGTGAGGTGGATCCCATCTCTCCCAAGCAGACACTGATCTGCAAACAGGGTCCTGTGGTCACAGAACCCAAAACCCTGTTGCCAACACCAGTTCCACAGCCAATTGTTGACTTGTATTATCAGTGCCCTCCTCCTCACACCCTTTCCCCTCACCAGCAGGATTGAGGAAAACACCACCTGAGCCCCCATGCCCTTGACTGCAGCCCCCAGAGCTCTGTAATCACTTTTGATACTGTCCAGGTTTCCCCTGGCAATATCATTGGTGCCCACGTGGAATAACAGCAGGGGGTAGTAGTCAAAGGGCTGGACAAGCTTTGGTAGTCCCTCCACAACATTCCAGATCCAGGACCCCAGCAGGCAGCAAACCTCTCTAGATGATAGGTCAGGTTGGCAGATGGGTGCTTCCATCCCCCCACAGCAGGGAGTCACCCATTACAATCACTCACTGCTTCTTCCTGGTGGTCTTGCATGGTTTACGATCAGGTGAATCAGATCCTTTGCTTGAAAACACATCTGTCTCCCCTTCAACTTTGAGGGCAGTGAACCTATTTTGGAGTTGTAAGCTCTTAGAGCAGAAGCCTTCCTCTTAATGCCAGAAGCCACCAGCTTTCATTCTTCACCCTCTCCAGAGGTTGCACTTACCTTAATACTAAGGGTGGACACTGCCTGCATCTCTACTGCAGTTGGGGTACGGGGCTCTTCAAGCTTCTGCGTGTCTCAGAAAAGATCCTGTCCATCTCCCTTTCACCTTCTCTGATGCTGCACAGCCTGCTCACTTCCTCCCATAACTCCTCCGTTTGGTGACACAGCTCCTCCAAGACAGCATACCTCCTGCAGGACAGAGAGCCATCTCTCCTGGCATCAGAGTCCCCAGGCAGTCCCTGCAGCCTGGGACTTGGAGAGCTGCTGCCACCATCTGAAGCTCCATCAGCATTGAAACCTCTGCCCTAGCAGGGACAGCTCTCTAACACCTTCTGTTCTGGGTTCTGACAAGGCTGCCATAAATCCAGTAGTTTTCCAATACACATATGCACTGTTACTGTATAACACATCCATCATCTATAGTGTATCTAAATCCTAAATGATCCTTACTGAGGATGGGAAGTGCAGCTATTCTGAGCATCTGCTTTTGTAGGAAGCACAAAGTTAGATCTACTGCATGTGCTTTTTTATGTTAAGCTTCGCATATTCAGTAGTCCAATAAGTCAGTAAAGTGTTAGATTTGGTATGCATGTAGAGACCATCCATGCAGAAAATCTTCTGCTTTCCAGACAGAACTACGGTCTCTATAAAGTTGACCAACTTCAGACAGGTTTGAAGGAGTTTGCACTAACTCAAGCCATATTTGAAATATTTTTCTCAAAACTTCAGGTGCACGTGCACACCCATAAACAAATGAAAAAAAACACAACAACAGAATACCCAAAACCCACTCAGGGACTGGGTCAAGGTGAATACTGACAATTTTCTTGTCTAGAAAAAAGGTTAGGAAACTCTGTTATAAACTATGATGGCTTTAATACTGGCTAAGATGTTTTTTAAGCTAGCGAGGATTTTAATCCATAGGAAGCATGCTAAGGGAAAGAGCCAAAAATCCAATCTACTGTGCAGACTCCCTAGAGGGCATTACAATCAAACACAGTGCAGAACACAACCATGTCCCTTCTAAACTATATTTAGTATTCTAGCTCTGGCCCCTGTTTGACTGTCCATCATCATCTACTAAAGCAGATATTTCAAGCACATGCTTATATATTACTGACTGCAACTGTAAGCTTGTCCTTTGGTGGTGTTTTCCAGAAAAGACTGATTTAAGTATGTGTTTAATTGTTCATTTTTCTCAATTGAACAGCACTAGCAAATATTTTCTCAAACCAAGTCTTGGAAACATTCAATTCAAGTGATTAATACTCAACTTGAATTCTACTGAGGCTTATTTACTATTAAAAAAACTCAAATTACTCTAAATTATTACTTAGCAAATCTTTAGAATAAAAAGAAAATACATTTAACTAAAAAGTTGCAAACAAAAAGTTTTAATTTGAATATTTGTTACATATTTATGCACTAATACCAGAACATGTATTTCTTTCATAACTAATTATCACAAAATGCTGTGCTAGGTATTTGTATGGAATGTTGGAAGCTACTCATTCTCGAGAGTGAAACAGACCGCCCAACATACCATCAATGAATACTCCACACGGATTATACTACAGTCAAGGATTGAAGGGGAAACAGGTGGAATTTTCAACTGTTTGCCATTCCAGGTTTCTGTTTTGCCAGATGACAAGGATTCCCCACGGAGGTTGGCAACAAGCTGTTTGACTTCCTTCATTTTCCCTTTGGCATAGAATGCCTGTGTTTGGTAAATGGTTGCCTTTGGCACCACCATACGGGAAGAGCAATTCTCAATCTCAGCAAAGATCTGAATTGATTCACCTGAAACAAACAAAAAAAAACCCCAGAATTTCACGTTCTCTTTACGTTTACAAGGCAGCTTAAGCAAACTGTCACATTCTGTATACTGTTATAACGCACCAGATGCTGCTATCACTGCTCTACCTGGAAAAACATCCACTGATGCTAATAGAAGCAAGATCCCCATGAGCTGTTCCAAAAGGAAAAAAAAACTACAAAAAAACCACCCCAAATATACCGGTCTAATAGATTAGGTCCTTTAATAATCTAGAGATACAAGTAGTGCTGTCTTAGTTAACAGACTATACTGAGAAGATTGCTAAATGCAGACTGAGGTGGTAAAAATATTCTTAATGTTTCATTTATATAAAACCACTAAGTACAAACTGTAGCTTTAAAAGGGAAGGAAAAACATATCCTATAATTACTTCTATTACATACCTGGGGTGTAGCCCTTTCTTTCAATTTTGGCACTTAAGGATATTGGGCCTGAGGTACAAAGCCAACAACATAGAGTCTTTTCTTTTGTGCCTGCTTGGGGTGACTGCAAGAAGAGAAAAATATTGTCCATTAAATTAGGAGCTCCATGAATCTCTTCAGGTATTTAAATCAACACAGGAAAATAATCATTTTCATAATGCGCTTATTATTACATATTTTGATAAACAAAGCTACTTTCATAGGAAAAGTCTCAAGGAATTTAAACAGCATTATACAAATACAATGTTTGTCCTAATTCCATTGCTGTATTAGTATTGCTTTTTCTGCCATCCTCCATACTACAGCCATACTTAAAACAGTTTTTAATACTAAAAATAAATACTGTATAGCTTAAAACAAAAGGCTTCATCCTAACATACTGTTGCAGAGCTTTTCATTTAACTAACAGTAAATTAGAACATCTTCGCACTTTCCATTAAGCTGTATTTCAGAAACAAAATAACTAAGCTAAACTACTGTAATCTTGACTCCTGCTATTTCCTCGGTTTCTGAATGATCCTGTTTCATCTATATTAAAAAGACTTATTTTACACAACATCAGGATTTAGGGCTTGATCCAAAGCCCATTAAAGTCGAATTAGACACCTTTGATTTTAATGGAGTTTGTGCAAGGTCCCTTTGCAAGCCTGATTTTTCACCCATACACACAAGAAACCTATTTCAATGGACTTCTAAATTTTTTTTTCCTCTAGATTAAAATTTGAAGAAGGGATAAAATAAAGGAATTTTAGGCCAGACTGAAATCAAATCCTCATTGAAAGCAGTTGTGATATTAAAGTTATTTTAATAAAATGAAGTTTCAGGAAAGGATTATACAGAATTGTGATAATTTCTCCCCATCAGTAGAAAACTATCCATATGGAAATTATCAATTATGCACTGCAGTAAATTTTTTACTTTGCATTTTTAAGTTAGCAGTCCCTCACTAAAATATTAAGAATTGCACCGTTCCTTCCATAGATTATTCTTTATTTATAATTGAAGAGGAACAGTTCACCAAATTTTCCTACTTAATGACATTCTACAATTTAGTAGTATCAATTTAGATTGACAAATGCATTTTATGTATCGTAAAAATCAAGCAACTCCAAGTACAGGATAACTTAGCCTTCAAAATACCAGCAGTTAAAGAGTTGCTAAACTGATATAATACTTAAAAGAAGAGCTAACTAGCAAATAAATATTAGGTAAAATTACATGTTGATGTTGTTTCAGTTATTATACTTCATTATTTTTATGCCAGAAAAAGAATGAGTAATTCTGTCAGTTCTTACCAGTAATGAAGGAGTGTTGATATCTATATGTTCAAAAACTGTAAATTCCTTCTTTAATTTTACCGGTAGAAGCCAAGGCCTATGCAATTCAGCTTTCACCCAATAGCGCACACTGCCATGTCTGCCTTCGAACGAGGTAGCAAGTGGTCTGTGCAGGACAAAGGTCAAAGTTGAGTAAAATTTTTCTCTCTTTCCAATAACGATACAATTGATCAGATTAGGAATTAGTATGTAGAACTGTATTTTTAGTGCATCATAATAAGCATAACTTATTTGCAAAGTTTCCATATCTCAGAAAAACATAAGACTAAAGTTGGGAGAAAATATCATCTCCAATTCATCCAACGGTAGTTTTGTAGAAGTTTTAAGAGTCAATTAAAGAATTGTGCTAGAAAATGCCAGAAGAGTACACATTTCCTTTAGACTTAAGAGGCCACTTTCAAGTGTAGAATAAAGCATGCCCTTTTAAGGTCAAATTAAGACCACCAAATAAAATTAGCATTAGTACCATCCAATTATTGTTTTGGACATTGTATTCTGTAAATAATTGTGTATTATTTACTTGGCTGGTATCTCGGTGGTTTATTTTAGCTATAACCGAGTGCTTTTGTAGTTTGTTTTGCCTTTGTTTTGCCTAAATGTTTCAATTTAGAGTTCTGAATAGAGAGGCTATTTTGAGCATCTTCTATTTTTCCTTTACCCTGATGAGGCCATCTTAAAACATTTTTTTTTTTTTATATATATATATATATATATCTATATCTATCTAAAAATATATATATATATATATATATATCTCTAAAAAGATAAAGACTATTCTGCTCCGAACGCTGAAAGACAAAGGAAGTCCTTTTGGGGAGTTGGAGGGAAAAAAAGATGTGGAAAGGGACTCCAAACCTTTCAGCATTACCTGTTTTTCCTCCCCTCCCCCTCCCCCCAACATCATAAGATGAAGGACATAAGATTTTTATATTCCAGTCATGTCCAGTTAACTGTAACTTGTCTTTTCCTAACTTTTTTTGCCTTTAATCTCAAAGGAAGAATTTTTATATTGCACTATGTTTGAAATGCATCATAATAAAAGATAAGTTATGGGCAAAGCTTCCCTCCCTAACTTCTATAGGGAATAATACTAGCTGTGCTAGTACTTCACTAGAATAATTCTTTCTGCTACAGGTTTGACATCTCTATTTGTACATCTGAAATGTTTACTTTTTTTTCTTAATAACACAAATGAAAGGATTTTCTAATCAGTCTTCAGTGTTTCATCCTGCCCCAGTATCCTTTAAGGCAAAATCAGTAAGGACAGTCAGTGTCTTGTTTTTTTCACTATTGCTTTGTATTTGGTTGTACTGGGTCTGGCTGGGATGGAGTTAACTTTCCTCATAACAGCCCATATAGTGCTGTGCTTTGCATTTGTGGCTAGAACAGTGTTGATAACACACCAATGTTTTAGCTATTGCTGAGCAGTGCTTGCACAGCATCAAGGCTGTCTCTCCAACACCCCATTCCCAAAGGCCAATAGGCTGGGTGTGGGCAAGAGGTTGGGAGGGGACATAGCCAGGACAGATGACCCAAACTGACCAAAGAGATATTCCATACCATATGAGGTCGTGCTCAGCAATAAAAGCTGAAGGGGGGGAGACAGACAGGGCTCACAGAGACATTCATGGTTATGGTGTTTGTCTTCTCAAGCAACCACTACACATACTGAGGCCCTGCTTTCCAGGAAGTGGCTGGACATCTGCCTGCCATTGGGAAGTAGTGAATAAATTCTCATTTTTGCTTTGCTTCCATGTACAGCTTTTGTTTTTCTTATTAAACTGCCTTTATCTCAACCCACAAGCTTGTCCATCTTATTTTCTCTCCCTGTCCTGTTGATGAGGGGGAGTGAAAGAGCAACTGCATGGAAAGCTGGCAGCCAGCCAAAGTCAACCCACCACATTGGTTTTGTTTTAAATAAATTTTAGAAATATTCTATGGATACAAAATAGCAAGAAACAGTAAGGAGGCAGTGGCAAACTAGTGTTCTTCAGGCCTTTTATTACCAGCCTTCATTTTTTCAGTATTATCAAAGATGGCTTCATAGTTATTCCTTCAAGTCACTTGAAAAGAGCTTTAGTGTTTTAATCAATGCTTGTGCTATATTTTACTGGTCATCTATTTAATCTCAAACATAATATTCCATTTCACATATACTGTTTTGTTCTTTCATATTTGAACATCCCTTCTAACTCAAGGGAATATCGGTATCATCCTTATCACTTCTTATAGATGAGATTTTCACCTGAACCTTAAATTGACTTCTAAAAGTCTCCATATATATGGGTCTTCTTCAGTGTTCCAATAATATCTACTGTAAAACCCTGTGCTATTCACTGAAACTGATCCGTAAAAGCGTTTATCATCTACAGGTTCTGCTAAAGCCAGTCCCTCTAATAAGCAGATGGTTTATTAGCTTTAATATTAGGTATTAGTCTAATATTCTGCCAACTTTTTTTAACCTTAATGACTTCAGCGCTTGGCTTTTACAGTAAAAGGCTCCTCCTGCCTCCCTTCTTTCATCTATTTCCAGACTCTCTCTGTTCCTTTATATTTAAATTTTCCTGCAACTTGTGTTTTAGCTAATTTCCAT
This sequence comes from Calonectris borealis, assembly GCF_964195595.1. Lineage (NCBI taxonomy): Eukaryota > Metazoa > Chordata > Aves > Procellariiformes > Procellariidae > Calonectris > Calonectris borealis. The sequence goes on along the minus strand of NC_134351.1, from coordinate 36,371,611 downwards.
GTTGGCAACTCCTCTACGTATAAATCTTCCCTTCACAATGTATACATTAGACACCTCAAACTTTTTTTTGTGTGTGTGTGTGTATGTGGCAATTTATCTTAAGACTTCTGCTATCACTCTTGCTTCACCTTTGCTTTCTGAGACAAGCGGGATTAGGTATGGGAATGTTTCTTGCTTCATCCACCCATCCATTTGCTTATTTCCATCCTGGCTTTTTGCATAAAGGTCAGCCTGAGTACATATATCCTATTTAAACTAGAAAAAATATCTTATTTTGTTCAAATGTGGTTAAGCTTGCCACATCTGTTTCAGACTGAGCCCGAACAGTTAAGCTGTTATCTTATCACTAGTTCTGATGGCCTGCATGGCTCCAATAAAATCTTGTTTCATTTAGAAGATACCTCAGCCACTCTGCAGGACTCAAATGACACAAGTTCCCCTCCCTTCTCCTGTGAAGGGGTAAAATACTACAAGACATAATGAGTCAATAGACCTCAGTCAAAAGAGAGAGTAACCAACCGGGCAACAATTACTCCTGTTTTGTGAAAAAAACTCTTAACCAGTTTAAAAGCAACCTCTTCAGTTTAATGAGATTATGTCCTCTATTACATGTCTGAGCACAACTACTACCATTGAAAAGGTTTCCCCTCCACCCACAAGAATTTTTCTTAAGCAGGTATGTATCTTAGCCTTCTCTCACACAAGCTGTGTACTGCATGTAAGTACTTACATCTGTGGAAGCTCAAAGCTGAATGCATATTCATGCCTTCCTGAATGAATGGTGTGAAGGCCTTCTTCAGAATTGTCATCATCTAGGAGGGAAAAAACTCAATATGCTATTCCACCCGTGAACATTTTACACAGCATAATATATTATATAGGTTTCTTTTCCAGAATAAGAGGGATTTACACATTCTTTACAATACTAAGAACACAGCGTCCCAGAAACAAGTCTCTCCAGCCCATTTGTATTAACTGCTAGATGTATGGCTGCAGAATTTTTAAGGTTAGGTGAGATTCCAAGATTAACCTTACATAAAAGCAGAAGTTAACTTGTATTAAGTCTGCTACATTAATAGATTAAATTTAGTAATTCAGCTTCCTTCTATCTCCTGCCTAGCAAGTGTCCAAAAATTGATTTTTTTAAAAGTGCACAAGCACCACCTAGAAAGTACCAAACAAATTCAGGGGCACAAAAGGTGGCAAGCTGTCCAATTAATGTTGTTTAGAGCTAATGTATCAAAAATTCAAAGTTTAGCTCGATTTTGCTTGGATAGCAAAGACCCAAACATTTCCTAATTTCAACAAGAAAGCTGACCTTGGTTTATAGTCATGATTCCTTGTATTGCTTTAAATGCTCCAACAAATTTGTGGTTTGTTCTGATATAATTACCATAAAACCAGAAAAATGCTGATTCCATCAAAATAGAAAGTTATTTAGAGAAAATAATTGAGCATCTCATATACAAAAGGGTTGGGGTAAAAAAAACACATATAGTGGGATTATGCAAAAGACACTACCTATTGTTAATAGTCTGAAACATCATGAAGGAATGTTGGTACATTTTAAGATTTTTTTTAGTTCCCATTGTCCTACAAAAATGCTGATGCTCTAATTTCTTTAGTGCACCAGAAATGCTGAAAAAAAACTATGCAAAAATATAAAACCACTAGAACACTATTTACACAAACGCATCCTCAGCACGTAATGTCATGAAATAAGAATCTTCAATACACTGAAAGAGCAAAACAATGTGTATAATGCTTTTTTGTTAAAAAACACTTGGAGGTTTTTGTTTGTTTGTTTTTTAAAAAATTAAAAATAATAATCTTTTCCTTGCACATAAGTTTTTTCATCCCTTCTTCACTTCCTTCCTGCCAGATCAGCAGTCCCATTGAGCCTGAGCAGCAGAACTGTGGTAAACAAGTACTGAGCTGTCAATCACAGACTAGGCTGGAGCAGGAGAGGACCGGCCTAAACAGGCGCGAGTAGATCTCCTGCCAGCCACTCATATACATACAGTACACATTACACCCCACCACGTTTGCTCAGCAACTCTGCTCACAGCCTAGCCTGACTACCGCAGAGGTAAGGAGAGAGGGAGGGGCACCACCCATGCCTCAACATCCGGTCTCGTCATATACCACAGGGCCATGCTGCTGGCTTGCCCCGGCCTGCCCTGCACTATGTGCAAGGCGACACCCCAATCCTGCACTTCTCTCAGGAGCATGTGCTGACCATTACCGAAAGGCGATTACGGATAGTGCTGGCCGGGGGCACGGGAGGGGAAAGACAACCGAGTGAGGGATGTGAGAGGTTGCAGGGTCCCAATGGCCGCCCCTGCTCACAGCTCCTTGCTGGCCCAGTGGATGTGCGCGGCAGGAGCTTGAATGCTTCTGTCTGTCTGTCCCCAGAGATGGGCTTTCCCGAGAAAGGCAGCGTGCCCTCTGAGCCGACAAGGCCGACATTGCCAGGCAGGCCCCGTTCCCAACAAAAAGTGACCAGGGTGACAGCACTCCCCCTTAGCAGTGCAGCGCCCCCAGCGTCCTACCAAGGCCGCGATCGGATCCATAACTGGGGGGGGGGGGGGGGAAGGCAGGCAGCAAGGGAGAAAGCAGTAACTGCTGAATTGAAACGCCCCGCCCCACCCCACCCCCCCGGTTTCCCAGCAAGGTAAATTTGTACTCCTCGCTTCACAGATAGTGCCCTCCCCCACCGTGAATACTCTGTAACTCCTCAGGGAAGCGGGGCCCGGAGCGCCCCCAACCCCGCACAGAGCTGACCTCGGGGTGGCCAGAGCCCGTTCGCCCCGCCCCCAGCACACACCAGAGTGCGGGCAGGGGAACCTGCTCCCTCAGCCTCGCTCTTCCCCCACGTCCCAGCCCCCTATAATCAGCGGCTGGCATCGCCTTAGCAACAGGCTAACAAACCCCAGCAGGCCAATGACAAGGCGGGGACAGGGCGTGGCCTTCCGGACTATGCTAGGGTACGAGGTGTTGAGTTAAACTCCACTCCGTGCGGCGGGCGTTCGCAGTCCTGCCCCTGCAGCCGAGGGAGGGGCAGTGATGTCCCGGGACAACTGCTTAAGTTTTTACGTGCCGCACATGCAGCGGTGCGCACCCTGTCTCGCTTCTGGTGTCGGAACGTGTCAGATCTGTCCCTTCCCTGCCACCTTTTGTTCCCTTTTCAGCCAAAACCAAGCACCTACTATCGGGGTCAGCATTTGGATCTACAGTCCACATGCAAAGTCATTGCTGCTGCTTAAGCAGACAGAAGCATGGGGTCGCCCTCCTACTTGTAAGCATACATCCTGCTATGAACGACTCGTGCATGTTTGCACGTTTCTGTCATCTGCAAACCAGAGGTGAACGAACTTTCACATGAGAGAATTATTTCTAAGGCGGCAGTATAAAGAACATTTGAGCTACAAAGCCACCTCATGAGTGACCCGCGCTTGCTTGCATCACGATAACATAATTAAAATCAATAGCAACTCCACTCTGCTACAGTATTTATTTCAGAAGTGCTTAATAAAAGGCTCAATGCAATCTATAGTCGAACTTCTTTAAAAATTGCATTTTACTGCAGAGGATCTCTGCAGTAAATATGCTGCATATTTAAAACAAAACCAAAACAACACACCAAAACACCCGACCCAAATTACGTAATCAGTTTTAACATTTTCTTGTGCTAGGAATTAAGTCATCGCCACCACCTGACGTGTGCAACCAATCTGCGGAGAGGAGGAGTACTCCCTCCCTTCTCCCCAGGACCGGTCCCAAACAGGATTGAACCGCTTCTAACAAAGGGTGGAAACTTCAGAAAAAACAAGCTTGGAGTCCCTTATACTTTCACAACGTAACTATGCGAACAATAGATTACCAAACTTAAGACCCACAATCCCGCTCACAATGTAATACTCCATTTCCATACCCAAAATAAGGGAATTTGCAGGGCACTTTCCGTTTCTATAGGGGCTTAGCAGACCAGGTTTTCATTGAATGCAGGTTCCAGAACTCCTCAACTCAGAAGCGATGCTCCGATCGCACAACCATGAACTCTTATTTGGCCTTTCAGACAGATTTTTACATTTGGGTCCCCCATAGAGGAGTTGAATAAAAGAAATGAAAGTAATTTACAAGTATACTAGCTTAGAACAAAGGAAGAGATGGAAAAATACAGGTGGGGTGGTGATAGCATGTCAAAGTAAGCCCCAGGGAATCTTTTATCTGCCAACAATGAACCAACCTTAAAAATCATCGCATATCAGTCTGAAAGTCAGACCTGTATCTATTATGTGTCAAAAAGTCTAGTGTTATGTTTTAATTACACTTACGATTCGATAGGATGCTACCAAGAAAGTAATTTACTGCATATCTGGTTTTGATTTAACAGTTATTTTCCCCATAGAAAAACAAATCCTGCTAATATCACTAAGAAAAAAAACGACATTGCATATCAAAAAAACGCAATTCCTTATGAAAAGGCTCTGTTAAAAGGCAGGTATTTTAAGAAAGTCCTGTTTGCAGGTACTTTGAAAACGCACCTCAACACGGTTTTAATATTAAGTAAATGTTCAAATAATAAAAAATAAAACCTAAGAACGTAACCGGCATTTCCTCATCTTTAGAAATAGTGAACTCTATGAGACTGCATATTAAAAAGGGATAAACCAAGACGATGCAAAGATGTGTCTTTTTCTGGAAAAATGTCTACATGTAGTGAATGAATAAGTGAAAAGCTTACCTCTTTCGTGCCCGAGTAAAACGTCCTTATGGTTAAAATACTCTACTTCTTCAGTGTAATTTTGTGTATAGGCAGTGTTGGATCCAGCATTTCTAGATTCAGTCCAACGTACTTTTGCATGTCCTCTTGCATGAATTTTAAGAGATTTTACTCTAATTTCCCCAGTAACTTCTAAATTGACCCTTCCTGAGACTGTGTCCCCGCTAGAATAGACGGGGATATTGCTGTCATTGAGACAGTCAAAGCTTATTGTCAAACTCTTCACCTTCCCCAGCACCATATTTTATAACAAAGTGTATAAAAATATACTGTAAGGAAAAAAAAAAGTCAAGGTCTCATACAAAATGCGATCTTCACTTTACACCAAACGACGCCTCTGCCACGCAAAGAGCCTGCCAACAAGATCAGCGTGTCCCCTACAAACGCTTCATCGGAATTACTGAGAAAACCCCAACTTTGGCGGTGGCAGCGGCCGCCCAGCGCTGCGATCTCCTTACAAAGACAGCTGCCTGCACGCTGCCAGCTCACTTTAACAGCTTTGTGAAAAACAACCCCGCCGCGCATGCGCGAGTCGAGTCGTGGCGGCGGTTTCCTCCATCGCTTGCGCGTATCTTCCCTGTTGTGTGTGTTTTTCTTTTGTTATTGCTTCAGTCTCGCGCAGAGAGCCGGAGCATTCCCTGGTGGAGCCAGGGCTCCGCTGCGAGCCTGCAGTGCGGTGTTGAGATAGGTGCCGAAGAACTGAGAGAAAAACGTCTGCGGCGGGGGGTGTGAGGGCTCCTTGTCCGGAGGGCTTCGACGTCTCGTCTCGTCTCGTCTCGTCTCGTCTCGTCTCACTGCCTGGCACGGCCTGGGGGCCCTGGCTGGCTGGCCGGGAGGTGTCTCGGAAGGAGCTGGCAGCTGAAATCGGGCAGTGGGCGGTGAGCGCTGGGCCCCGGAGTCTGGCCGCGGCCGGCACGGGTTCTCCCTCTCAGCCACGGGTTGCCTGGCTAACAGCAAAAATAGCAACGATTCTGTCAGGGAAATGCTCGGCATGTCGCTCAGTTACAGATCTCGCCCAAAGCTTTTGTTCGTGAAGCGGCTAGTCCTGAGCAGGTTGTAGGCAGGGAGCCGGGCCGAGGCCGGCAGGTGAGCGGGGCACGGCCGCCTTTGCCGGCCTGGCCCTTCCCCCTCTTCCCCCCCAGCAGCACCCGCCGTATTCACTGAGGGGTGAGGGTACAAAAGCGAGGCATTATGCAAAAGTAAACATTTAAACTTCTATCAAGGTGAAGTTTCCTATGTTAATCCTTTTAAATATAATTGTTCTACAGTATCTTAGTTTGGGGTCTGGTTTGTTTGCTGCTGCTGTTTTTTTATCCAAGAAATGGCACCATTTCTTCCATCCATGGAGTTCAGACAGGAGGGTCACAATTCCTGTCCTTCCAGTTCTGGGTTCATTGTCACCATGTACCTCTGTCAGCATGGATCTGCACAGAATTTAAAGTGCACAGCAGTTACCTTCTGCAGGTCCTTGAAGATCTGCGAAGTTTAAAGACCCAAATCTTGCTAACCAAGTGGATATTCGTATGGATTTTTTTGTATATGTGTTGATAAGGAAGGGGACCTTCTTACATAATTTGGATATGGCATTATGGTGTTTTCTCATTTATTTTTTTAATACAGATGATGTATTTTGTATACTTGCTGGGTTCGCCCATTCCAGGCTTGTTGGAGATGGATAAAACATTTTGGTTTGCTGGTGTAACGCCACCCCACCCCCCATTATATATGATCTACAGACAGTGTAGCCCTAACTTGCCTTCCTCTCTCAGTAGAATTGCTGTCTCTTGCCAAGCCATTTTTGGACACACAACTTCAGAATAACATGGCTGCTGTCATGATGTGGGATGTGTTCTAAGCATTTCATGCGAGTAGGCTATTAGGAAGATCATTTCATTTGTGAGCCAACTTGTAGTATATTAGATTTGAGCAATATGCAGACTGTTGGAATCCTGATCATATGTCATACTGGGCAGCAGACAGCTCTTTCCGGTTTCTGGATTATAGTCTGGTGGAAAATGCAGTGGATGGTAACCCTACTTCTCAGACATATTGGATATGTTGAGAACAGCACTGATAAATTTAAGTTTCACTGCAACAGTGGCACAGCAGCAATTCAGAGCAATTTCTGGGGCTGCAGGCATAGTTCAGACTTCTTGGATGTTTTTCTAAACACATAGAACTGAGTCCATTGAAATTTCTGGGAAATTTGGATTTCTACGCAATGCAAAAATCCACAATCTTTGAAGCTCTCCAATTTGCATATATTGATATGCTGTTGTTCTGAGTTGATTAAAAGAGATCCTGAGTGATCAGATGTACTGATTTACATGAAAATGACCTAGTTTTCAAGACTAGCTAGTAGTATAGGGACAACTTTTATCCAAGATAAGAAGTAACGGGTGCCCCCCCCCCAGCAACCATGTGTACCATTTGCCCTGGAGGTCACGCCCCCTCTTCTGGTCACGTGGTCTGTCGCGATTGGGTAGCAGGACCAGTTGCCCCTTCCAGTTTACCCATAAGTACATCAGACCGGGAAGTCCCTTCCCCCTACATACACAGGGGGCCACTATTTTTTTTCTTTTTTTTTTTTTTTTTTCCAGATGCCATTTTATGGCAGGGAGCTGCCATTTTGTTAAACATCAAAACCCATGTGTTTTCATACTGCTCTGTGATTGGCTGACAGCCATTTCTTGATATCGTCATACCCACGTGTTCTCAGGCAGCCCTGTGATTGGCTGGCAGGACCAGCCACCCCTTTCTGTTTACAGAAGCATGTCAGAAAAGGAAGCCCCCTCTCACTACAGGCAGGCAGGGAGGATGCCACTTTTGACAGCGTCATTCCCCATGTGTTTTCGAACTGGTTTGTGATTGGCTGAGGGCTGTTTTTGACACTGTCATACCTACATGTTCTCAGTTCTCCCTCTGGTTGGCTGCCTGCTTCCTTTGGACCAGGAAATGCTCAGATATAAAAATATATACTTTTATATACAATGTATACAATATATACATATATAGAAATATATATATAAAGGAGTGTACAAATATATATAAATATGTATTTTATTTATGTATACATAGTTACACTATTTTTTATGTATCCTTATATATGTATACGTGTATCTATAGATAGATAGATAGATACATTTATAAAGATATAGCACGATTGGCTGTTGCTGTCAGATGACCCGGACATCAAGTGTCCCTGATAGTCCGCCAGAGACATGGCATCGCTTACGATCCTGTGTTTGCCATCGGTGATCGGGTGAGTCGCCGCGTGGGCGCATTGATGCTCATCTTTCTTACTGCCTCAGTAAAGTTTGGTTTATAATGTGTTGTCAGACTCCATTACTGTTTGGACCACACACTCCCGAGTCCTGAAAGGGCATTTGAAAGCCCAGCTTCACCCCCACCCTCAAATGTAGCAGGGGTGGTGTAGGAGGCAGCAGACCAACCCTGTGGCTTCCATGGAGCATGTTCAGCAGTGGGAATGGCCGATCCAGAGTTTTGGAGCTAGATGTTATGTAGAAGAATACAGATTTGTTAATTTAGATCAGGTATCAATATATGAAGCTTATGAAACATTTGTTCAGGGTCTAAAGCAAATTTTTTATCATTTACACCAGCTGTTTGAACCTGGTGATTATGCTCAGTTCTGTCTTGAAGCTGTCAGCATGCATGACACTATATTCTCCCACTATTAATTGAAATAATATGAATGCTGCAGAATTTTTAGACTGGGTCGGTACTCTCCTTCAAAGTAAGAGAGAACTGTGTTTTGATCAGAGTTTCCGCCTGGCTGTCATTATTGTAAAAAGCTGTTGGGGGTGGGGTACATAGAATCCTGCAGTCTGTCCTCCATTCCAAAATTATAGATAAAAAGTGTTTCTATTTAATTGATCTAAATAACAGTGACAATAATCTCTGTTTTTCTGGGAAACTTGCAGTGCTTACAGCCATGAGGGACCTGACAGATGCAGAATTGTTAAGCAGAGCAAAAGTCCTACTTGACAGACTGGGGTGGCCTGTGCACAGGAAGGCCATGCTGAGTGACATCCCTTTGTCTGAGGATCTGCTACATGTTAATATATGCATCATCCACCTATCTGTGGGGAAAAAGGGTTGGGGGATTTTTAAGCCAAACGACAGTTTTAGATATCCCAAGACCTGTTTCCTCCTTTTACATGATGTACATTATTATGGTGTTAAGGATGTCAGGAAGGTATTTGGGGTGAGCTTTGTCATACATTGTATAACCATGGCCATAGCTGTAAATATTATTGCTGGCTCTGCTTGTCTCATGACTGTGCATTTAACTTGGGGACAAGGATAAGACGCCCAAGCTTCAGGCTGTTGTGCGGGTCTAGGAAATGCTTACAGATGCACAAGGCTCTGGCTATTTAAAACCAAATTGATTGTTTGGCTTTGATTTTCTGTGAAAAGTGTAAGGCCTATGTAGAAAAGCATCATGAATGTAAAGGCTGGAAGTGCAGAATGTGCTATAAACAGATCTGTAGCATAAACCAGCACCAGTGTTTCATGCCCGTGATTGAAAATCCAGAAGGGCAAGGATATATTATTTATGGTATGGAATATATGTGGGAAACCGTGACATGTATCATGAACTATATTTTTGCCATTGAGTTAGCTCTGAATGCCCCTTGGGATGAAGAAGGAGCAGAAAGGAAAACTGAAGGAGAAAGAATGGGAATTTAAAGGGGACACATGTTTTATGGACTTTTTTCAGTTGTTTATGGATACAAAGTTTTGGGGCTACACTTTCCTAGCACTTAATGCCAAAGGCTATGGTAGCTACTTTGTTGTTAGTCAGCTTCTGAAGGACAAAATGTGTGTGCAATTAACCACCCAAGGTGGTAAGCTCATGTACACAGAAGTACCCAGCCTGAGTATACATTTCACAGACTCTTTAAATTCTTTACCCATGAAACTAAGCAGCCTTCCCAAGCTTTGGGTATCGAGGGCTGCAAAAGTTATATTTCCCCCATTTTTTCAACACTGCTGAAAATCAAAGTTATGTGGGCCCTCTTCCACCACTGGAAGATTATGGGGTGGACAGCATGATGCTTGAAGAGAAAAAGCAGTTCTTAGAATGGCACACAGCTCATCAGGAGAAGATGTTTGACTTGCACAAAGTACTGAGTTACTATTGCCAGCAAGATGCAAAAATTTTGAGGGAGGCCTGCCGATCATACAGGAATGAGATTATGGTGATGACCCGTTGAACATTCTATGAGAAAGATGGCGATGAAAAGGTGAAGGTGTATCACTGTATAGATCCTTTTCAGCATACTATGCTGGCCTCTACTTGCATGGCCATGTACCAGTTTATGTTCCTTAAACCTAATATGGTTGCACTTCTCCCTCCAGATGGCTATCACTGGAGGAAACAAATATTTGACCCCATCTATTGAATGGCTTCTGTATGTGGATGAAAAGGAAAGGAAAATATTCAAATCCATCATGCATTACAAGGTAGTGAATATCAAGTAGGATCCTAATTCTTGGATGGCTGTGCATTCATTGATGGGGTACTGACAGCTTTTGAATTTAATGGATGCTTCTTCCATGGCTGTATCGAATGCTACCATGAAAATGACTGGAATCCTCTGACGGGGACCTCCTTTGGTTATTTGTATTACACAACACAAGAAAAGATGGACCACCTAAAGAGAGCGGGTTTTAACATCGGATCTATATGGGAGCAGCAGTGGGTTGCTATGACAAAATCAGATGGGGAGCTTGCAGAGTTCTTAGCTAGGACCAAACTGCCCACGCTGCTGGTCCCCAGATATGTGCCTTTCAGTGGCAGGACAAATGCCATTTGTCTGTATCACAAAGAAGCCCCTGATGAAAAGATACATTACTATGATTTTACTAGCCTCTCTCCCTTCATCAACAAAGCAAAACAATACCCTCTTGGGCACCCCAAAGTTATTTTTGAAAATTTTGACACCCTGACAGCCTACTTAGGGATGGTCAAAGTACACGCCTCGGGGGCTCTTTTCCCCTGTGCTTCCCATGAGGATAAATGACAAGCTATTGTTGCCCTTGGGCTGCACTTGTGCTGAAACCTGCCCGGTCCTCTGCAGCCACAGTGATGAAGAAAGAGCCCTTTGTGGGTACCTGGTATTCCCCAGAACTGAACAAGGCTCTGGAGAAGGGCTAGAGAGTTTGTGAAAACTATGAGGTTTGGCATTTTGAGCAGAGGGGTAGCAGTCTTTTCTCAGATTATATAAAACTCCACCTCGGCCAGAAGCAGGAAGCTTCAGGCTACCCAGCCTGGTGCACAGATGATGACAGAAAAGCTAAATACATTGAAGATTACAGGCAGAAAGAAAACATCATTTTGCATCCTGAACATATTAAGAAAAACCCTGCCAAATGCCAAATTGTGAAACTGTTTTTAAATTCTCTGTGGGGAAAATTGGGACAGAGGTCCAACCTACCCAACACCACCATTGTAAGAGAACCAGACGAGTTGTATGGTTACCTCTTTTTTCCAGCTTACGATGTGTCCTCCTGTGATTATATCGATGAGGATGTGGCCACTGTCTCATGGAAGTACGCCAAAGGATGTGTGACCCTGGAGTGCAACACTAACATTTTCATAGCTTGCTTCACCATGGCATATGAGTGCCTAGAGCTTTATGATCTCTTAGATGCCCTGCAAGACCGTTGCCTTTATGATGACACAGACTCTGTAATATTCATGAATCGTCCTGGGGACTGGAACCCCTTGCTTGGTGACTATTTAGGCGAGTTGATGAGCGAGTTGCTGCCAGATGAGCACATTACAAAGTTTGCATCATCAGGCCCCAAATCTTACAGCTACTTGCAGTCTGGAGGAAAGTGTTGTTAAAAGGTTAAAGGAATCACTCTAAATGCAACAAACAAACAGAGAAAAGATGAATTTTGAGGCCCTGAGGGATCTCGTGTTGGATTATGACATAAATCCAGACAGTGACGACCCTAAAAAGATCATGATAGAACTGTGCTCTATCATCAGGAACAAGCAGAAGTGGGCAATAGAAACCAGGCCCCTTGGGAAGACGCAGAAGGTGGTCTATGACAAAAGGGTACTAGCTAAAAAATTTAAAAGCCTCCCCTATGGTTTTTTATTATGGGCATGTGCTGGAGGCACCTCTTTTCTGTTATTCTGGTAGAGCCTAGCCAACTGTGGGAGAAGTTATTTTGTCAAAACTCTTTTGGAGAATGCCGACTGCTTGCTGTCTGTTATGCCTGAGAATATTGCGTGGTGTGGCAGTTGTTGGCAACTGCTGTGTCAGGAACTGCTCCGTAAATAACCTTTCATCAAATTTGTGGAGGACTTACATGAAGGCCTTAGCCATAATCATTTATTTCCCCCCAGTAAAGTAAATATGGTTGTGGTTGATGATTTGATGAACTCTGCTTGTGAGTGATGAAACTGAGAAAGCTTTGACTAAGGAATCTTTGCATCCTGTACATTGTCCAGAATGTTTCTTGCCAGAGTAAAAAGATTCACACCATCACTCTCACCACTAAATATATGGTGCTATTTAAGAACCTGTGAGATAAGCTCCAGGTTGCATCCCTAGCCAGGCAGATGTATCCTGACAAGGCCCAGTTCTTTTTAGAAGCGTTTGAAGGTGCTACGAAGGCACCATGTGGGTAGCTGGTTGTTAATTTAAATGCTTCTACCCCAGAGGCTTTTAGGCTAAGAACTGTTTTTTCCTGCCAGAGCAGCCAGCCATTTACATCTTGGGGAAAAAAAAAAAAAAAGACTGATGTTTGGCAATAAATAAAGAGGGGCAGGTCTGACACCCTGAGCTATTGGTGCAGACTTGGGAACATGATGTCCCAGTGTCTGAAGAGTAACCTGTCCCTCCTGGAGCTGTTGATCCGGTTTTCCCCCCCAGCAGAGGAAAGTAATGCTCTGTGCTGCTTCTGATGATGACCTGATAAAAGCCATTTCTGAAATTCACCTGAATACTTTGAAGGGGAACATTCCGTTAACACCCCACCAGATACGCATGCTGAAAAAGGACCATAAATTCATTAAAAGTCTGAGTAGTAAAAGTGTGTTCTTCAAAATAAAAGCTACCGGTGAAGCACGCTGGTGGGTTTATCAGTCATCTTCTAAGTTTTGCTCTTCCACTCATCACGGAGCTTTTGGTAAAGCAGTGATGGAATATGCGGAAAAACTGTATCTGGTGCCTGCAAATAAGGTAGAGCAGCTAAGGGTGCTGCCATTACCCAAGGAAGACATGAGGGCTGATGCAGTCCTCTCTTTGGATGCTGAAATGAGGGACATTCTCCAGAAACCAGGCTTGATGGCCTACAAGAAAGCTAAGGTGTATGCAGCCACTCATTAAAAGTACTTGGCACATGTGAAGCAGACCGATCAGGAAAGGGAGAAAATAACTTGTTTTTCTGGAAGAAAATGAGACAGAAGTGGAAAAGCCCCTGGAGACTCCTGAGATGCATGTCTGGGTCTTCTGAAACATATTTTGAGTAGCTCTGGTCATAGGGAAAGCTCCGTATTCATATTTTACAAAAGGCATCACCATCTGCTCATTTTGTGCTAGCTCATTAGAATATAGTTTTAAAAGCTGTTCAAGAGGTAATCCCTTGTTATGATAATGTAGGAAAAAGACACAGTGGTATACGCAGGCCATGGATAGGGGATGCTGCAGTTGCTTCCTCTGGAAAGCAATATCTGTAGTGTCATGGTTTAAAAAGGACATGATGCTTTCCGGAAAGAGAGTGCTGTTTGTAGGGTAGCCATATGAGTCAAAAAACTCTGCAGTTCTGATCTGCCAGGAAATTCCTAGCCAGTTGTGGGTTGACCTCGGCTAGCAGCTAAGCACCACACAGCCACTCGCTCAGTCCCCCACAGTGGGACGGGGGAGAGAATCAGAAGGGCAAAAGCAAGAAAACTTGTGGATTGAGATAAAGAGAGTTTAATAGGTAAAGCAAAAACTGCACGTGCAAGCAAAGCAAAATAAGGAATTTATTAATTACTTCCCATCGGCAGGCAGATGTTTAGCCACTTCCTTGAAAGTATGGCCTCACTATGCTTAATGGTTACTTGGGAAGACAAACACCACAGAAACAAATGTTCCCCCTTCTTCCTCCTTTCCTTGAGCTTTTATTGCTGAACATGACTTCATATAGTATGGAATATCTCTTTGGTCAGTTCAGGTCAGATGACCCGGCTGTGTCCCCTCCAAACTTCTTGCACACACCCAGCCTACTTGCTGTGGGGGCAGAATGGGAAAAAGAGAAAGCCTCGACACTGTGCAGGCACTGTTCAGTAGTAGCCAAAACATTGGTGTGTTATCAACACTGTTTTAGCCACAAATGCAAAGCACAGCACCATATGGGCTGCTACGAAGAAAGTGAACTCCATCCCAGCAAGACCCATTACACCAGTGCTTTCCAGGTTGGTTATGTGGATGCGTATTCACCAACCCACTCACTGGTCTTGGAGAAACATGGGCCATAGGGAGCCAGTTGCTTGTGTAAATGCCTAGAAAAGTTCCTCTGGAGTAGGGGTCTACTGAAGAAAACCACAAGAGCTGTTCAGTGTCCATCCTCACATGTAGTTGAAGAGCACGTCTCCTCTGGTTTATTTCTATCATGTTGTCAAATTCACTGTACACGATCATATTAATGGTTGTGCTGAAGGCCCCTGCAAAGTAGTTTCCTGTTGTAATCAGGGAATAGTGATCAGCACATTCTTGGTCTGGAGACAGCTCAAAGGCGAACAGGGTATAGCCACTAGTGAATTCTTCCCTGTCAGCCAGCAGGGAAAAGTCTTTCGTATAGCTGCCAATCATCTGAATGAGCTGCGTGTATTTTCTCACACAGCAGCCATTCTCAAATTCAGGCTGCATTGATTTCGCTGGCATTTGTTCACCATCCACATACAGGGCTACAAAATTTACATCATAATGTTTAAAACTGCCGCTAAAAGTGTCATTATCTATGAACCCAATAACAACAAGCTTGGGCAGCTGTCCCAGAAACAAATTTTCTTGGTTGCTGACATGACTGATGGCCAGTATGCTGAACACTTTGAAATTTTGGCTTCTTTGATCATGGGGAGGTTTACACGGCACCGGGCCTGCTGGCGACAGACGGAGTTCAGCTGTCTCACAGGGGGAAAAGGATTCTTGCGTATGAGTTGGCGGGGCTCATCGAGAGGGCTTTAAACTAGGTTCGAAGGGGGAAGGGGATAAAACCAGGCTCACTAGAGAAGAGCCTAGGGGCGGCATGCCAATGTTGGGGGAGAAATCAGTAGCCCAGCTCAAGTGCATCTACACCAATGCATGCAGCATGGGCGGCAAACAGGAGGAGCTGGAAGCCATTGTGCACGGGGGTAGCTATGACTTAGTTGCCATCACGGAAACATGGTGGGATGAGTCTCATGACTGGAGTGCTGCAATGGATGGCTATAAGCTCTTCAGAAGGGACAGGCGAGGAAGGAGAGGCGGTGGGGTAGCCCTGTATGTTAGGGAGTGCTTCGACTGTCTAGAGCTCAATGATTGTGATGACGAGGTCGAGTGCTTGTGGGTAAGGATGAGGGGGAAGGCCAACAAGGCAGATATCCTGCTGGGAGTCTGTTATAGACCACCTAACCAGGACAAGGAGGCAGACGAAATATTCTACCAGAGGCTCGCAGAAGTCTCACAGTCGCTAGCCCTTGTTCTCGTGGGGGACTTCAACTTTCCAGACGTCTGCTGGAAATACAACACGGCAGAGAGGAAACAGTCGAGGAGGTTCCTGGAGTGTGTGGAAGATAACTTCCTGACACAGCTGGTAAGCGAGCCTACTAGGGGAGGTGCCTCGCTTGACCTGCTGTTCACAAACAGAGAAGGACTGGTGGGAGATGTGGTGGTCAGAGGCTGTCTTGGGCTTAGCGACCATGAAATGATAGAATTCTCGATACTTGGTGAAGTAAGGAGGGGGGCCAGCAAAACCGCTACCATGGACTTCCGGAGGGTGGACTTTGGCCTGCTCAGGACACTGGTCGAGAGGGTCCCTTGGGAGACAGTCCTGAAGGGCAAAGGGGTCCAGGAAGGCTGGACGTTCTTCAAGAAGGAAGTCTAAAAGTCGGAGCAGTTATCCTCAGGGTACTCAGCCCCCTGAGCTGGAAGACAAGGACGACGAGCAGGATAAACCCCCCATAATCCAAGAGTAAGAAGTTAAAGATCTGCTATGCCACCTGGATGCTCACAAGTCTATGGGGCCGGATGGGATCCACCCGAGGGTACTGAGGGAGCTGGCGGAGGAGCTTGCCAAGCCACTCTCCATCATTTACCAGCAATCCTGGTTAACAGGGGAGGTCCCGGACAACTGGAGGCTTGCCAATGTGATGCCCGTCTATAAGAAAGGCCGGAAGGAGAATCTGGGGAACTACAGGCCGGTCAGCCTGACCTCGGTGCCAGGGAAGATCATGGAGCGGTTTGTTTTGAGGGCGCTCACGAGCCATGTCCAGGACAACCAGGGGATCAGGCCCAGCCAGCACGGGTTCATGGAAGGCAGGTCCTGCTTGACCAGCCTGATCTCCTTCTATGACCAGGTGACCCGCCTAGTGGATGAGGGAAAGGCTGTGGATGTGGTCTACCTGGACTTCAGTAAAGCCTTTGACACTGTCTCCCACAGCATTCTCCTAGAGAAGCTGGCGGCTCACGGCTTAGACAGGTACACTCTTCGCTGGGTAAAAAACTGGCTGGACGGCCGAGCCCAGAGACTTGTGGTGAATGGAGTTAAATCCAGTTGGCGGCCGGTCACGAGCGGTGTTCCCCAGGGCTCAGTTTTGGGGCCGGTCTTGTTCAATATCTTTATCAACGATCTGGATGGGGGATTGAGTGCTCCCTCAGTAAGTTTGCAGTCGACACCAAGTTGGGCGGGAGTGTTGATCTGCTCGAGGGTAGAAGGGCTCTGCAGAGGGACCTGGACAGGCTGGATCGATGGGCTGAGGCCAACTGTATGAGGTTCAACAAGGCCAAGTGCCGGGTCCTGCACTTGGGTCACAACAACCCCATGCAACGCTACAGGCTTGGGGAAGAGTGGCTGGAAAGCTGCCCAGAGGAAAAGGACCTGGGGGTGCTGGTTGACAGCCGGCTGAACATGAGCAGGGAGTGTGCCCAGGTGGCCAAGAAGGCCAATGGCATCCTGGCCTGCATCAGAAATAGTGTGGCCAGCAGAAGCAGGAAGGTGATCGTGCCCCTGTACTCGGCACTGGTGAGGCCGCACCTCGAATACTGTGTTCTGTTTTGGGCCCCTCACTACAAGAAAGACATTGAGGTGCTGGAGCGTGTCCAGAGGAGGGCAACGAAGCTGGTGAAGGGCCTGGAGCACAAGCCTTATGAGGAGCGGCTGAGGGAACTGGGGTTGTTTAGTCTGGAGAAGAGGAGGCTGAGGGGAGACCTCATTGCGCTCTACAACTACCTGAAAGGAGGTTGTAGCGAGGTGGGTGTTGGTCTCTTCTCCCAAGTAACAAGCGAAAGGACGAGAGGAAATGGCCTCAAGTTGCGCCAAGGGAGGTTTAGATTGGACATTAGGAGAAATTTCTTTACTGAAAGAGTGGTCAGTCCTTGGAACAGGCTGCCCAGGGAAGTGGTTGAGTCACCATCCCTGGAAGTATTTAAAAGATGTGTAGATGAGGCTCTTAGGGACATGGTTTAGTGGGCATGGTAGTATTGGGTTGATGGTTGGACTTGATGATCTTAGAGGTCTTTTCCAACCTTAATGATTCTATGATTCTATGTGCACCCAGTCCATCTGGTAGTTACTGTTGGCCATAATTAATACCTCAGCATTCCCCAAACACACTCCAGGCACCACTTGCACCTTCTTCACAAACACCGAGGCATAGGTAATAACCAGCTTGCTGGCGAATTCTTGCTGTAGTGCTTGGATGGCATCGGTTGTTGCGTTTCCTATATTTTCCAGGGTAGCAGAGAGATTAACGATCGCTTTCTCCAACTCGGAGACCCCTAGACAAGGAAGGAGGGCCCAGGGCAAACTGGTGAAATACAGATCCTTGTTCTGCCAAAGGGCTGATACCACGTTGATGTTGCAGGGAGTCAGGGTAATTGCGGACATGGGTCATGAAGAGGCTTTCTTCAACATTGTCGTGGTTTAACCTGGCAGGCAGCCAAATACCATGCAGCTGCTCGCTCACTCTCCTCACACACAGTGGGACGGGGAGAGAATCGGAAGGGTAAGAGTGAGAAAAATTTGTGGGTTGTGATAAAGACAGTTTAATAGAACAGAAAAGGGAAAATAATAATAATAATAATGATAGCATATACAAAATGAGTGATGCACAATGCAATTGCTCACCACCCGCGCTGACCGATAACCAAGTAGCGATCGCTACTTCCTGGAACACGCCTACCGTTCATATACTGAGCATGACGTCACATGGTATGGAATACCCTGTTGGCCAGCGGGGCTGGCTGTTCCGATTATGTTCCCTCCCATCTTGTGCACCTAGCTCAGTCAGTAGGCATGGGAGCTGTCCTTGGACTAGGAGGGTACTTAGCAACAACTGAAAACATCAGTGTGTTATCAACATTCTCCTCATACTAAATCCAAAACACAGCACTAGGAAGAAATTTAATCCTATCCCAGCCAAAACCAGGACAGTATCCACCCCTTATTCTATACCATTTACATCATGCCTAGGTTTCACAGTTTTCGATACATTTTAATTAATCACCACCATCTTTATTTTTTATATATATACACACACACACAGAGATATCATTCCCTTAGTCTATGGACTATCCCTTTAAAATGCCCATTGAGTTCATTTAGTCCACGACTTTTGGCTCCATCTGTTATAACAGTCTTTCAGGGCAGGAGAGATGGTGTGTGGTGTTGGGCCGTTGCATCCTGAAGCCAGTTCTCATGTCAGTATTGCTGTGCTCGTCTGGTTCTATCATCGTTGCACTTTGCTCGGTTTCATCGGAGTTAGTTCATTCTTCATTAATCTGGGTGATTTCTACTGCTAAACCATTGATAGCAACCATAGAAATAATGATATACAATATCATATAACAATTAACATCATACAATTCAGTTCACTGGCTATTTTCACCCAAAATCAAATCTCCTTGAGGTACACACCGGACTTCCCCATCCTTTCGCATCACCCACCAAGTGCACCCAGGTCCTTGAGCAAAAGCAATCCCACGGATGGGTTTTCCCTTGCCTGAGGCAGGAGTAACACAGACTGTCTTCCCCAGCATATTTCTTATATGCACGACAGGGACTTTATCTCCATCTACAGTACGTAAGAGTTTTGATTGGGCAGGGCCAGCTCGATTGAAAGATCCCCTACTGTTGACTAACCAGGTGGCTTTTGCTAAATGTGTGTCCCAATGCTTGAATGTCCCACCACCCATTGCTCTCAGCGTAGTCTTTAGCAGTCCATTGTATCGTTCGATTTTTCCGGAGGCTGGTGCATGGTAGGGGATGTGATAGACCCACTCAATGCCATGCTCTTTGGCCCAGATGTCTATGAGGGTGTTTCGGAAAGGAGTCCCATTGTCTGACTCAATTCTTTCTGGGGTGCCATGTCGCCACAGGACTTGCTTTTCAAGGCCCAGGATGGTGTTCCGGGCAGTGGCATGGGGCACAGGGTAAGTTTCCAGCCATCCGGTGGTTGCTTCCACCATGGTGAGCACATAACGCTTGCCGTGGCGGGTTTGTGGGAGTGTGATATAATCAGTCTGCCAGGCCTCCCCATATTTATATTTCAACCATCGTCCTCCATACCAGAGAGGCTTTACTCGCTTGGCTTGCTTGATTGCAGCGCACGTTTCACATTCATGGATAACCTGTGCAATAGCGTCCATGGTCAAGTCCACCCCTCGATCACGAGCCCATCTATATGTTGCATCTCTTCCTTGATGGCCTGAGGCGTCATGGGCCCACCGAGCTATAAATAATTCACCCCTATGTCGCCAGTCCAGACCATGAGAGGCACTTCAATCTTGGTCCACCTGCTGGTTGTTTTGGTGTTCCTCAGTGGCCTGACTCTTGGGTACGTGAGCATCTACATGACATACTTTTACAACCATGTTCTCTACTCGGGCAGCAATATCTTGCCACAATGCGGCGGCACAGATGGGTTTACCCATCTGGTAAGTTGTTCTGCTGCCAGTTGTTCTGCTTCCACTGCTGCAACCACCCCCACAGGGCATTTGCCACCATCCATGAATAAGGGCATATTGCTTCTCGTTTTCTGGTAGTTTATTATACAGTGGGGCCTCTTCAGCATGCGTCACCTCCTCCTCTGGGGATATTCCAAAATCTTTGCCTTCTGGCCAGTTCGTGATCACCTCCAAGATTCCTGGGCGACTGGGGTTTCCTATTCGGGCCCGTTGTGTGATCAGTGCGACCCACTTACTCCACGTAGCATCGGTTGCATGATGTGTAGAGGGGACCCTCCCTTTGAACATTCAGCCCAGCACCGGCAGTCGGGGTGCCAGGAGGAGCTGTGCTTCATTACCAACCACTTCCAAAGCAGCTCGAATCCCTTCATATGCTGCCAATATCTCCTTCTCAGTTGGAGTGTAGCGGGCCTCGGATCCTCTGTATCCCCGACTCCAGAACCCTAAGGGTCGACCTCGAGTCTCCCCTGGTGCTTTCTGCCAGAGGCTCCAGGTAGGGCCATTCTCCCCGGCTGCGGTGTAGAGCACATTCTTTACATCTTGTCCTGCCCGGACTGGCCCAAGGGCTACTGCATGAACTATCTCCTGTTTAATTTGTTCAAAGGCTTGTTGTTGCTCAGGGCCCCATTTGAAATCGTTTTTCTTCCTGGTCACTTGATAGAGGGGGCTTACAATCAGGCTGTAATCTGGAATATGCATTCTCCAAAAGGCCACAACGCCTAAGAAAGCTTGTGTTTCCTTTTTGCTAATTGGTGGGGACATGGCTGTTATTTTCTTGATCACATCCATTGGGATGTGATGATGTCCATCTTGCCATTTTATTCCTAAAAACCGGCCTTCAGAAGGATTTGAATTATTTTCTTGCCTTTCTCAAAAACTTCTTCTGCTGTGTTGCCCCATGCAATGATGTCATCAATGTATTGCAGGTGTTCTGGAGCCTCACCCTCTTCCAGTGCGGTGTGGATCAGTCCATGGCAAATGGTAGGGCTGTGTTTCCACCCCTGGGGCAGTTGGTTCCAGGTGTACTGGACGCCCCTCCAAGTGAAAGCAAACTGTGGCCTGCACTCGGCCGCCAAAGGGATTGAGAAGAACGCATTAGCGATATCCATTGTGACGTACCACTTGGCTGCCTTCGACTCCAGTTCGTATTGAAGTTCTAGCATGTCCGTCACGGCAGCACTCAGTGGTGGCGTGACTGCGTTCAGGCCACGGTATTCTACTGTTAGTCTCCACTCTCCATTGGACTTTTACACTGGCCATATGGGACTGTTAAAGGGTGAGCGAGTCTTGCTGTACACTCCTTGGCTCTCCAGTCGATGAATCAGCTCATGGATGGGAAGCAGGGAGTCTCGGTTGGTGCGATATTGCTGCCGGTGCACTGTTGTGGTAGCGATTGGTACCTGCTGTTCTTCAACCCTCAACAACCCCACAACAGAAGGGTCCTCTGAGAGACCTGGCAAGGTGGACAGCTGTTTAATTTCCTCCATCTCCAGGGCAGCTATACCAAAAGCCCACCGATACCCTTTTGGGTCCTTGAAATACCCTCTCCTGAGGTCGTCTATGCCAAGGATGCACGGAGCCTCTGGGCCAGTCACAATGGGGTGCTTCTGCCACTCCTTCCCAGTTAGGCTCACTTTGGCCTCCAATACAGTTAACTCTTGGGATCCCCCTGTCACTCCAGAAATACAAATGGGTTCTGCCCCTTTATAGCTTGATGGCATTAGGGTACACTGTGCACCAGTGTCTACGAGAGCCTGATACTCCTGTGGGTCTGATGTGCCAGGTCATCGAATCCACACAGTCCAGTAAACCCGGTTGACCCTTTCCTCCACCTGGCCGGAGGCAGGGCCCCTCTAGTTCTGGTCATAGTATCCATCTCTCACTTCTTGCAAATGCGAGTCAAGAATTCCTTCGTTACAATCCAATGTAAGATCAGCCCTTCTACTCTGTCTGGGGAACTGTTCACTGGAAACTGGACTGTCATGAGACAGGTTTTTCCTGACAACTGGAGCAGCATTTTTTCTGGGAGAACCCCCTTGTGTGATTGTTTTTCCTTGCAACTCACGTACCCGTGCCTCTAGGGTCAAGGTAGGTTTTCCATCCCACTGCCTCATGTCCTCTCCGTGGTCACGCAGGTAAAACCACAGGGTGCCCCGTGGTATGTACTTTCTATATCCTCTCTCTTGAGGAGAAAAACGCTGACTCCTAATGGCTGAGATACTGGTCCATACAGGTAGAGAATAGGTCCTATCATCTTTGAATTCCTGGACCTCCAGGGACAGTTTCTCCACAGCCGAGACAAGGGAGGAGGAGACACTTTCTTCGTATTCCCGGAGTCTGCCAACCACGTCATCCACCGTTGGTGCTTCTTCCTCTGCCCAGGACAGTACTGCCAATGAACTGGCATATGATGCTGGTGCGCTCCGTACCAACTTCCACCATATGGGTCGCGTGCACTGGACTTCATCTGGATCTTTGGGCGTTTGGTCATTTTCCAGGTCACTATAAACCACCTCCAGCATGCCTAATTCTCTCAGGTACTGGATACCTCTCTCCATAGTGGTCCATTTGCCTGGGCGATATATAACATCTTCCTTGAAGGGATACCTTTCCTTCACGTCTGACAGCAGTCGCCTCCAGAGGCTGAGGACCTGTGTCCCTTTTCCAATTGCTTTGTCAATACCTGCTTCCCTAGCAAGGGATCCCAGCTGTTTGGCTTCCTTCCCCTCTAATTCCAGGCTACTGGCCCCATTATCCCAGCATCGGAGCAGCCAGGTAACAATATGCTCGCCTGGACGACGGCTGAAATCTTTCCGCATATCTCGCAGCTCACTCACGGATAGGGATCGGGTGGTTTCTGTCTTGTTTATGAGTTCTTCCTCTTCCTCCTCCCCTCATCGTGATGGCCCTGCTTTTCCATCATCCCTTTCTAAACGACCTGACTTCCGCTTCCAAGATTTCTTCTTCTGTACAGGGGCGACGGATACCAGCAAGGGTTGATCCTCTGGTTCAGCTGTAGTACCTGTTGCTGGGGTTTGGGTAGCCGCAGTGCCTGTCGTGGTGGTTGGAGTAACTGTAGTGACTGTTGCCGGGGTTTGCGTGGCTGCAGTGCCTGTGACGGGGGTTGGAGTAGCCGTGGTGTCTGTTCCTGGGGTTTGAGTAGTCACAGTGCCTGTCGCAGTGGTTGGAGAAGCTACAGTGACTGTTGCCGGGGTTTGAGTAGCCACAGTGGTTGTCGTGGGGGTTGAAGTAGCCGCAGTGCCTGTCGTGGGGGTTTGAGCAGCCACCGTGTCTGTTGCCGGGGTTGATTTCTGGACAGTATTCCTGAATAGTTGTTTAACCCTAAAGAAGGCCTGAACCACATTCAGGAGACATAGCAATATGTACACGCTTGTTTGAACATCCCAAGGATATTCAAAATTCTCAGGGAATATTGTGGACATCTTCGTGAAGAGGATAGAAGATAAAGGAGTTTCTGGAGATATGGAAGGTTAGATGAACAAGTGGGAGAAAGTGTCCCATCCCGTCTCCCCCTTAAATTCATTCTCCGAGGAGAAAAAAGTGTAATTACTAATAGTTTCTAAGAGGTGGTTCCCGAGGTACAGAGGTGACGGCAGTGCTGAGTACAGATACCAGATTAGACTTACGACCAATGGTTTTATCACATCATAAAACAGCAGCAAAATGATAACCTTGGCCCAGTTCCGAATAATGTTAAACAGCACAAAAGGGAACATATACTGCAAGCAAGGTGTTACATAACCCAACATTGAGAGCCAGCCCCACAACTTTGACAGCCAATACATCAACATTGTGACCAATCAATATAATGAATGCTTATAACAATTTTGCCTTAACACACTTTGGTCAGATCTATCATTATCTCAACCCTTCGAGCCCCACGTTGGGCACCAGAAAGGACTGTTGTGGTTTAACCTGGCAGGCAGCCTAATACCATGCAGCTGCTCGCTCACTCCCCCCACCCCCCCAGTGGGATGGGGAGAGAATCGGAAGGGTAAGAGTGAGAAAAACTCGTGGGTTGATATTAAGACAGTTTAATAAAACACAAAAGGGAAAATAATAATTATAATAATAATGATAGAATATACAAAATGAGTGATGCACAATGCAATTGCTCACCACCCGCGCTGACCGATAACCAAGTAGCAATCGCTACTTCCTGGAACACGCCTACCATTCATATACTGAGCATGACGTCACATGGTATGGAATACCCCGTTGGCCAGCTGGGCTGGCTGTCCTGATTATGTTCCCTCCCATCTTGTGCACCTAGCTCAGTCAGCAGGGCATGGGAGCTGTCCTTGGACTAGGAGGGTACTTAAAAACAACTGAAAACATCAGTGCGTTATCAACATTCTTCTCATAGTAAATCCAAAACACAGCACTAAGAAGAAATTTAACCCTATCCCAGCCGAAACCAGGATAAACATGCACTCCAGGCACTATTCATCCGGGTGTGCAGGTCCCCTCCTGGCTCCATGGGACGTTTTTCATGGCACGGTTGCCACACAGCCAGTATAGGCCGAGTGTACCTATTTTGCTAAGGTCACGGCAGTGAGTGGTGCCTCTCAGGCAATTGCCAATATTGGCATGGTAGGTTTGCCTGGTGTAGGATGGACCCTGCTGCATGGTTAGTAGTTGATCAGAGTACGGATCACAGCCCGTAAAGTTCTGGAGGATGTAGAATTCTAATCTGTTCTTCACCAAGGCAGCAGTGGATAGTCACTCTACTGTAAAGGCGGAGCCCCCCCCCCCCCCCCCCGAGACCCAGAGGTTGATCCGGAGTGGTTAACAGCTGTTACAGATTCCCCACTCAGATTGTGGGCAGTGAAGTTTCCCTTGAGGTCAAAAGTATAAGTAGTTTTACAAAAGGGATAGCTACCCACTGGTTGAGACTGGTTGGGAAATGGATGACCTGTTGCCCTGTAGCATAGAGAGGCCTCTACCCATGGGGCTACAATCCAGTCATCGCATGCCCTCCTCCAAGCGTCGGTGGTTGAGAGAGTAGCCCGAACAGAGTAATACCTGACAAAAGTTTTAGGTGCATGGCCCCAAAATTCCACCGATACCGGCATTCCCACCATGGGAACCCCTTCGTCCCCAGATGCAGGATGTTGTGTACAAATCCAACAATCAGTTCCCTTTCCAACATCCGCCAGCACCTGAAATGTGCGAATTAACAAGTTAGAATCCCAACCAGCCCTGTTGGACTGTCCCTAAGAACAGTATCCACAGGCTTGCACAGAATAACCAACAGTAGTACAAGTAAAACAACTACAGTAAACAGCAATATAGCAGGAGGATTTTCCAGATCAGTCCATCCGTCCAGTGTGGTCCAGTAGTTGGGTCGAGTCGGCGGCTCTAGGCATTCGCAACAACTTCTAATCTGGGGCTAGGACATAGGGTAAGCAAAAGGGTCTGCCGGAAAACAGAGCTAGGAGGCAGATCTCCGTCTGGCTGCAGATACCTGCCCACAAGTTTTCTGGCAGCACCTTAGAGAGGGAGGAAGGAGGGGCCGAAGGAGTTAACACCAGGGCGCTGGGAGGTGCTACAAGGCTCACGGACGCCACCTGCCGATGGCCATTCAAAAGCTGTAACAAAACATTGTTTGGCAATTTATCAATTTGGGGGGGTCGGTTTGTGTGTAAGCCCCCTTTCCAGCAGGAGCCGCCAGAGGCAGCCTCTCTCTGTTTGGCTGGCAGAGGTGCCCCGTCCTCTGCCTGGGTGAGAATTCCTCCATATCTGACTGCTGGGCACGGAAGCCATTGCCACAGCATGTACTCGAGAAGTGGGGGTCTTATCAAAAACTGACCACTCATCCCCTCCCAGTCTGACAATTTCTGTCCACGTGGGGGGTCCGTCATCAGTACCCTGTAGCTGCTGTAGCGCTATACCCAAGGGCGTCAGATGGGGGGCCACGGTTTTGGCCAGGCAGCACCGTCTCCCATAGGATGCCTGGAGGGCCAGGGGATTTCTTCTGATACCAGCTTGGTCGAGTAAATCGTGGATGGCTAGAGTGCTCCACAGTAGTTTCAAACTGCTCGACTGTGGCCCATGATTTGGGTTTCCCTTCTCACTCATCACGGGGCAGAGCCCACACCATGCCCAAGGTGGCGTCCCACAGAGTGAAAACATTACCTGCCCCTGGGACTGTTTGCAACTGCACCCTGGGTCCAAAGGACAGGACAGCCACTTCCCCCTCATTGAGGTAAGTTTGAGCTGCCCCAGTGCACCAGAGCCACTTGAGCCACTCCACCCAGCCTTCCCCTGGCTTTTTATGAAACCAGATGCCCAGGGAGCATAACTGTTCCCCAGTATAGGCTTGCATCCAGTGAGTGCTTGAGGCAGGTAGGGGAGGGGCTTCTGCTCCTGGGCTATGACCATGCCAAGGCCTGGGAGTAGGGTCAGCAATTTCCTCCTTAATTACAGGTACAGCAGTGTGGGGATTTCAGGTCTATGTAATCTTGCTCATTCACAGCTATGAAAAAGTCCAGAGGTGCAGACTCTGAAATAGCAGAAAGTGGAGGCACCTCAATAAACAGGCTTTTCTCAATCCTGGTCTGTGCTGGGGACACTTCAAACAAATCCAGCTCAGATTTGGTACATTTTTATGAGCAGCCATGAATGAAAGCCATCCCTTTTAAAATGATTTCCTTTTCTAGCGGTAGAATGGGACCTCTTTATCTGGGTTTTCTGTTTCTTTTGCACTGTTTGGCCTGATGACTTGTTCTTTTTCTTCTTCTTGTCCTGGTCAGACTGTTGTCTGGTGCCCTCCTACCTTTTTCTTTTAAAGGGCTGAAGCAGGCCTTCCCTTTGGGGGCGTGACATGGATTTCTTTCTTTTAAGGCTTTTTCTTTGGATATAAGCAAGTTCTGAACCCTCCTGATTTGATGGTGTTTCCAACTTGTCCATGAGAAACTTGGAAACATGTCCAAACACATTTTTTTGCAATATCTTGAACAGTGCTTTTAACATGTGTCTTAACACGTTAAACACCTGCACCATTCTTCACAGGAATGCCTTGAAAACCAGGGAGACCATTGCCGGCCTGGGCTCTGTAATAATTAATGTACAAGGACGGGTCCCCAAAATTTCTTACCACTACCATTTTGGTGTGGTTTCTTAAAATATCAGAGAATTCGGGGGCCAAAGATGCAGCTTCACACTTCCTCAAAGCGAAATGAGATGTGCTTGTTCTTTATTTCAGTGCTGATCGTGTCGATGCGCCGGCAGTTTACAGGCACATAGTGCGACTTATCATACGTTGCCATAACGACCTCGTCGTTATTACCGCCAGTCAGAACGCAGCAGAATAATGGAACTAAAAAGTCTCTGACAAGCTGGTGCTCTACAAGATCCGTGTAGAGGTAGAGTGAGTTAAACCCACCGGTGATGTCCACCACAAAGGGAAATTTCTTAGCAGCAACATCCAGAGAAGCCCCCAAAATATGTGCTAGATCCCCAGTAGTAGAAAAAGTGTAAGGCTTTTCATCCATTTTGAGCTTTGTTTTCCTTATGACAGGGTCATAGACCAGGCCCACTGCTGGAGAGTCAATGGCTGAAGCTTTGTTTTGGGGGTTAATAAGATGGTTCATACATTCCATCAACACAGAGAGGGACAGATAATAGCCTTTCCCCAAAGTATACTACCATGTCTTACCCTGCAGCGCTATTTCAAAGATGGTGTCTTCATTGATGTTATTCCAGCTGTGCGGGTACTGTATTTCTGCCAGCCCCACCTCCCACTTCCTTGAGAACTCCAGGGATGTCACCAGCTGTACAGTAAAGTTCGAGCTGGTGTTTTGTGGGAAGATTCTGGAGCTGGCATTGCTGAGTAGCGCGATGTAGAAACTGCCATCCTTCTCCCCACACTAGATGTCCTGAACTTGGAAGGCTTCTATCCAGCTGCTAAATTTCTGGGGCCAGCAACCCCACTTCACCATCAGCTGTTTCTTTCTTCCTTTCCCTTTTGCAGCAATTGTCTTCTCAATTTTGTAGATTCTGTCCTCATCAGGATTCACTTTCTGAAGTTCTTCAGGGTAAAATGTCCCCTCAGTTGCTTCATGACCATAGTCTATTAAGTGGTATACAGGTATCTGTCCCCTTCTCACAATTTCAGCTACTACGAAAATTCCATCTGTGAAAGTCTGCTCATAACCTTTCTCAAATCTCTCTTTTGTTCTAGACACCCTGATGTGGTCTCCCTTTTTGAGCAGAGGCACAAGTTCTTTAATTTTAAACACAGCCACGTATATGGTTTTCCAAACCCTCACAGAGTTTAAAGGGTTCATGTCCACAGGCCTGGCTCTGATAGTTCTGTGGAAGCTATGGTTATAGCTCTTTATAAACTCCGACAACACATCAATGTAGGGAAAATTGTTGCATGCTGTAAAATATCTCCACATCTTGGTTTTGAGCGTCCTGCTAAAACACTCTATGACAGAGGCTTTTACTTCATTATTAGTAACAAAATAGTGAACATTGCACTACTTTAACAGCTTGTTTAAAGGCTGGTTTAAAAATTCTTTTCCCTGATCAGTCTGTAATTTCTGAGGCTTCTGCCCCCCACTAAAAATTGTTTTAAAAGCCCCATCTATTTCAGAACCTGTTTTGCCTTTTAGACCAATAGCCCAGGCATGCTTGGATAATATGTCTATCACCGTTAAGAAGCACTTAACACCATCGTTGTTTCTGGAAAACTGTTGCATATCCACTAAGCCTGCCTGCCATTGTGCATCATCCTGTTTCCTTTAAAGTGCTTTCTTGCCACTCGGTTTAAGCTGTAAGCATCCTGGCTTGCAAGCCGGGTTGCTGCTTGGCATCTGTTCAGAACAGCAATTCTCCTTTTAGCACCTTCAAAAAGGGGATTTATACCCCCAAAGCTTCCCACCTCCCCAGGAGCATAGTAAATATCTTTTAACAGAAGTGGCGGTGTGGACATGCGTACATAGTTGTTTCCTCTCACATATTCTTGCTCCTCTCTCTCACAGCTGCTGCGCAGCGTTTTTTTACCTTTTCTTAAATATGTTATCACAGAGGCGCTACCAATGTTGCTGATTGGCTCAGCTTTGGCCAGCGGCAGGTCCGTCTTGGAGCCAGCTGAAACTGGCTCTGTCTGACATGGGGGCAGCTCCTGGTGTCTTCTCACAAAAGCCACCCCTGCAGCCCCCCCCCACTACCAAAACCTTGCCACATAAACCAAATACAACAAGATATAAGGAGAGTGGAGGGGAATATGGAGGGGCAGGTGTGTCTTCCTCTATAGGGTCGGAAGGGGGTCAGGGTCTGATCTCGGGCCAAAAATGTCCCCGTCCCAGTTATCATCATTATCATCGTCTTGGTAGATGGTGGCCCTAACTTGGGCTGTTGTAACAGGACGCTGGGCCTCGAGGGAACTGGGCCCCACTGGGCCAAGGGGGCTTACTTACGCTCCAATATTGATACGTGGGTTTGAGAGGCCAGGCAGTTGGATCACCATTCTGCTGCGTCCCTCTTGTCCTCTTGCTTAGCTTCTTCCTCCCGTTCAAGGGCGCTACACAGCCCGGTAATTTAAAGCCCAGGCAGCATCTAGGGCACAACTCAGGAGGCCGATCAAGGCACCTTTGCCCTTACCCTGTTTGCAATGGCTGGCCTCACGCCACTGTTCAAATTCATCCCTGATAGCCTGGTGGTTCATCCAATTATCTCGGACCCAATCCTCTACCCATTGGGGAGAGCTCCAACCTTGCTCCTTTCCTAAAGTCTCCAGCAGGTGTTGGAAAGACTCCATCCTGCCGACTATACCAATTAGTGTGGTCCGAACAGTAATGGAGTCTGACAACACATTATAAACCAAACTTTACTGAGGCAGTAAGAAAGATGAGCATCAATGCGCCCACGCGGCGACTCACCCGATCACCGATGGCAAACACAGGATCGTAAGCGATGCCATGTCTCTGGCGGACTATCAGGGACACTTGATGTCCGGGTCATCTGACAGCAACAGCCAATCGTGCTATATCTTTATAAATGTATCTATCTATCTATCTATAGATACACGTATACATATATAAGGATACATAAAAAATAGTGTAACTATGTATACATAAATAAAATACATATTTATATATATTTGTACACTCCTTTATATATATATTTCTATATATGTATATATTGTATACATTGTATATAAAAGTATATATTTTTATATCTGAGCATTTCCTGGTCCAAAGGAAGCAGGCAGCCAACCAGAGGGAGAACTGAGAACATGTAGGTATGACAGTGTCAAAAACAGCCCTCAGCCAATCACAAACCAGTTCGAAAACACATGGGGAATGACGCTGTCAAAAGTGGCATCCTCCCTGCCTGCCTGTAGTGAGAGGGGGCTTCCTTTTCTGACATGCTTCTGTAAACAGAAAGGGGTGGCTGGTCCTGCCAGCCAATCACAGGGCTGCCTGAGAACACGTGGGTATGACGATATCAAGAAATGGCTGTCAGCCAATCACAGAGCAGTATGAAAACACATGGGTTTTGATGTTTAACAAAATGGCAGCTCCCTGCCATAAAATGGCATCTGGAAAAAAAAAAAAAAAAAAGAAAAAAAATAGTGGCCCCCTGTGTATGTAGGGGGAAGGGACTTCCCGGTCTGATGTACTTATGGGTAAACTGGAAGGGGCAACTGGTCCTGCTACCCAATCGCGACAGACCACGTGACCAGAAGAGGGGGCGTGACCTCCAGGGCAAATGGTACACATGGTTGCTGGGGGGGGGGCACCCGTTACTTCTTATCTTGGATAAAAGTTGTCCCTATACTACTAGCTAGTCTTGAAAACTAGGTCATTTTCATGTAAATCAGTACATCTGATCACTCAGGATCTCTTTTAATCAACTCAGAACAACAGCATATCAATATATGCAAATTGGAGAGCTTCAAAGATTGTGGATTTTTGCATTGCGTAGAAATCCAAATTTCCCAGAAATTTCAATGGACTCAGTTCTATGTGTTTAGAAAAACATCCAAGAAGTCTGAACTATGCCTGCAGCCCCAGAAATTGCTCTGAATTGCTGCTGTGCCACTGTTGCAGTGAAACTTAAATTTATCAGTGCTGTTCTCAACATATCCAATATGTCTGAGAAGTAGGGTTACCATCCACTGCATTTTCCACCAGACTATAATCCAGAAACCGGAAAGAGCTGTCTGCTGCCCAGTATGACATATGATCAGGATTCCAACAGTCTGCATATTGCTCAAATCTAATATACTACAAGTTGGCTCACAAATGAAATGATCTTCCTAATAGCCTACTCGCATGAAATGCTTAGAACACATCCCACATCATGACAGCAGCCATGTTATTCTGAAGTTGTGTGTCCAAAAATGGCTTGGCAAGAGACAGCAATTCTACTGAGAGAGGAAGGCAAGTTAGGGCTACACTGTCTGTAGATCATATATAATGGGGGGTGGGGTGGCGTTACACCAGCAAACCAAAATGTTTTATCCATCTCCAACAAGCCTGGAATGGGCGAACCCAGCAAGTATACAAAATACATCATCTGTATTAAAAAAATAAATGAGAAAACACCATAATGCCATATCCAAATTATGTAAGAAGGTCCCCTTCCTTATCAACACATATACAAAAAAATCCATACGAATATCCACTTGGTTAGCAAGATTTGGGTCTTTAAACTTCGCAGATCTTCAAGGACCTGCAGAAGGTAACTGCTGTGCACTTTAAATTCTGTGCAGATCCATGCTGACAGAGGTACATGGTGACAATGAACCCAGAACTGGAAGGACAGGAATTGTGACCCTCCTGTCTGAACTCCATGGATGGAAGAAATGGTGCCATTTCTTGGATAAAAAAACAGCAGCAGCAAACAAACCAGACCCCAAACTAAGATACTGTAGAACAATTATATTTAAAAGGATTAACATAGGAAACTTCACCTTGATAGAAGTTTAAATGTTTACTTTTGCATAATGCCTCGCTTTTGTACCCTCACCCCTCAGTGAATACGGCGGGTGCTGCTGGGGGGGAAGAGGGGGAAGGGCCAGGCCGGCAAAGGCGGCCGTGCCCCGCTCACCTGCCGGCCTCGGCCCGGCTCCCTGCCTACAACCTGCTCAGGACTAGCCGCTTCACGAACAAAAGCTTTGGGCGAGATCTGTAACTGAGCGACATGCCGAGCATTTCCCTGACAGAATCGTTGCTATTTTTGCTGTTAGCCAGGCAACCCGTGGCTGAGAGGGAGAACCCGTGCCGGCCGCGGCCAGACTCCGGGGCCCAGCGCTCACCGCCCACTGCCCGATTTCAGCTGCCAGCTCCTTCCGAGACACCTCCCGGCCAGCCAGCCAGGGCCCCCAGGCCGTGCCAGGCAGTGAGACGAGACGAGACGAGACGAGACGAGACGAGACGTCGAAGCCCTCCGGACAAGGAGCCCTCACACCCCCCGCCGCAGACGTTTTTCTCTCAGTTCTTCGGCACCTATCTCAACACCGCACTGCAGGCTCGCAGCGGAGCCCTGGCTCCACCAGGGAATGCTCCGGCTCTCTGCGCGAGACTGAAGCAATAACAAAAGAAAAACACACACAACAGGGAAGATACGCGCAAGCGATGGAGGAAACCGCCGCCACGACTCGACTCGCGCATGCGCGGCGGGGTTGTTTTTCACAAAGCTGTTAAAGTGAGCTGGCAGCGTGCAGGCAGCTGTCTTTGTAAGGAGATCGCAGCGCTGGGCGGCCGCTGCCACCGCCAAAGTTGGGGTTTTCTCAGTAATTCCGATGAAGCGTTTGTAGGGGACACGCTGATCTTGTTGGCAGGCTCTTTGCGTGGCAGAGGCGTCGTTTGGTGTAAAGTGAAGATCGCATTTTGTATGAGACCTTGACTTTTTTTTTTCCTTACAGTATATTTTTATACACTTTGTTATAAAATATGGTGCTGGGGAAGGTGAAGAGTTTGACAATAAGCTTTGACTGTCTCAATGACAGCAATATCCCCGTCTATTCTAGCGGGGACACAGTCTCAGGAAGGGTCAATTTAGAAGTTACTGGGGAAATTAGAGTAAAATCTCTTAAAATTCATGCAAGAGGACATGCAAAAGTACGTTGGACTGAATCTAGAAATGCTGGATCCAACACTGCCTATACACAAAATTACACTGAAGAAGTAGAGTATTTTAACCATAAGGACGTTTTACTCGGGCACGAAAGAGGTAAGCTTTTCACTTATTCATTCACTACATGTAGACATTTTTCCAGAAAAAGACACATCTTTGCATCGTCTTGGTTTATCCCTTTTTAATATGCAGTCTCATAGAGTTCACTATTTCTAAAGATGAGGAAATGCCGGTTACGTTCTTAGGTTTTATTTTTTATTATTTGAACATTTACTTAATATTAAAACCGTGTTGAGGTGCGTTTTCAAAGTACCTGCAAACAGGACTTTCTTAAAATACCTGCCTTTTAACAGAGCCTTTTCATAAGGAATTGCGTTTTTTTGATATGCAATGTCGTTTTTTTTCTTAGTGATATTAGCAGGATTTGTTTTTCTATGGGGAAAATAACTGTTAAATCAAAACCAGATATGCAGTAAATTACTTTCTTGGTAGCATCCTATCGAATCGTAAGTGTAATTAAAACATAACACTAGACTTTTTGACACATAATAGATACAGGTCTGACTTTCAGACTGATATGCGATGATTTTTAAGGTTGGTTCATTGTTGGCAGATAAAAGATTCCCTGGGGCTTACTTTGACATGCTATCACCACCCCACCTGTATTTTTCCATCTCTTCCTTTGTTCTAAGCTAGTATACTTGTAAATTACTTTCATTTCTTTTATTCAACTCCTCTATGGGGGACCCAAATGTAAAAATCTGTCTGAAAGGCCAAATAAGAGTTCATGGTTGTGCGATCGGAGCATCGCTTCTGAGTTGAGGAGTTCTGGAACCTGCATTCAATGAAAACCTGGTCTGCTAAGCCCCTATAGAAACGGAAAGTGCCCTGCAAATTCCCTTATTTTGGGTATGGAAATGGAGTATTACATTGTGAGCGGGATTGTGGGTCTTAAGTTTGGTAATCTATTGTTCGCATAGTTACGTTGTGAAAGTATAAGGGACTCCAAGCTTGTTTTTTCTGAAGTTTCCACCCTTTGTTAGAAGCGGTTCAATCCTGTTTGGGACCGGTCCTGGGGAGAAGGGAGGGAGTACTCCTCCTCTCCGCAGATTGGTTGCACACGTCAGGTGGTGGCGATGACTTAATTCCTAGCACAAGAAAATGTTAAAACTGATTACGTAATTTGGGTCGGGTGTTTTGGTGTGTTGTTTTGGTTTTGTTTTAAATATGCAGCATATTTACTGCAGAGATCCTCTGCAGTAAAATGCAATTTTTAAAGAAGTTCGACTATAGATTGCATTGAGCCTTTTATTAAGCACTTCTGAAATAAATACTGTAGCAGAGTGGAGTTGCTATTGATTTTAATTATGTTATCGTGATGCAAGCAAGCGCGGGTCACTCATGAGGTGGCTTTGTAGCTCAAATGTTCTTTATACTGCCGCCTTAGAAATAATTCTCTCATGTGAAAGTTCGTTCACCTCTGGTTTGCAGATGACAGAAACGTGCAAACATGCACGAGTCGTTCATAGCAGGATGTATGCTTACAAGTAGGAGGGCGACCCCATGCTTCTGTCTGCTTAAGCAGCAGCAATGACTTTGCATGTGGACTGTAGATCCAAATGCTGACCCCGATAGTAGGTGCTTGGTTTTGGCTGAAAAGGGAACAAAAGGTGGCAGGGAAGGGACAGATCTGACACGTTCCGACACCAGAAGCGAGACAGGGTGCGCACCGCTGCATGTGCGGCACGTAAAAACTTAAGCAGTTGTCCCGGGACATCACTGCCCCTCCCTCGGCTGCAGGGGCAGGACTGCGAACGCCCGCCGCACGGAGTGGAGTTTAACTCAACACCTCGTACCCTAGCATAGTCCGGAAGGCCACGCCCTGTCCCCGCCTTGTCATTGGCCTGCTGGGGTTTGTTAGCCTGTTGCTAAGGCGATGCCAGCCGCTGATTATAGGGGGCTGGGACGTGGGGGAAGAGCGAGGCTGAGGGAGCAGGTTCCCCTGCCCGCACTCTGGTGTGTGCTGGGGGCGGGGCGAACGGGCTCTGGCCACCCCGAGGTCAGCTCTGTGCGGGGTTGGGGGCGCTCCGGGCCCCGCTTCCCTGAGGAGTTACAGAGTATTCACGGTGGGGGAGGGCACTATCTGTGAAGCGAGGAGTACAAATTTACCTTGCTGGGAAACCGGGGGGGTGGGGTGGGGTGGGGCGGGGCGTTTCAATTCAGCAGTTACTGCTTTCTCCCTTGCTGCCTGCCTTCCCCCCCCCCCCCCCCCAGTTATGGATCCGATCGCGGCCTTGGTAGGACGCTGGGGGCGCTGCACTGCTAAGGGGGAGTGCTGTCACCCTGGTCACTTTTTGTTGGGAACGGGGCCTGCCTGGCAATGTCGGCCTTGTCGGCTCAGAGGGCACGCTGCCTTTCTCGGGAAAGCCCATCTCTGGGGACAGACAGACAGAAGCATTCAAGCTCCTGCCGCGCACATCCACTGGGCCAGCAAGGAGCTGTGAGCAGGGGCGGCCATTGGGACCCTGCAACCTCTCACATCCCTCACTCGGTTGTCTTTCCCCTCCCGTGCCCCCGGCCAGCACTATCCGTAATCGCCTTTCGGTAATGGTCAGCACATGCTCCTGAGAGAAGTGCAGGATTGGGGTGTCGCCTTGCACATAGTGCAGGGCAGGCCGGGGCAAGCCAGCAGCATGGCCCTGTGGTATATGACGAGACCGGATGTTGAGGCATGGGTGGTGCCCCTCCCTCTCTCCTTACCTCTGCGGTAGTCAGGCTAGGCTGTGAGCAGAGTTGCTGAGCAAACGTGGTGGGGTGTAATGTGTACTGTATGTATATGAGTGGCTGGCAGGAGATCTACTCGCGCCTGTTTAGGCCGGTCCTCTCCTGCTCCAGCCTAGTCTGTGATTGACAGCTCAGTACTTGTTTACCACAGTTCTGCTGCTCAGGCTCAATGGGACTGCTGATCTGGCAGGAAGGAAGTGAAGAAGGGATGAAAAAACTTATGTGCAAGGAAAAGATTATTATTTTTAATTTTTTAAAAAACAAACAAACAAAAACCTCCAAGTGTTTTTTAACAAAAAAGCATTATACACATTGTTTTGCTCTTTCAGTGTATTGAAGATTCTTATTTCATGACATTACGTGCTGAGGATGCGTTTGTGTAAATAGTGTTCTAGTGGTTTTATATTTTTGCATAGTTTTTTTTCAGCATTTCTGGTGCACTAAAGAAATTAGAGCATCAGCATTTTTGTAGGACAATGGGAACTAAAAAAAATCTTAAAATGTACCAACATTCCTTCATGATGTTTCAGACTATTAACAATAGGTAGTGTCTTTTGCATAATCCCACTATATGTGTTTTTTTTACCCCAACCCTTTTGTATATGAGATGCTCAATTATTTTCTCTAAATAACTTTCTATTTTGATGGAATCAGCATTTTTCTGGTTTTATGGTAATTATATCAGAACAAACCACAAATTTGTTGGAGCATTTAAAGCAATACAAGGAATCATGACTATAAACCAAGGTCAGCTTTCTTGTTGAAATTAGGAAATGTTTGGGTCTTTGCTATCCAAGCAAAATCGAGCTAAACTTTGAATTTTTGATACATTAGCTCTAAACAACATTAATTGGACAGCTTGCCACCTTTTGTGCCCCTGAATTTGTTTGGTACTTTCTAGGTGGTGCTTGTGCACTTTTAAAAAAATCAATTTTTGGACACTTGCTAGGCAGGAGATAGAAGGAAGCTGAATTACTAAATTTAATCTATTAATGTAGCAGACTTAATACAAGTTAACTTCTGCTTTTATGTAAGGTTAATCTTGGAATCTCACCTAACCTTAAAAATTCTGCAGCCATACATCTAGCAGTTAATACAAATGGGCTGGAGAGACTTGTTTCTGGGACGCTGTGTTCTTAGTATTGTAAAGAATGTGTAAATCCCTCTTATTCTGGAAAAGAAACCTATATAATATATTATGCTGTGTAAAATGTTCACGGGTGGAATAGCATATTGAGTTTTTTCCCTCCTAGATGATGACAATTCTGAAGAAGGCCTTCACACCATTCATTCAGGAAGGCATGAATATGCATTCAGCTTTGAGCTTCCACAGATGTAAGTACTTACATGCAGTACACAGCTTGTGTGAGAGAAGGCTAAGATACATACCTGCTTAAGAAAAATTCTTGTGGGTGGAGGGGAAACCTTTTCAATGGTAGTAGTTGTGCTCAGACATGTAATAGAGGACATAATCTCATTAAACTGAAGAGGTTGCTTTTAAACTGGTTAAGAGTTTTTTTCACAAAACAGGAGTAATTGTTGCCCGGTTGGTTACTCTCTCTTTTGACTGAGGTCTATTGACTCATTATGTCTTGTAGTATTTTACCCCTTCACAGGAGAAGGGAGGGGAACTTGTGTCATTTGAGTCCTGCAGAGTGGCTGAGGTATCTTCTAAATGAAACAAGATTTTATTGGAGCCATGCAGGCCATCAGAACTAGTGATAAGATAACAGCTTAACTGTTCGGGCTCAGTCTGAAACAGATGTGGCAAGCTTAACCACATTTGAACAAAATAAGATATTTTTTCTAGTTTAAATAGGATATATGTACTCAGGCTGACCTTTATGCAAAAAGCCAGGATGGAAATAAGCAAATGGATGGGTGGATGAAGCAAGAAACATTCCCATACCTAATCCCGCTTGTCTCAGAAAGCAAAGGTGAAGCAAGAGTGATAGCAGAAGTCTTAAGATAAATTGCCACATACACACACACACACAAAAAAAAGTTTGAGGTGTCTAATGTATACATTGTGAAGGGAAGATTTATACGTAGAGGAGTTGCCAACATGGAAATTGGCTAAAACACAAGTTGCAGGAAAATTTAAATATAAAGGAACAGAGAGAGTCTGGAAATAGATGAAAGAAGGGAGGCAGGAGGAGCCTTTTACTGTAAAAGCCAAGCGCTGAAGTCATTAAGGTTAAAAAAAGTTGGCAGAATATTAGACTAATACCTAATATTAAAGCTAATAAACCATCTGCTTATTAGAGGGACTGGCTTTAGCAGAACCTGTAGATGATAAACGCTTTTACGGATCAGTTTCAGTGAATAGCACAGGGTTTTACAGTAGATATTATTGGAACACTGAAGAAGACCCATATATATGGAGACTTTTAGAAGTCAATTTAAGGTTCAGGTGAAAATCTCATCTATAAGAAGTGATAAGGATGATACCGATATTCCCTTGAGTTAGAAGGGATGTTCAAATATGAAAGAACAAAACAGTATATGTGAAATGGAATATTATGTTTGAGATTAAATAGATGACCAGTAAAATATAGCACAAGCATTGATTAAAACACTAAAGCTCTTTTCAAGTGACTTGAAGGAATAACTATGAAGCCATCTTTGATAATACTGAAAAAATGAAGGCTGGTAATAAAAGGCCTGAAGAACACTAGTTTGCCACTGCCTCCTTACTGTTTCTTGCTATTTTGTATCCATAGAATATTTCTAAAATTTATTTAAAACAAAACCAATGTGGTGGGTTGACTTTGGCTGGCTGCCAGCTTTCCATGCAGTTGCTCTTTCACTCCCCCTCATCAACAGGACAGGGAGAGAAAATAAGATGGACAAGCTTGTGGGTTGAGATAAAGGCAGTTTAATAAGAAAAACAAAAGCTGTACATGGAAGCAAAGCAAAAATGAGAATTTATTCACTACTTCCCAATGGCAGGCAGATGTCCAGCCACTTCCTGGAAAGCAGGGCCTCAGTATGTGTAGTGGTTGCTTGAGAAGACAAACACCATAACCATGAATGTCTCTGTGAGCCCTGTCTGTCTCCCCCCCTTCAGCTTTTATTGCTGAGCACGACCTCATATGGTATGGAATATCTCTTTGGTCAGTTTGGGTCATCTGTCCTGGCTATGTCCCCTCCCAACCTCTTGCCCACACCCAGCCTATTGGCCTTTGGGAATGGGGTGTTGGAGAGACAGCCTTGATGCTGTGCAAGCACTGCTCAGCAATAGCTAAAACATTGGTGTGTTATCAACACTGTTCTAGCCACAAATGCAAAGCACAGCACTATATGGGCTGTTATGAGGAAAGTTAACTCCATCCCAGCCAGACCCAGTACAACCAAATACAAAGCAATAGTGAAAAAAACAAGACACTGACTGTCCTTACTGATTTTGCCTTAAAGGATACTGGGGCAGGATGAAACACTGAAGACTGATTAGAAAATCCTTTCATTTGTGTTATTAAGAAAAAAAAGTAAACATTTCAGATGTACAAATAGAGATGTCAAACCTGTAGCAGAAAGAATTATTCTAGTGAAGTACTAGCACAGCTAGTATTATTCCCTATAGAAGTTAGGGAGGGAAGCTTTGCCCATAACTTATCTTTTATTATGATGCATTTCAAACATAGTGCAATATAAAAATTCTTCCTTTGAGATTAAAGGCAAAAAAAGTTAGGAAAAGACAAGTTACAGTTAACTGGACATGACTGGAATATAAAAATCTTATGTCCTTCATCTTATGATGTTGGGGGGAGGGGGAGGGGAGGAAAAACAGGTAATGCTGAAAGGTTTGGAGTCCCTTTCCACATCTTTTTTTCCCTCCAACTCCCCAAAAGGACTTCCTTTGTCTTTCAGCGTTCGGAGCAGAATAGTCTTTATCTTTTTAGAGATATATATATATATATATATATATTTTTAGATAGATATAGATATATATATATATATATATAAAAAAAAAAAAATGTTTTAAGATGGCCTCATCAGGGTAAAGGAAAAATAGAAGATGCTCAAAATAGCCTCTCTATTCAGAACTCTAAATTGAAACATTTAGGCAAAACAAAGGCAAAACAAACTACAAAAGCACTCGGTTATAGCTAAAATAAACCACCGAGATACCAGCCAAGTAAATAATACACAATTATTTACAGAATACAATGTCCAAAACAATAATTGGATGGTACTAATGCTAATTTTATTTGGTGGTCTTAATTTGACCTTAAAAGGGCATGCTTTATTCTACACTTGAAAGTGGCCTCTTAAGTCTAAAGGAAATGTGTACTCTTCTGGCATTTTCTAGCACAATTCTTTAATTGACTCTTAAAACTTCTACAAAACTACCGTTGGATGAATTGGAGATGATATTTTCTCCCAACTTTAGTCTTATGTTTTTCTGAGATATGGAAACTTTGCAAATAAGTTATGCTTATTATGATGCACTAAAAATACAGTTCTACATACTAATTCCTAATCTGATCAATTGTATCGTTATTGGAAAGAGAGAAAAATTTTACTCAACTTTGACCTTTGTCCTGCACAGACCACTTGCTACCTCGTTCGAAGGCAGACATGGCAGTGTGCGCTATTGGGTGAAAGCTGAATTGCATAGGCCTTGGCTTCTACCGGTAAAATTAAAGAAGGAATTTACAGTTTTTGAACATATAGATATCA
This sequence comes from Calonectris borealis, assembly GCF_964195595.1. Classification (NCBI taxonomy): domain Eukaryota; kingdom Metazoa; phylum Chordata; class Aves; order Procellariiformes; family Procellariidae; genus Calonectris; species Calonectris borealis. Next base: position 36,331,051 of record NC_134351.1, on the reverse strand, counting down.
ACACTCCTTCATTACTGGTAAGAACTGACAGAATTACTCATTCTTTTTCTGGCATAAAAATAATGAAGTATAATAACTGAAACAACATCAACATGTAATTTTACCTAATATTTATTTGCTAGTTAGCTCTTCTTTTAAGTATTATATCAGTTTAGCAACTCTTTAACTGCTGGTATTTTGAAGGCTAAGTTATCCTGTACTTGGAGTTGCTTGATTTTTACGATACATAAAATGCATTTGTCAATCTAAATTGATACTACTAAATTGTAGAATGTCATTAAGTAGGAAAATTTGGTGAACTGTTCCTCTTCAATTATAAATAAAGAATAATCTATGGAAGGAACGGTGCAATTCTTAATATTTTAGTGAGGGACTGCTAACTTAAAAATGCAAAGTAAAAAATTTACTGCAGTGCATAATTGATAATTTCCATATGGATAGTTTTCTACTGATGGGGAGAAATTATCACAATTCTGTATAATCCTTTCCTGAAACTTCATTTTATTAAAATAACTTTAATATCACAACTGCTTTCAATGAGGATTTGATTTCAGTCTGGCCTAAAATTCCTTTATTTTATCCCTTCTTCAAATTTTAATCTAGAGGAAAAAAAAATTTAGAAGTCCATTGAAATAGGTTTCTTGTGTGTATGGGTGAAAAATCAGGCTTGCAAAGGGACCTTGCACAAACTCCATTAAAATCAAAGGTGTCTAATTCGACTTTAATGGGCTTTGGATCAAGCCCTAAATCCTGATGTTGTGTAAAATAAGTCTTTTTAATATAGATGAAACAGGATCATTCAGAAACCGAGGAAATAGCAGGAGTCAAGATTACAGTAGTTTAGCTTAGTTATTTTGTTTCTGAAATACAGCTTAATGGAAAGTGCGAAGATGTTCTAATTTACTGTTAGTTAAATGAAAAGCTCTGCAACAGTATGTTAGGATGAAGCCTTTTGTTTTAAGCTATACAGTATTTATTTTTAGTATTAAAAACTGTTTTAAGTATGGCTGTAGTATGGAGGATGGCAGAAAAAGCAATACTAATACAGCAATGGAATTAGGACAAACATTGTATTTGTATAATGCTGTTTAAATTCCTTGAGACTTTTCCTATGAAAGTAGCTTTGTTTATCAAAATATGTAATAATAAGCGCATTATGAAAATGATTATTTTCCTGTGTTGATTTAAATACCTGAAGAGATTCATGGAGCTCCTAATTTAATGGACAATATTTTTCTCTTCTTGCAGTCACCCCAAGCAGGCACAAAAGAAAAGACTCTATGTTGTTGGCTTTGTACCTCAGGCCCAATATCCTTAAGTGCCAAAATTGAAAGAAAGGGCTACACCCCAGGTATGTAATAGAAGTAATTATAGGATATGTTTTTCCTTCCCTTTTAAAGCTACAGTTTGTACTTAGTGGTTTTATATAAATGAAACATTAAGAATATTTTTACCACCTCAGTCTGCATTTAGCAATCTTCTCAGTATAGTCTGTTAACTAAGACAGCACTACTTGTATCTCTAGATTATTAAAGGACCTAATCTATTAGACCGGTATATTTGGGGTGGTTTTTTTGTAGTTTTTTTTTCCTTTTGGAACAGCTCATGGGGATCTTGCTTCTATTAGCATCAGTGGATGTTTTTCCAGGTAGAGCAGTGATAGCAGCATCTGGTGCGTTATAACAGTATACAGAATGTGACAGTTTGCTTAAGCTGCCTTGTAAATGTAAAGAGAACGTGAAATTCTGGGGTTTTTTTTTGTTTGTTTCAGGTGAATCAATTCAGATCTTTGCTGAGATTGAGAATTGCTCTTCCCGTATGGTGGTGCCAAAGGCAACCATTTACCAAACACAGGCATTCTATGCCAAAGGGAAAATGAAGGAAGTCAAACAGCTTGTTGCCAACCTCCGTGGGGAATCCTTGTCATCTGGCAAAACAGAAACCTGGAATGGCAAACAGTTGAAAATTCCACCTGTTTCCCCTTCAATCCTTGACTGTAGTATAATCCGTGTGGAGTATTCATTGATGGTATGTTGGGCGGTCTGTTTCACTCTCGAGAATGAGTAGCTTCCAACATTCCATACAAATACCTAGCACAGCATTTTGTGATAATTAGTTATGAAAGAAATACATGTTCTGGTATTAGTGTCCTGACAGGAGATCTGGTAAGTAAATTTAGTTTAAATCATTCAAGTTCTTAAAACAGTTGTATGTCAACTAAGCAAGCATTTAATGAGTAGACTGCATTTGTATGTGAGGGCTCATGTTAAGACTCTTCTTTTAACTTGAAGAGCTCATGACTTCATAGGGGCATGGGCCCTAAAAGAGACTATTAGAAACAAGCTCCTCGTGGAAACTTCCAGGGAAAGACAACTTGGACTAATACTTATGAAGTGCTAATAAAACCCCACATTTTAATCATACACTTGTTTCTTTTTTCTTCAGGTATATGTTGATATTCCAGGAGCCATGGATTTATTCCTTAACTTACCACTGGTCATTGGTACCATTCCTCTACATCCATTTGGTAGCAGAACATCAAGTGTGAGCAGCCAGGGTAGCATGAACATGAATTGGCTTGGTCTGACACTGCCTGAAAGACCAGAAGGTAACTTGATAATAGAAATCCCAATCAATTTGCTAGTCTGTTTTGATTTTTGTCTGCTTTATTCATTGCAGTCTTGCTAACAGAGTCAAATTACATCCTTTCATAATAAAGCCCACAGGAAATGTTTTGTGGATGTTTTCTTGCCACCTGCTTGTTCTGTGTAGAACAACAAAGTTTCTTCCCTCCCTGCCTTTCTCTCTTTAGGACAGGCAGTGAAATCCAGCTGCCTTGGAAGGTGGCAGAAATGAAAGCACAGGATGCCATTGTATCCGTGCACAACTTCATTACTTCCACCTCCAGTATCCCAATCACATCCTTGGTTGTAAGGCATTGCAACCCATAATAGCAGTTTCTGGGGTCTCTCACCAGCCTTAGTAGCCAAGGCTTTGTGAAAAGATAATTTTCTTTTCTATGGGAAATCTCTTATGGCCAAAGAAAGAATTATGTATGTCCTTCCTTCTGTTTTCACATATCTAATATCCTGGATTTTTTAAGTACAAATCCCAGACCTGGAGACTTCTGGAGTCCAGAGGACTGCAATGTTCTGTCATTCCTACCTGTACAGAAATAAATTATCTTTGGTATGCTTTAAATTTTAAGGGGATAATTAGGCCACAATAAACAGTGGTCAGTCTGTTTTTGAACATAAGCTTAATATTAGAATAAAATGAAATAGTCTAGTCTCCCTTTTCTGTTTAACAATTTTTTTAAGAAGTCACCTACCTGCCAGTGAATCTTACAGTGATTAAAGTTTAGTATTTATCATGTTATATATTTTGACATGCATAAGAACTAGTTGTTTGAACTGCATGTACTTTCTCCCTTCAGCACCTCCTAGCTATGCAGAAGTGGTCACAGAGGAAAACAGACAGTCCAGCCTTGCACCTATAGCTGCTTTTGATGATTTTGAGAGAGCACTTCAAGGACCATTATTTGCATACATCCAAGAGTTCCGTTTTCTGCCTCCGCCCCTATATTCAGAAGTAGGTATATCTGTCAGAATATGATGATTCATGTATTGTTTGTGTCTGATTTTTTTTTTTTGTCTTGTGAAATAAGTTTAGGAAGCTGTTTCTCCTTCCTAAAATTAGGAGAAACCATTAACATGATGAACATGGAATAAGTTGTTTTTGGGGAGGATTTTTCTTTGTTTGTAAGATGCAGATGAATTGCATCAAGAGTTTTCCATGCCTTTTACAGCATGGGTTACCCTTTTTTATTTTTTTAATCTTTTTTTATTTTTTTATTTTTATTTTTAACATGAACTCTGCAACCTTAAATTTAAAAGGTGCTCTGTGAGGTGCCTTGGCTTCTCTATCATGCTATTTCCTGGAGCTGCAGACCTGGAAGGTAATTTTCCTTGGCAGCACTCTTCCCTAGTCTAATACTTTCTGGAAATTTTCAAAGTGTTGTTTACCATTTTAGCAACATCATTTTTTTAATTTGTGTATTTAAAATAAAAAAATAAGGTTTCAACTCTTTCACCTCTACTGCTTCCTAACATTTTATAGCAACCACTAAACTGTTTTGCCTGCATGTGTGTTTAAGTTCTGTGGATGTAGAGCTTTCAGAAGCTTCATGTAGAAAAGTGACATACTGGTATTCATTTCTGACTTCAGAAAACTTAAGTACACAGTTCTTCAACACTTTTGGCCATTACAGAACTAAAAATGCAGCCACTGAATAACCATGAATGAGATGCAAATTTCAAAGCTTTTCATGTTTACATTTTTCAAGAAAAAGCAGTGATATAGGGCAAAAGAAAAAATGTGTCCTCTGGCCAAATTTTGCCTGAATTCACCCACTTCAGGAAAATAGCATTATGTAGCACGATTCCCACCCCCAGCCTTGAAACACTACTGTGCTAATGAGCGGGCAGAGGGGCGTTTTTTGTGTGCTAGACACTTTACTGAGAACTCTGCTATAGCTTAACTCTAGAGCACAACTCTTAAGTCCTTTTCATTTTAGGTACTTTAAGATTTAGAAAGAAGCTTTTTTTTTTTGAACAAGAAAAGGCTATATGAAGTTAACTGATGCAATGTTGTCTAAAAGATGCACTGTACACTTAAACTATTCTTACCATCCAGTTTTTTGAGACCTAAGTTAGCAGGCTGTACCCCTTCTTTCTCCTATAGAAAGGAAGAAGAGGTAAGGTTTAGAACACATGAACTTTGAAATATCCCATAGGATATTTGAGGGTTAATTGCTTTTAAATGAAAAAGTAGAATGATTTTTTTATTGGTAACTTTCTGCCTTTTCAAGCAAAACTTCTTTACTTTTCTCAAATCAATTAAATATTTCTTAAGTTACGTTTCTAGTGATGTGTTGACATCTTTTTTTATATATCAGATAATTCAAGAGACTTCTATGCTAGTAAAGCAGAAATTTTTTAAGTTTTATAGTAGTTATTCATGCTTATCCTTAAATTACCATCAACCTGTAGTTTAAAGTCTTCCACTGTATCTAATATTAATATTTCTATTAATTTTTATTCAAAGTTTTGTCTGACTAGAAGTTTTTCAATTATTTCAATAACCTTTGGACTGGGAATGCCATATATCATTATAATTGTCTTAAACTTGTGAATTTTGATTTTTGTTTCTAGCAGTTGATTCTAAAATGCACTGGGTTGTTGTGGTTTGTTTTGTTTTGGTTTTGTTTTATTTGTTTTGGTCGATTGGGGTTTTTTTGGGGTTGGTTTGTTTGTTTGTTTTCTTTTCCCTTTTGGTTAGATTGATCCAAACCCAGATCAGCCCACAGATGAGAGACCATCTTGCCCCTCTCGTTGAAGGAATCTATAAAAAGCTGACTTGACTTGGGTTTTGAATCATACCTGCTATGTTCAAGATCAAGGTGTCATAGTGGAGACTTGCTTTTAAAGGAAATGGTATTGCTCTTGCCTGTATGGTGATTAAATGAAAACAACCTGTGATCATGCTTTGACACCTACAGCACATCATAGGACTGCTCCACATGCTTGAAAACCTGAGTGCTGCCCCCCCCCCCCCTTAAATAGTGGCACATACTAGGAGCAGCCTTACTGGCATACAGTCATGTGTTTCAAAACACCCAAACCATGTTGTAAGAGAGGAATGGCTGCTTCTTATGATTTAAAAATTTGCACATGCTTATTGCTTATGTTATGCAGTTCAGTGTCACTACAGCTTTCTCGTTTATGATGGACTGTTGTTACCCTCCCTTAATTGTTTGTGATCTGCACAACAAGGAACAAAAGAAAGCTTTGACAAAAAAAAAAAGCGATGAAGACTGACAAATGCACTGACTTTTTTTAATTTTAATGTAGCCTGGACTTTACCTGCATATGCACATGCTCAGAATTGTCCTAGTAGGCTGATCTTCAGCTTGGATCCTATTGTGGATTTATTTACAAACGTCACATGCCTTCAAGCCAATCCTTCTTGCTGTATGTTTTGCAGCCAACTGTAGTAGACAAGCAACAGATATGTGGGGGTGGGGGAAGAGATAACAGAAGGAAACTAATAAGAGACTTTGTCAAGATTGTATACCTTCTTGATTTCTTTTAAGAATTTGTTGCCTTTCTGCTATTATTGCAAAGCAATGTTTTGTTACAGACTGCCTAAAGATCACTTAATCTCAGGTGAACTCATCACTTGCCAAACTGTTAGAATGCTATTTGTTTTGTTACGTTGCACTGTTATTTCTTTTGTTTTGTGTTCATGTTTTGGTTTTGTTCTTTGAGGGGGATTTTGAATAGGGACATGTACAAAACTTAAAGTGAAAGCAGCACCAGCAGATACCAGCAAAGTGTGAAAAGAACTTTAAAAGGGGATAGTCATATGCTGTCCAGGGTTCATAGGCAGAGAGATATCTCAACTAGTAGGGATGGGGAAGGAGAAGGTTTGTTTGTTGGTTTGTGTTTGTTTTTTTTAAAATAATACATAGTTACCTAATCACCAAAAATTATATATAAAATGAGTCTCCAGTAGAAAGTATATTTCAGACTGCAAGAAAAGTTTGAACTATGGCAACTAAGCAACAGCTCAGTTTGTGCACTTTGTATTATCTTCAGGGTTTATGATACTGTAAAAATAGTAAGACTAAAACTATAATAAAACCGGGCCAGAGTATCAGTGTTACCAGCCATACTCAAATTAGTTTGTGGAGAATTGCTCTGATTGTCTTCTGGGCTAGTCCTGAGAGCTTTAAAACAAACAAACAAAAAAACCCCCAAGAACTTTAAACATACATTCATCTAGAATGTGAGAAATTATATAGAAAAAGCACTCCCCCCTTGAGTGTCCCCTAAAGAAGAAAAGAATGATGGAGCCATTAGATCTGACCAGTGCTTTTATGCTAGAGATTTGTAAATGTAAATTTCCTTTTCAGAAATCATGTAAAAAAACCTATTGTCAAAGAGACATGTCTGATGTTGACTACTTAAAAACTAATCCATTGTGTATATCCTTGTGCAATAAAACAGCTCAGAAGGGAGGGGGAGAGGAAAAGCTGGTGTTTCTGCATTGTGCTCATTCTTACAAAGTTCTGCCTTATTTTTAAGGCTTCATAAATATGAAAAAAATAGGCTTTTCCATAAGTGGCCTTTATGAGAACATGAAAGATATTTCATGTTTCAGAAATGATGACAGGGTGATTAAAATGAGAGTCACATTTTAAGTGATTCAGTTCAAAGGTTTGGGCTTTGATTAGCAAGAATTGGAAATTGGGTGATGTCTTATGCTGGCCAATTTTGTGAATGTCCCTTCCTTCTACCCTCTCCAACCAGACAAAATTTTAAAAGTTGATAAGATTGTTGGCATAAAAGGGCATTCGGTGATTTTACTTTTTTTCTTTTTTGTTGTTTTAACAGACTAGGGAACAATTGCTGATATACATAGCATTAAAGTACTTATCCCAGTATAATGGAAAACTATATATGAAGCAGAATTGACCGATGTTATAGTAATTGACATTGCATCACAGGCTGTGATCAGAGTGAGAAATTCTAAAACCTTATCAAATAAAGACTTCCCATTTAAACTTTTTTGTTAGTTGTTCAGAGGCATTACAGGTTCATAGTTGTAGCCCAATATTTGATATAGAATCTTGATCTGAATTAGGAAAAAAAGTAAAATCCAAGCATTAGAGAAACAAAGTGCAATATTAAATGTTTGCTTTATAGATTATATTCTATGGCTGTTTGTAATATTTTTTTTTTTTTTTTTTTTTTTAGTTTTGGTGCTGAATATGTCCTTACGGACTCTGTTTTAAGAAAACTATGTGGAAAACAAATTAATTTTTCCTATTGTTCTTCCTTGTGGAAAATAAACTTCTTTTTTAAATGCTTTAACTGTAAGCCATAAGATTGTTTGTGACTTAAACATTTAATATGTGTCTTTGTATAAAATAATAGCCATAAGGATTAAATTACTATAGAAATACATATGCTATGTATCAATGACATGGGGGGGAAAACTATTTCTGGAGCAACACCACTGATTAGCAAAAGAGCTAAGTTTCAGCACCTTGAGTTCCTTTTTCTTGTTTATATCAATGATTTCTTGGGGCTAGGTTCCAGATGGGAAGCTACAATACAATCTCCTAAATTTAGAAAATACCAAAAACTTACAGGATATGAATGTCTTTCCAGGACACTGTTTAAAAATTATTGTAACTGGTGACCTCTGTTCAAGTTGTCTAGTATTTTCCAGTACGTATGGTGTTGGCAGGGATTGCACATTTTGGTAGGGGTGGGGGGAAACTGGGGAAGGGGAATTATTTTAAAAGCCAGATAACTCAGTGGTTTGTAGTTGGGATCTGAAGGTTGGTTTGTTGAACTGGGGTCAATAAGGTGCATCTTTCTGTTTCCTTAGAAGTCTAATGTTACCAGATGTTGAAAATCACTATCTGCTATTTGTGTTTTGGTCAGTAGAGCTTTGCAAGATATTAATACAGCTCCTCAACATTCCAGAAATGAAGCACTGCCATAGCATCTTGTTTCTGCATACTGCACACAGCTGAACCTCTGACAGAATGGACTATCATCATTGTTTGGTATCAAAATGTCATTTGACCTAAGGCAAGGTTTACTAGGCTAGCAGCCAGGGACTCAGGAGTCCAATATATGCTGTTCCTGTCTGTTGGTGTTAAAGGTACTGAAGACCACTAAATTCTCATGGTACTGTAAAGTAGGTTTTATGGGTGTATGCTACTAACATAGACAACCCAAACATTTGATTTAACTCCATGTATAATGCAAACGGTAGACATCCTGAATGTGTGAATTCTTGTGTGAAATAAAGCATTCTGATTTAATTTTGAATTTGTAACTGCCAACTATGGAGAATCCAGGAAGATCTTTTAGGTTTTTCACCCATTAATAACACTGTTAATCATTTGTGCCTGAGTTCTGGTTGAAACTAATAGGAAATATAAAAAATAAGGTTGTCTCTCATTATGATCATATACTCAGAACTCCTTTATAGCTGAGTGACAAGGATTAGAATATTTTTTTTCTAATAACAGCACAACCCTTTTTAATAACTAAAGTTTCTAATGCTATGTGGCAATGTTAGAATTTAATTTATCATCAGTGTCATTTAAGGGACACACACTTTGAGCATTTTTGTGCAATATTTTCTTGAAAACACATTTTTAGACCAGAACCACTGCTTATGATTTTTTTTTTACCTTTAGGTTTATTGTTAGCATAAATAAAAAATTGGAAATTACCAGTTTTATTCTGAGATCTGGGTTTTTTATAAAAAAAAAAAAAAAAAAAAAAAACCAAAAAACAAATGTTTGATATTCCTGAATATTAAAATACCTGTGCACTCATACAAATCTATGCTACACCAGGATATAAAACTCATGGCTCTTCTACATCAGCTATCCATAAAAATATACAAAAGGGTGATAAATTCTAAAACTCGAATATGTGAGAGATATTAGGCAATATTGCAAAATTTATCAACTTTTTTTTTTTGCAATTATCTAGCTAAAATAGCACTTCTTAATCCTTTTTTAAATTTAAGCCTTTCACGTTTTAGAAAAATCAACCAGTAAGTCACCATAAACTACAGCTACCTTAGTTTTTCACAGCACAGCAACACTCACGAAAGTTCAGGTACAGAATCAAAGAACAGTCTTCAGAACAAATAAAGTAAGCTGGGCCTTTGCCCAATAATGAACTTTCTACAGGGAAACTTCTTTGCTAATGTGAATGCTGCTGATTTGAACCGAATCCTGTAAAGCGAACTATATGGCTATATGTAACTCTGCAAAGAGTCCAACAAATTTTCAGTAGGCTGGTGTTACAAGAGGACAGCTGCTCCTAGGAATATTGATTTAGCAGGAGAGTTGAGCCTGACTCAGAGAGTCCAGTCACAGACTTTCCACACTCCATGGATTTTGAGCGGAATCTTCTTCAGAGATTCTCAGAACTTTAGGAGGTGTCAAGGACTTGTACTTGCATGACAGTTAATTAGAATTATTATATTTTTTCTAGTGAAAGCACCATACAAAGGTGTGTCATCAGGCATGTTTCACCTGCCCTCCAGGTGATATCCTTGAAATAAGAAAAAAGTAATCTATTTGTTCTCTAAGTAATCATTTATTCCCTGTCAGCTACAGCCTGCTCTTTTTAGAGCTGCATCTCCATATCTCCTGACATAGTGGTAGCTTCAGAGTAGAGGCCAGATGATGCTGCGACATACAAGTTGAACAGTGTACCTTTAATCTAATCCAGTTCATAACAGGAAAGATTCAGAATTTAGAAGGACATTGTATTTTGAGTTTGTTTCAGGCACCTTGCTATAAATGTTTGCCATATTTGGATGAAAGACAATAACTTAAAACAGTGAAGGTGAGAGCATGCATTTTTAAGGGGGTAGGAATATACAATCACAAAAAACCAAACCAACCCCAAACCCACATCCAGGAACTAATATTTAAGTGCAAAATCAGGTATTAAGCATTAAGTCTCTGCCTCTTCAGCAGCAGAGTCTGATCTTTTATACAAGAAAAACAAAAATCTAAGATGGTGAATCACCACGTATGGCAGCACTGAGGTCTACCACAAAATCCCTGTATGGGTTCCCACTAAGGAAAATGGAGAGAATTATGAAGTGAAAGATGGTTCTCCTCTTGTTCCTGTGCATCAGGCTAGTCTAAAGCATGCCTTTGACTTGCCCACTCTTCAACAAATGTTGAGAATGGGGGAAGTCAAAACCTGTTAGCCGTTCATTGATTTAATAAATGTTATGTCTAAAATGGTTTTATGAGTAGGATATCATTCAATCTTTCTCAAAAGAGATATGACACTTGTTTTCAACTGAATACAATGGGGAAACATAGGAGAAGGGAAAATCGCTACAAAATCTAATGCTTTTTTATTTTTATCTGAAAATTCATGCAATTATCTAAATATAAATAATGCCTTAGTGTCATCAAACTGCCTAGAATCCAAATTAAACTTCCCACTAGAGATGGTCATGTTAATATTCAAGGCAAATTTGTCATGCTTGTCCATTAGTTAACAAACAGAATATAATAAATTTTTCCATGGTTCATTCAGCTCTGTAGAAGATATAGACCATTTACTGGGTAATGATTTCTGATTAAAAAATGAAATTTTTATTATTTGCACCCTAGTTTTGGGACCAATTCTAAATCAGTTGAAGTCTGTGGGGTTAACCAGTCCATTTTTACCAGTTAGCATTGCTAAGTTCAGAAAACAGATCACCATAACATATTAAAGTGTGCCAGGGAAGGTTATGGAGCAGATCATCTTGAGTGCCTTCACGCAGCACGTACGGGACAACCAGGTGATCAGGCCCAGTCAGCATGGGTTTATGAAAGGCAGGTCCTGCTTGACTAACCTGATCTCCTTCCATGACAAGGTGACCCGCTTAGTGGACGAGGGAAAGGCTGTGGATGTTGTTTACCTGGACTTTAGTAAAGCCTTTGACACTGATTCCCACAGCATTCTCTTGGAGAAACTGGCTGCTCATGGCTTGGACGGGCGTACTCTTCGCTGGGTTAAAAACTGGCTGGACGGCCGAGCCCAGAGAGTTGTGGTGAATGGAGTTAAATCCAGTTGGCAGCTGGTCACAAGTGGTGTTCCCCAGGGCTCAGTATTGGGGCCAGTTCTGTTTAATATCTTTATCGATGATCTGGACGAGGGGATCGAGTGCACCCTCAGTAAGTTTGCAGATGACACCAAGTTGGGCGGGAGTGTTGATCTGCTTGAGGGTAGGAAGGCTCTACAGAGGGACCTGGACAGGCTGGATCGATGGGCCGAGGCCAACTGTATGAGGTTCAAGAAGGCCAAGTGCCGGGTCCTGCACTTGGGCCACAACAACCCCAGGCAACGCTACAGGCTTGGGGAAGAGTGGCTGGAAAGCTGCCCGGAGGAAAAGGACCTGGGGGTGCTGGTTGACAGCCGGCTGAACATGAGCCGGCAGCGTGCCCAGGTGGCCAAGAAGGCCAACGGCATCCTGGCCTGTATTAGAAATAGTGTGGCCAGCAGGAGTAGGGAGGTGATCGTGCCCCTGTACTCGGCACTGGTGAGGCCGCACCTGGAATACTGTGTTCTGTTTTGGGCCCCTCACTACAAGAAAGACATTGAGGTGCTGGAGTGTGTCTAAAGAAGAGCAACGAAGCTGGTGAAGGGTCTGGAGCACAAGTCTTATGAGGAGCGGCTGAGGGAACTGGGGTTGTTTAGTCTGGAGAAGAGGAGGCTGAGGGGGGACCTCATCGTGCTCTACAACTACCTGAAAGGAGGTTGTAGTGAGATGGGCATCGGTCTCTTCTCCCAAGTAACAAGCGATAGGACGAGAGGAAATGGCCTCAAGTTGCGCCAAGGGAGGTTTAGATTGGACATTAGGAAAAATTTCTTTACTGAAAGAGTGGTCAGGCCTTGGAACAGGCTGCCCAGGGCAGTGGTTGAGTCACCATCCCTGGAAGTATTTAAAAGATGTGTAGATGTGGTGCTTAGGGACATGGTTTAGTGGTGGACTTGGCAGTGTTAGGTTTACGGTTGGACTTGATGATCTTAGAGGTCTTTTCCAACCTAAATGATTCTATGATTCTATGAAAGTCCAGCTGTGATTTCAAAATTATTTCAGTATTAAATATGTGGTATAAACAAAGAGAAATTTGCATCAGTGTTTTAGAGCTATTTAATTGTCACCCATAAATTAAATAAATGGTCTTCTTACCAGTCTTAACAGCTTAAGACAGGAAAGACAGTTTTACTGCTGCCCTTTCTTTTTAATCCATCAGGCACCATATATCGTGACCAACTTGCACACCTCTAAAGCAATACAGTGATTCATTGGTTGTACCACATAAGGCTATCATCTCAAAGAAAGCAAATGAAGAAAACAATACCTGGTCAATGCAGAAGTAAACCAATATAATTTAAATGAACTTTCAAATCACATCATTGTGTTTACTTTTCTACTTTCTAATTTTTCCCTATTTTTTCCTTTGTAATTCAAAGTAATTCAAAGAAGGTAACAATCTTCTCTTAATCCCTTCACTGTTGTGGTGGGTTGACCCCAGCCAGCAGCCAAACACCCACCCTGCCTCTCATTCACTCCGCTCTCCCGGGGGATGAAAGAAATAGAAGGAAGGCAAAGACTCGTGGATCAAGATAATGACAATTTAATAAGGAAAGCAAAAGCTGCCTGTGCAAGGAAAGCAAAAAGAGGAATTCATTCCCTACTTCCCATCAGCAGGCAGATGTCCAGCCATTTCCTGGGAAGCAGGGCCTCAGCACGTGTAGTTGTTGCTTGGGAAGACAAACACCATAACCATGAACATCCCCCCACTTCCTCCTCCTTTCCCTGAGCTTTTATTGCTGGGCACAACATCATACGGCATGGAATATCCCTTTGGTCAGTTTGGGTCATCTGTCCTGGCTATGCTCCCTACTAACCTCTGGCCCACCCCTAGCCTAGCCAAAGACAGACTTGCTAAAGCAAGTCTTTGGGTGGAGGGCAGAGGGAAGAGAGAAAGCCTTGACGCTGTGTGAGCACTGTTCAGCAGTAGCCAAAACAGTGGTGTGTTATCAACACTGTTTTAGCCACTAATGCAAAGCACAGCATCATACAGGCTGTTATGAAGGAAGTTAACTACATCCCAGCCAGACCCAGTACAACTGTCCTCCCTTTTTTATATCTTATTCAAACTTTTTAATGCTCCAAAACATCCTGCTTCTTTTAGTGCTTGTATTTCCTTTTATATCCTATACCACCAACAATGCCAAATATAAAGCTTGATTTCCTCCAAAAAAACCCTTTCATCTACCTTTTATACCTGAAATGCCTTCCCAGAATGCACTATCCATTTTTTCCCCAAAACAATATTTTTATTAAAAAATGCCAAAAGTAATGATTAGATAGAAGACTTGTGGGAATTTCTAGTATAAAACTTACTTTTATTCATGGCATGACCTAGTAAATAGGCAGTTGCAGTATGGCAACAATTTTATGATATTTCCACAGCTTTACCCTGAAGTATCTCATAATGAATGCAAATTAACTTATCTTGAGAGTGATTTTATCATAGATTAAAAGCATACACATAGCAGATTAATATCAGAGTACTGTGCAGTAAACTTATATCCTTGCTTTACCTGTGACATGTCTTACCAATGTCTTACAATTACCCCTTCTCCCCACAAAATAGCTAATTAAAGCTTTAAATGGCTTATAAACATCATTTATATGTAGCTAACATATGGAAACCCTTTTCTAATTAAGGTTATATCATCCTACATATGCTGATACTTTTTGTTTACAATATCCAATTATAAAGTAATTTTAAAATACATTAACTCCTTTGGCATCTTCTGACTGATAACAAACCCCTACAATGGAAGAAGGCTCAGAGGAGATGGACACAGGCAATGTGCTCATGAAGATCAGGGAAGAATATAGGGAGTGAACATAACTGTTGTAAAGAAATCTGAACTTAACAAAAAGGGGACTGGAGGGTGGCCTTTCTTTTAGATAAATGGATCAGCTGGCTCTCTATCAGTTGAGTGGATCAGCTGGTTGTGTAAAGGGCCTTCCCTGAGTTAATAAAAAAAAGCGTGAATGTCTTCCTGAGCCAGCCAGACCAGCATGGGGGAAGCGTATACATGGCTCAGCCCAACATAAAGTATAAAAACTGAGCAACTAGCAAAATGAATTTTAAAAAGAGCAATGGACTTGAGCTGGCTTCAACCCGTATATTCCTTCCCAACAATTGGGGATGCTCAGTGTCATGATGGTGAGCATACTGTCGTGGTTTAAGCTGACAGGCAGTCAAATACCATGCAGCCGCTTCCTCACTCCCCCCACACACAGTGGGACGGGGAGGGTAAGAGTGAGAAAAACTCGTGGGTTGAGATAAAGACAGTTTAATAAAACAGAAAAGGGAAAATAATAATAATAATAATAATAATAATAATAATAATAATAATAATAATAATAATAATAATAGAATATACAAAATGAGTGATGCACAATGCAATTGCTCACCACCCGCGCTGACCGATAACCAAGTAGCGATCGCTACTTCCTGGAACACGCCTACCATTCGTATACTGAGCATGATGTCACATGGTATGGAATACCCTGTTGGCCAGCTGGGCTAGCTGTCCTAGCTGTGCTCCCTCCCAGCCTCTCCTTGGTAGCATGGAAGCTATCCTTGACAGGACGGTGTACTTAGCAACAACTGAAAACATCAGTGTGTTATCAACATTCTTCTCATACTAAATCCAAAACACAGCACTAGGAAGAAATTTAACTCTATCCCAGCCGAAACCAGGACAGTATCCACCCCTTATTCTATACCATTTACATCATGCCTAGGTTTCACAGTTTCTAATACATTCCAATTAATCACCACCACCTTTCTTGTCTTTATATATATATATATATACACACACACACACAGAGATATAATTCCCTTAGTCTATGGGCCATCCATCTAAAATGTCCATTGAGTTAATTTAGTCCACAACTTTGGGCTCCATCTGTCATAACAGTCTTTCAGGGCAGGAGAGATGGTGTGTGGTGTTGGACTGTTGCATCCTGAAGCCAGTTCTGATTCCAGTATTGCTGCGCTCGTCCGGTTCTATCATCGTTGGACTTTGCTCGGTTTCATTGGAGTTAGTTCATTCTTCATTAATCTGGGTGATTTTACTGCTATAGCAACCATAGAAATAATGATGATATACAATATCATATAACAATTAACATCATACAATTCAGTTCATTGGCTATTTTCACCCAAAATCAAATCCCCTTCAGGTACACATTGGACTTCCCCATCCTTTCGCATTACCCACCAAGTGCACCCAGGTCCTTGAGCAAAAGCAATCCCACGAATTGCCAGTTGTTCTGCTTCCACTACTGCAACCACCCCCACAGGGCATTTGCCACCATCCATGAGTCAGTATAGAGATAAAGTACTGGCCGTTTTTCTCGTTCAGCAATGTTCAAGGCCAGCTGGATGGCTTTCACCTCTGCAAACTGGCTCGACTCCCCTTCTCCTTCAGCAGTTTCTGCAACTTTGCGTATAGGACTCCATACAGCAGCTTTCCACCTCCGATGCTTTCCCACAAGGCGACAGGACCCATCAGTGAACAGGGCATATTGCTTCTCGTTTTGCGGTAGTTTCATATACAGTGGGGCCTCTTCAGCACGTGTCACCTCCTCCTCTGGGGATATTCCAAAATCTTTGCCTTCTGGCCAGTTCGTGATCACTTCCAAGATTCCTGGGCGACTGGGGTTTCCTATTCGGGCCCCCGTTGTGTGATCAGTGCGACCCACTTACTCCACGTAGCATCGGTTGCATGATGTGTAGAGGGGACCCTCCCTTTGAACATGCAGCCCAGCACCGGCAGTCGGGGTGCCAGGAGGAGCTGGGCTTCAGTACCAAGCACTTCCGAAGCAGCTCGAATCCTTTCGTATGCTGCCAATATCTCCTTCTCAGTTGGAGTGTAGCGGGCCTCGGATCCTCTGTATCCCCGACTCCATAACCCTAAGGGTTGACCTCGAGTCTCCCCTGGTGCTTTCTGCCAGAGGCTCCAGGTAGGGCCATTCTCCCCGGCTGCGGTGTAGAGCACATTCTTTACATCTTGTCCTGCCCGGACTGGCCCAAGGGCTACTGCCTGAACTATCTCCTGTTTAATTTGTTCAAAGCCTTGTTGTTGCTCAGGGCCCCATTTGAAGTCGTTCTTCTTCCTGGTCACGTGATAGAGAGGGCTTACAATCAGGCTGTAATCTGGAATATGCATTCTCCAAAAGGCCACAACGCCTAAGAAAGCTTGTGTTTCCTTTTTGCTAGTTGGTGGGGACATGGCTGTTATTTTGTTGATCACATCTATTGGGATGTGACGATGTCCATCTTGCCATTTTATTCCTAAACTGGATCTCCTGTGCAGGTCCCTTGACCTTACTTTGTTTTATGGAAAAACCGGCCTTCAGAAGGATTTGGACTATTCTCTCCCCTTTCTCAAAAACTTCTGCTGTGTTGCCCCACACAATGATGTCATCAATGTATTGCAGGTGTTCCGGAGCCTCACCCTGTTCCAGTGTGGTGTGGATCAGTCCATGGCAAATGTTAGGGCTGTGTTTCCACCCCTGGGGCAGTCGGTTCCAGGTGTACTGGACGCCCCTCCAAGTGAAAGCAAACTGTGGCCTGCACTCTGCCGCCAAAGGCATTGAGAAGAAGGCATTGGCGATATCCATTGTGGCGTACCACTTGGCTGCCTTTGACTCCAATTCGTACTGAAGTTCTAGCATGTCCGGCATGGCAGCACTCAGTGGCGGCGTGACTTCGTTCAGGCCACGGTAGTCTACTGTTAGTCTCCACTCTCCATTGGACTTTTACACTGGCCATATAGGACTGTTAAAGGGTGAGCGAGTCTTGCTGATCACTCCTTGGCTCTCCAGTCAACGAATCAGCGTATGGATGGGAATCAGGGAGTCTCGGTTGGTGCCATATTGCTGCCGGTGCACTGTTGTGGTAGCGATTGGTACCTGTTGTTCCTCAACCCTCAGCAACCCCACAACAGAAGGGTCCTCCGAGAGACCAGGCAAGGTGGACAGCTGTTTAATTTCCTCCGTCTGCAGGGCAGCTATACCAAAAGCCCACCGATACCCTTTTGGGTCCTTGAAATACCCTCTCCTGAGGTCGTATATGCCAAGGATGCACGGAGCCTCTGGGCCAGTCACAATGGGGTGCTTCTGCCACTCCTTCCCAGTTAGGCTCACTTCGGCCTCCAATACAGTTAACTCTTGGGATCCCCCTGTCACTCCAGAAATACAGATGGGTTCTGGCCCCTTTATAGCCTGATGGCATCAGGGTACACTGTGCACCAGTGTCTACGAGAGCCTTGTACTCCTGTGGGTCTGATGTGCCAGGCCATCGAATCCACACAGTCCAGTAAGCCCGGTTGTCCCTTTCCTCCACCTGGCTGGAGGCAGGGCCCCTCTAGTTCTGGTCATTGTATCCGCTTCTCACTTCTTGCAAACGCGAGTCCAGAATTTGATTCATTACAATCCAAAGTAAGATCAGCCCTTCTACTCTGTCTGGGGAACTGTTCACTGGAAACTGGACCGTCGTGAGACAGGTTTTTCCTGACAACTGGAGCAGCATTTTTCCTGGGAGAACCCCCTTGTGTCATTTTTTTTCCTTGCAACTCCTTAAAATTTGTTTTAACCCGTTCGGGTCAGATGTGTCATTATCTCAACCCTTCATTCCCCACGTTGGGCGCCAAAAAGGACTGTCGTGTTTTAACCTGACAGGCAGCCAATACCACGCAGCCGCTCACTCATTCCCCCGCAGTGGGATGGGGAGAGAATCGGAAGGGTAAGAGTGAGAAAAACTCGTGGGTTGAGATAAAGACAGTTTAATAGAACAGAAAAGGGAAAATAATAATAATAACAATAATGATGATGATGATGATGATGATGATAATGATAGAATATGCAAAAATGAGTGATGCACAATGCAATTGCTCACCACCCACGCTGACCGATAACCAAGTAGCAATTGGTACTTCCTGGATCACGCCTACCATTCATATACTGAGCATGGCGTCACATGGTATGGAATACCCCATTAGCCAGCTGGGCTGGCTGTCCTGATTATGTTCCCTCCCATCTTGTGTACCTAGCTTAGTCAGTAGGCATGGGAGCTGTCCTTGGACTAGGAGGGCACATAGCAACAACTGGAAACATCAGTGTGTTATCAACATTCTTCTCATACTAAATCCAAAACACAGCACTAGGAAGAAATTTAACCCCAACCCAGCCGAAACCAGGACAAAGGTTAGAAAATACAACAGTGTGTTTAAGTCCAAAATGTCCTTGTTTGAACTTGAAAGAACTCTGCTTTGTGTATTAGTAAACAGACTTCTGAATTACATAAATCAAAGCTGTTCCTAATCCAGAGTCTACTCTGTGTGTGTGTGTATGTGTGTTCATGTTCCTTACAGACTTACACAGGTGAAAGGTGATTCAGCTTGGCTAGTAATTTGCTATATAAGACATTGCAGGAGGGTTTTCACTGCATTCTGTGAGAGACTTTCCTGTTAAAACGCACTTATAAACTGCAGATTGCATTATTTCGCTAAAGATATCCCTATATTTATCAGTGATGAGATGACTGGCTTTTCTCTCTGTGGTTGCTAGAGGCTTTGGGTAGAGAGGCCAGTAGCTAGTGCAAAATTTGGGTTTCTTCCTTCCCCCTGTAATACTCTTTATATGTAATAATAGCAATTTTTCTTCTTTCCCTTCAGATCTGCTCACAGTGAGCCAAGGAGAAAGAAATTATTTGTTGCAATATTTTTTATTTATTAAATAGTAACCAAGAGAGTAAAAAGTTTAGCATAGTGGAGCTTGCCTTCTGTAGCAGCAAATAAATGGAAGCAATGTACTACTTGTACTCTGCTTCAACAGTTTGTTCTAAGCATTCTCTCAAGTATATTTATTCTTTTTTCTTCTGGCAGTTCCAGAAGCCTAGTTAATATTAGAGCACACAAAATCAGTTAAGAGTACAAAATATAGGTGTCAGAGTCCAATACTCTCTGACTAGGTTCCTTTAGATATTCCACATGAGGAGGATTTAATGTTTTAAAACCAAATTTACTTTTTTGAAGATATTTGACATTACACAGGATCTTGATTCAGCAGAGTGATACAGCAATGTACTGAAATAACAACACAAGCACAATATAGCAATTGAAGTATACAGTTGGATCACAACACAGATGTGATTCCCATTACCAGTCTCTATATGTGCCCTGGTTTTGGCAGGGATAGAGTTAAATTTCTTCCTAGTGCTGTGTTTTGGATTTAGTATGAGAAAAATGTTGATAACACACTGATGTTTTCAGTTGTTACTAAGTACACTGTACTATCAAGGACAGCTTCCGTGCTACCAAGCAGAACTGGGAGGGAGCACAGCCAGGACAGCTAGCCCAGCTGGCTAATGGGGTATTCCATACCATGTGACGTCATGCTCAGTATATGAAGGGTAGGCGTGATCCAGGAAGTACCGATCGCTACTTGGTTATCGGTCAGCGCAGGTGGTGAGCAATTGCATTGTGCATCACTCATTTTGTATATTCTATCATTATCATCATCATCATCATTATTATTATTATTATTTTCCCTTTTCTGTTCTATTAAACTGTCTTTATCTCAGCCGACGAGTTTTTCTCACTCTCACCCTTCCGATTCTCTCCCCGTCCCACTGGGGGGGTGGGGGGAGTGAGCGAGCGGCTGCGTGGTATTTGGCTGCCTGCCAGGTTAAACCACAACAGTCCTTTTTGGCACCCAATGTGGGGTTTGAAGTGTTGAGATAACGATAGATCTGACCAAAGCATGTTAAGGCAAAATTGTTATAAGCATTCATTATATTGATTGGTCACAATGTTGATGTATTGGCTGTCAAAGTTGTGGGGCTGGCTCTCAATGTTGGGTCATGTAATACCTTGCTTGCAGTATATGTTACCTGTTGTGCTGTTTATCATTATTCAGAACTGGGCCAAGATTATCATTTTGCTGCTGTTTTATGATGTGATAAAATCATTGCTCGTAAGTCTAATCTGGTATCTGTACTCAGCACTGCCGTCACCTCTGTACCTTGGGAACCACCTCTTAGAAACTATTAGTAATTACACTTTTTTCTCCTTGGAGAATGAATTTAGGGGGAATACAGGATGGGGATGGGACACTTTCCCCGACTTGTTCATCTTCCTTTCCATATCTCCAGAAACTCCTTTTTCTTCTGTCCTCTTCATGAAGACGTCCACAATATTCCCTGAGAATTTTGAATATCCTT
This sequence comes from Calonectris borealis, assembly GCF_964195595.1. Lineage (NCBI taxonomy): Eukaryota > Metazoa > Chordata > Aves > Procellariiformes > Procellariidae > Calonectris > Calonectris borealis. The sequence goes on along the minus strand of NC_134351.1, from coordinate 36,310,116 downwards.
GGGATGTTCAAACAAGCATGTTCATATTGCTATGTCTCCTGAATGTGGTTAAGGCCTTGTTTAGGGTTAAACAACTATTTAGGAATACTGTCCAGAGATCAACCCCGGCAACAGACACGGTGGCTACTCAAAACCCCACAACAGACACTATGGCTACTTCAACCCCCACAACCCCTGTGGCTACTCAAACCCCCACGACAACCACTGTGGCTACTCTAACCCCCAGGACAGGCACTGCAGCTACCCAAACCCTCGCGACAGCTACTACAGCTGAACCAGAGGACCAACCCTTGCTGATATCTGTTGCCCCTGTACAGAAGAAGAAATCTTTTAAGCGGAAGTCAGGTCGTTTAGAAAGGGATGATGGAAAAGCAGGGCCATCACGAGGAGGGGAGGAGGAAGAGGAAGAACTCATAAACGAGACGGAAACCACCCGATCCCTATCCCTGAGTGAGTTGTGAGATATGCGGAGAGATTTCAGCCGTCGTCCAGGCGAGCATATTGTTACCTGGCTGCTCCGAAGCTGGGATAATGGGGCCAGTAGCCTGGAATTAGAGGGGAAGGAAGCCAAACAGCTGGGATCCCTTCCTAGGGAAGGGGGCATTGACAAAGCGATTGGAAAAGGGGCACAAGCCCTCAGCCTCTGGAGGCGACTGCTGTCAGACGTGAAGGAAAGGTGGCCCTTCAAGGAAGATGTTATATATCGCCCAGGCAAGTGGACCACCATGGAGAGAGGTATCCAGTACCTGAGGGAATTAGCCGTGCTGGGGGTAGTTTATAGTGACCTGGACAACGACCAAACGCCCAAAGATCCAGATGACGTCCAGTGCACGTGACCCATGTGGCGGAAGTTGGTATGGAGCGCACCAGCGTCGCATGCCAGTTCGTTGGCAGTACTGTGCTGGAAAGAGGAAGAAGCACCAACGGTGGATGACGTGCTTGGCAGACTCTGGGAATACGAAGAAAGTGTCTCCTCCTCCCTTGTGTCAGCTGTGGAGAAGCTGTCCTGGAAGGTCCAGCAACTTGAAGAGGGTATGTCCTATTCCCCACCTGTACGGACCAGTATCTCAGCCATTAGAAGTCAGCGTTTTTCTGCTCAAGAGAGAGGATATAGAAAGTACATACCACGGGGCACCCTGTGGTCTTACCTGTGTGACCACGGAGAGGACATGAGGCAGTGGGATGGAAAACCTACCTTGACCCTAGAGGCACGGGTACGTGAGTTGCAAGGAAAAACAATCACGCAATGGGGTTCTCCCAGGAAAAATGCTGCTCCAGTTGTCAGGAAAAACCTGTCTCACGACGGTCCAGTTTCCAGTGAACAGTTCCCCAGACAGAGTAGAAGGGCTGATCTTACTTTGGATTGTAATGAAGAAATTCTTGACTCCCATTTGCAAGAAGTGAGAAACAGATACTATGGCCAGAACTAGAGGGGCCCTGCCTCCGGCCAGGTGGAGGAAAGGGACAACCGGGTTTACTGGACTGTGTGGATTCGATGGCCTGGCACATCAGACCCACAGGAGTATCAGGCTCCCGTAGACACCGGTGCACAGTGTACCCTGATGCCATCAAGCTATAAAGGGGCAGAACCCATCTGTATTTCTGGAGTGACAGGGGGATCCCAAGACTTAACTGTATTGGAGGCCGAAGTGAGCCTAACCGGGAATGAGTGGCAGAAGCACCCCATTGTGACTGGCCCAGAGGCTCCGTGCATCCTTGGCATAGACTACCTCAGGAGAGGGTATTTCAAGGACCCAAAAGGGTACCAGTGGGCTTTTGGTAAAGCTGCCCTGGAGACGGAGGAAACTAAACAGCTGTCCACCTTGCCTGGTCTCTCGGAGGACCCTTCTGTTGTGGGGTTGCTGAGGGTTGAGGAACAGCAGGTACCAATTGCTACCCCAACAGTGCACCGGCAGCAATATGGCACCAACCGAGACTCCCTGCTTCCCATCCATAAGCTGATTCGTCGACTGGAGAGCCAAGGAGTGATCAGCAAGACTTGCTCACCCTTTAACAGTCCCATATGGCCAGTGCGAAAGTCCAATGGAGAGTGGAGACTAACAGTAGACTATCGTGGCCTGAATGAAGTCACGCCGCCACTGAGTGCTGCCATGCCGGACATGCTAGAACTCCAATACGAACTGGAGTCAAAGGCAGCCAAGTGGTACGCCACAATGGATATCGATAATGCGTTCTTCTCAATCCCTTTGGCGGCCGAGTGCAGGCCACAGTTTGCTTTCACTTGGAGGGGTGTCCAGTACACCTGGAACCGATTGCCCCAGGGGTGGAAACACAGCCCTACCATTTGCCATGGACTGATCCACACCACACTGGAACAGGGTGAGGCTCCAGAACACCTGCAATACATTGATGGCATCATCGTATGGGGCAACACAGCAGAAGAAGTTTTTGAGATAGGAAAGAAAATAATTCAAATCCTTCTGAAATCTGGTTTTGCCATAAAACAAAGTAAGGTCAAGGGGCCTGCACAGGAGATCCAGTTTTTAGGAATAAAATGGCAAGATGGTCGTCGTCAGATCCCAATGGATGTGATCAACAAAATAACAGTCATGTCCCCACCAACTAGCAAAAAGGAAACACAAGCTTTGTTAGGCGTTGTGGGCTTTGGGAGAATGCATATTCCAGATTACAGCCTGATTGTAAGCCCTCTCTATCAAGTGACCAGGAATAAGAACGATTTCAAATGGGGCCCTGAGCAACAACAAGGCTTTGAACAAATTAAACAGGAGATAGTTCAGGCAGTAGCCCTTGGGCCAGTCCGGGCAGGACAAGATGTAAAGAATGTGCTCTACACCGCAGCCGGGGAGAATGGCCCTACCTGGAGCCTCTGGCAGAAAGCACCAGGGGAGACTCGAGGTCAACCCTTAGGGTTCTGGAGTCGGGGATACAGAGGATCCGAGGCCCGCTACACTCCAACTGAAAAGGAGATATTGGCAGCGTATGAAGGGATTCGAGCTGCTTCGGAAGTGGTTGGTACTGAAGCACAGCTCCTCCTGGCACCCCGACTGCCGGTGCTGGGCTGGATGTTCAAAGGGAGCGTCCCCTCTACACATCATGCAACCGATGCTACGTGGAGTAAGTGGGTCGCACTGATCACACAACGGGCCCGAATAGGAAACCCCAGTCGCCCAGGAATCTTGGAGGTGATCCCGAACTGGCCAGAAGGCAAAGAATTTGGAATATCCCCAGAGGAGGAGGTGACGTGTGCTGAAGAGGCCCCACTGTATAATAAACTACCAGAAAATGAGAAGGAATGTGCCCTGTTCACTGATGGGTCCTGTCGTCTTGTGGGAAAGCATCGGAGGTGGAAAGCTGCTGTATGGAGTCCTATACGCCAAGTCGCAGAGACTGCTGAAGGAGAAGGTGAATCGAGCCCGTTTGCAGAGGTGAAAGCCATCCAGCTGGCCTTGGACATTGCTGAACGAGAAAAATGGCCAGTACTTTGTCTCTATACTGACTCATGGATGGTGGCAAATGCCCTGTGGGGGTGGTTGCAGCAGTGGAAGCAGAACAACTGGCAGCACAGAGGTAAACCCATCTGGGCTGCCGCACTGTGGCAAGATATGGCTGCCTGAGTAGGGACCTTGGTTGTAAAAGTACGTCACGTAGATGCTCACGTACCCAAGAGTGGGGCCACTGAAGAACATCAAAACAACCAGCAGGTGGACCAGGCTGCTAAGATTGAAGTGGCTCAGGTGGATCTGGGCTGGCAACATAAGGGTGAATTATTTATTGCTCGGTGGGCCTATGACACTTCAGGCCATCAAGGAAGAGATGCAACATATAGATGGGCTCGTGATCGAGGGGTGGACTTGACCATGGACGCTATTGCACAGGTTATCCATGAATGTGAAACGTGCGCTGCAATCAAGCAAGCCAATTGAGTCAAGCCTCTCTGGTATGGAGGACGATGGTTGAAATATAAATATGGGGAGGCCTGGCAGATTGATTATATCACACTCCCACAAACCCACCATGGCAAGCGCTATGTGCTCACCATGGTGGAAGCAACCACCGGATGGCTGGAAACATACTCTGTGCCCCATGCCACTGCCCGGAACACCATCCTGGGCCTTGAAAAGTAAGTCCTGTGGCGACATGGCACCCCAGAAAGAATTGAGTCAGACAACGGGACTCACTTCCGAAACACCCTCATAGACACCTGGGCCAAAGACCATGGCATTGAGTGGGTCTATCACATCCCCTATCATGCACCAGCCTCTGGGAAAATCGAACGATACAACGGACTGCTAAAGACTACGCTGAGGGCAATGGGTGGTGGTACATTCAAGCATTGGGACACACATTTAGCAAAGGCCACCTGGTTAGTCAACACTAGGGGATCTGCCAATCAAGCTGGCCCTGCCCAATCAAGACTCTTACGTACTGTAGATGGAGATAAAGTCCCTGTCGTGCACATAAGAAATATGCTGGGGAAGACAGTCTGGGTTACTCCTGCCTCTGGCAAGGGAAAACCCATCCGTGGGATTGCTTTTGCTCAAGGACCTGGGTACACTTGGTGGGTGATGCGAAAGAATGGGCAAGTCCGGTGTGTACCTCAAGGGGATTTGATTTTGGGTGAAAATAGCCAGTGAACTGAATTTTATGATGTCAATTGTTATATGATATTGTATATCATTATTTCTGTGGTTGCTATCAATGGTATTACAGTGAAAATCACCCAGATTAGTGAAGAATGAACTAACTCCGATGAAACCGAGCAAAGTGCAACGATGATAGAACTGGATGAGCGCAGCAATAATGAAATGAGAACTGGCTTCAGGATGCAATAGTCCAACACCACACACCATCTCTCCGGCCCTGAAAGACTGTTATGACAGATGGAGCCCGAAGTCATGGACTAAATGAACTCAGTGGACATTTTAGAGGGATAGTCCATAGACTAATGGAATGATATCTGTGCGTGCATATATATATATATATGTATATATAAAAAGAAAGATAGTGGTGGTTAATGTATAAATGTAGTAAATGTATTAAAAAAGAAATGTGAGACCTAAGCACGACGTAAATGGTATAGAATAAGGGGTGGATACTGTCCTGGTTTCGGCTGGGATAGGGTTAAATTTGTTCCTAGTGCTGTGTTTTGGATTTAGTATGAGGAGAATGTTGATAACACACTGATGTTTTCAGTTGTTGCTAAGTGCCCTCCTAGTCCAAGGACAGCTCCCATGCCTACTGACTGAGCTAGGTACACAAGATGGGAGGGAACATAATCAGGACAGCCAGTCCAGCTGGCTAATGGGGTATTCTATACCATGTGACGTCATGCTCTGTATATGAATGGTAGGCATGATCCAGGAAGTACTCATTTCTACTTGGTTATCGGTCAGCGCGGGTGGTGAGCAATTGCATTGTGCATCACTCATTTTTGCATATTCTATCATTATTATTATTATTATTATTTTCCCTTTTCTGTTCTATTAAACTGTCTTTTTCTCAACCCACGAGTTTTTCTCACTCTTACCCTTCTGATTCTCTCCCCGTCCCACTGGGGGTGGGGGGAGTGAGTGAGCGGCTGTGTGGTATTGGCTGCCTGTCAGGTTAAACCACGACATAAGAAGATGTTCTGTTTCTGCTGCTCCTAGATCTTTATAAATATGGTGACAGTTCTAATCAGGGGTTTCAAAACATTTTTATGGGATTATTCTAGGATGCTCAGAATCTTACCCAGGAACTAAAGCAAACACTTTTCCTGCTCTAGTATTAATGCAAATTGTTGACATGAGGAATAGACACTTTGGTGACCTTTAACAAATTTCAAGTTCATAATTTTAACTCAGTCCCCCAAAAAGTCTTATGGCTAGTGTTGTTACAAAAGGAGAAAGAGTAAAACAAAACTAAGAGCCATGTAACTTGTCAAAAAATAAAAACTGCCATGATTCACCAGGTGCAATAGTATATGCTGCAAAAGTAACTGGTACTATATAGTGAAAAACTGTTCATCATACTGCTATTTCATTTGTTCCAAGGCAAAATATACCATCTATCTACTTTCAGTATAGTCCAGTGTCAGTCAGCAATGCTGAACAAGGACAATACAATAGCCAGATTTTGTAAATTGGGCTGCTCTAGAGATGACCCTAATTACAACATGCAAATTGTTGAGCAACATAAACGTGGACATCCCTTTTTAAAGGTATACTATGAGAACAAAGTGTCTCGCAAACAGACTCCAGACACAGGCCCATTGAAGTAAAGGTAGTGAAAGTGCATCCTCATCAGAGACAAGGCTGGCTGAGTCTCAGGAGCAGCTGTAAAGAAAATCCATCACTTGCCTATTCATATGATTTCTGTAAAAGGTGCTTTTGACACCAACATACTTTCTCTGTGTGAGTGGGGAGAAGGGGACTGTGTCACTATCTTCCCTAAGAGGGTCAAATCTGTTCACACTTGCATTGGCTTAATATTCTTGGTTTCTCCTCTAGAATTCACAGCTGACACTAGTTATTTCCAGGAGTTTTTCCACTCCAAAAGGAAAAAACAAGGGTGGGAAGAAGATAGTGGCAATTATTTAAATAAATAGCATGTAAGCAACTGTTCTTATTAAAGAAACAGAAATAATAGGCACCTTGCTCAGCCTTTTCAACTTTTGTATTCATATAAGGATTATAACAAACCCAGACCTGCACACTTACCTTAATGACTGCTGTATCAGGAGTATGTGGCAGGGTTTTGGTAGCAGGGGGGTGGTGGTGCTGCAGGGGTGGCCCCTGTGGGAAGAGGTAAAGGGTTGCCCTGTGATAGACACAACTGGTTCCAGCTGTCTCAGCAACGGACCCACCACAGGCCAAAGCTGAGCTAATCAGCGAAGTTTGTGGTGCCTCTGTGAAAACATATTTAAGAAAGTGTAGAAAATGCTGGACAGAGAGAGGAGGAGAGAACAAAAGAGTGAGAAATAATAGAGGGAACACCAAGGTCTGAGTAGGAGGAGGAGGTGCTTCATGGTTGAGCAGATATTCCATGCTGCCCGTGGAGAATCCATGCCAGAGCAGATTTTTCCTGACATGACTGAAGCCTGTGGAGAACCCACACCGGAGAAGAGGAAAAGTGTGAGAAGGAAGGAGCAGCAGAGAGAAACTGTTATGTACTGACTGTAACCCCCCATCCCCCCTGTACTCCAGAGAAGTCTGGAGTGAAGGAATGAAGTTGAGCCTGGGAAAGGGGGAGGAAAGGTGTTGTTTTAATGTTTGTGTTTTCCTTTTCCACTATTCAAATCAGTAATTAAACATTTATTTTAATTAGCAATAATTTAAATTAATCTTCCCCATTTGAGTCTGGTTTGCCTGCAACAGTGATTGGTAAACCATCTCCCTGTCTTTATCTTGACCCACAAGCTTTCTTGTTCCTGTTCTTTCTATTTTTCTCCCCCGTTCCCTGTCCCACTGAGCGAGGCAGTGAGCAAGCAGCTGGGTGGGAGTTTGGCTGTTAGTCAATGCTAACCCAGCAGAACTGGACATTTTACTTCTACATAATGTTATAAAGATGCATATAGATAGCTTTTTTTACTTTTTTTTTTTTGCTTCATATTGCTTATACACAGGACATGGAAGAGGGAAAAATGATAATAAAAAGTAGGATTTGTAGTTCACTGACTTGTTTATTGAGTTAAAGACCTAAAATTTTCTTCCATTCTGTTGATTTGTTTGTAGTTCACTGACTTTATTTACTTTTAGCTCTAACTCAGTTTCTTCTATCTCTGATTCGTGACTACTATATTAATAAACCTGCAAAAAAGGAAATTTTTAGCTTCCCAAATCATCTTTATTTCTGTGTAAGAAAACTAATAGAGGAGTGCTTTACTCAAACCACACAGAATCAACACAAAACAAGACAAGTAGCATCACCAGAAAAAAAGGCATTTCTGGGGAAATAACTGAGCACTGATCTATTAAAAATATCATGTATTCCCCTACACTAACATCTAAACAGTCACTGACAATATGCCTAGATAATTTGGATGTTGTATGTCTGTCAAATAAATCAAAGATCCAGATGCAAAATCTAGCAATGATGACATTCTGCTGGTGACTTTCGATCCGTAAGCTAATGAGTAGGACACAGTGAAGCATAAATATCATATTTTTAAATCAGAGATGTTATTTTGGGCAGCTGTGCTATTTAAAGGAAAATTAATTTTTATTTCTTTCAGTTTGTCAAACTCATATTTCAAACATAGTATCAGCCTTCAAAATATCATCTCCATAGAATGACAAGGAGGGAATGGTTGTGTGTTTGAAAGAAATTAATTAAATTTAAACCATTTACTTCCAAACTGAAAGGAATACAGCATCCTACAGTGTAGAACATAGTGTAGAATTAAGAGACATAGTCTAGGTTGTGCCATAATCATAGAATCATAGAATCATAGAATGGTTTCGGTTGGAAGGGACCTTTAAAGGTCATTTAGTCCAACCCCCCTGCAATGAGCAGGGACATTTTCAACTAGATCAGGTTGCAGAGAGCCCCGTCCAACCTGACCTTGAATGTTTCCAGGGATGGGGCATCTACAACCTCTCTGGGCAACCTGTTCCAGTGTCTCACCACCCTCCTTGTAAAAAATTTCTTCCTTATATCTAGTCTGAATCTACCTTCTTTTAGTTTAAAACCATTACCCCTTGTCCTATCGCAACAAGCCCTACTAAAAAGTCTGTCCCCATCTTTCTTATAAGCCCCCTTTAAGTACTGATAGGCTGCAGTAAGGTCTCCCCGAAGCCTTCGCTTCTCCAGGCTGAACAACCCCAACTCTCTCAGCCTTTCTTCATAGGAGAGGTATTCCATCCCCCTGATCATTTTTGTGGCCCTCCTCTGGACCCGCTCCAACAGGTCTATGTCTTTCTTGTGCTGAGGACTCCAGAGCTGGATGCAGTACTCCAGGTGGGGTCGCACCAGAGCAGAACAGAGGGGCAGAATCACTTCCCTCGACCTGCTGGTCACGCTTCTTTTGATGCAGCCCAGGATACGGATGGCTTTCCGGGCTGCGAGCGCACATTGCTGGCTCATGTCCAGCTTTTCCTCCACCAGTACCCCCAAGTCCTTCTCGGCAGGGCTGCTCTCAATCCCTTCATCCCCCAGCCTGTATTGATAATGGGAGTTGCCCTGACCCAGGTGCAGGACCTTGCACTTGGCCTTGTTGAACCTCATGAGGTTCACATGGGCCCACTTCCTGAGCTTGTCCAGGTCCCTCTGGATGGCATCCCTTCCCTCAGGCATGTCAACTGCACCACTCAGCTTGGTGTCATCTGCAAAGTTGCTGAGGGTGCACTCGATCCCGCTATGTCATTGATGAAGATATTAAACAGTACTGGTCCCAATATGGACCCCTGAGGGACACCACTTGTCACTGATCGCCATCTGGACATTGAGCTGTTGACCACTACTCTCTGGAGGCGACCATCCAGCCAATTCCTTATCTACCGAATAGTCCACCCATCAAATCCATACCTCTCCAGTTTAGAGAGAAGGATGTTGTGGGGGACCGTTTCAAAGGCCTTACAGAAGTCCAGATAGATGACTTCCGTAGCCCTTCCCTTGTCCACTGATGTAGTCACTCCATCGTAGAAGGTCACTAGGTTAGTCAGACAAGACTTGCCCTTGGTGAAGCCTCATCAAATAATGCAGTACAGGCAATTTACTAAAACCAAGCATACTGGATGTATTTTGTGTTTTATTTCATGATTGTTTTGGCCTAAACCTCAGAATTCTGCAACCAAAACTGCAGAATGCTCTATCAGAATTGCCAACCTCACAGATCCAAAGTGGTGCATCTAGCACACCCACAATTACTCTATACTTATCACAGCAAGTCTAATATAACCCAGACCTACTGCACACAGATTATTTAATTGGTCTGTGCACATTGATTTGTTCTGCACATGCTCTGCCAGATTCAGAGGCATTTCTATTATTCAGTAGCAACATTTTAGGTAACATTAAGAGGGTTTCTTATAGCAAAATGAACTGAACACTTATAAAAAATTATACTATATTGGGGATTTTTGCTTTAAGCCACTGTTTCACAAAATTGGCAGTCTTCTTGTCAGCCAGCCTGTGCTGAATTTTCTGACATCCACATCATATCCTAATATACTCTGCTCTAAATTCCATATCTTTCTAAAGTGACTGGTGCTCTTGCCTATAAGTTATTTGTCCTGTCACTGTGGAAGGACAGCATTAGTGTCTACCACTCCTGGCAAAGCTCACTGGTAAAGAAAAACAGATTGTGAATGCAACTAAACCATAGGCAGCACTGCAGATGGCCTGTCCAGAGGCAGTAAACAGTGAGGCTCACCACATTAAAGACACATTTCTGGAATTATATTTACTAATGTCCCTCTGATGGTGGTATGCACAGAAATACACTCTACATTTGTCTAATAAGAGGCTGTCCAAAGGATACCTGTATGCAGGACGTACAGAAGGAAGGAAAACAAGTGTATTGTATGCACTGTGTTCATGTTCTGCAATAAAACTCTCAAAGTGCTGCAATTATCTGATAAGTTACTTAAAAAGTGGCACTAGACTGAATTATGACAACTAAATCTTATAGCTTAGAATGATACTGTTATGCTTATAATAAAACATTTTGCTGCTTTTCTCTTAAGAGAACATGGTGCTTATTACCCATGAATGTGCAATACAGATTTCAAGCAAAAGGTGACTATCCTAATACTACTTAATGACTGAGTGTACCAGTAGGGAAAAGGCTTCTAGGGGACACCTAGAAGAAGAATGTGTCTTCTAGGGGAAGACACATCAGGACCAAATGATTAGCTCAGGGAAAAAGCGAAGAGCCATACATGCTCAGACACCTACATAGTGTCAGCTATATTCTGTGAAATAGAGCCATTTTCTATGAAAGGAGCATGGCTGTGGTTCACTTATGGATTTTTGTACAATAATATGGTCCAGTGCAGCAAGTTATGGCAAAAGGACAACACTCAGCAACACATATCAAATAATCACTCAGGGAGCTTTATCTAGTGCCAAGAGTCAGAACACCATGGAAAGTGGGTTGGTGGGAGCTCTGGGAAAAGGAACAGTACCCTTGGGATCTTTATGGACCTGACTTTTCTCTAAGTCTCTAACTGAACTCTAGGTTCACCAAATCATGGTGGGAGCATGATTCTCCAGGAAAGGTTGTACCAGTGTCACAGTCACGACCTATGAGGGTTACCCAACCCACGGGTGTGTAAAGATTGTGACCATGGGTTTGTAGGATTCTGTAATACACAAGGACACGGGGGCTTTGTTTCTGTGAATTCCTTTATTACAAATTACTACAAATTACTACTAGTAAAACAAGTGTATATTACAAGTTACTACAAAATGACCACTAATAAAGCAAGTATATATATTACAAGTTACTACAAAATTACCACCAGTAAAGCAATTATATACTTATGATCATTTACTTATATGCGTGCCTATATATATTTTTTGAGGTGTTACCAGTATGACACTCACCAAACCACTCCCAGGAGTGAGGCTAATTGACGACGGAAAAGTCTCTCTTCATAGATGATCCGCGTCACAGAGTCTGGAATCAGCCAGGCGTCCCCAGCAAGGGTCTGGTCTGTTCAGGAGATCTCGTGCAGAGAAGCTCTTGCAGAGAAGCTTGTCTTGGGCAGATAGCAAGTTACTTTTATACCTTTTTGGTGTAGATACATAAGTGGGCATAGGACACCAGTTCCCAGAACAGATGTTGCTTACTTCTGTTTTCCTGGAAGGTCAGTTCGTTATCACGGTTTCATTGTTTTGCACCCATCAAGGGTGTCTGGGCTCCCTGCTGAGCTTATCAGGGATGCCTCAAGCTCCCAGCTAAGTCTTTGTCAGGTTGTTTACAGGGTCACCTTTGTGGCAGCTCTGTCACTCCACCCGTTGGCCTACAGCCACTTATAAGTCATTAGGAGTGGGACTACACCATATCTGGTGTGTCTCTTGCCTCCTAATGTGTGAGGCAGAGGAGACACATATCCGCGTCAAGCCCAATGTTGTTGTTGTGACTTCTGAGAGGGTTTGTCAACTGAGACACAAATATACAGTACCAGTTTAGATAGAAGTGATGCACACAGTGATTTGATACAAGATATAATCCAAAAAAGCACAATTCCGATAGCTAAAATGAGAGCTAATATCATTAAACTGCCTGTGCCCATGTTCTGAGGTCTGGTAGTGAAGACCATAGCCATTGTTGTCCGAAAAGCGGATTCGTGCCCGGCGTGCAAGTAACCAATTCCACACGCTCAGGAGAGATATTGTTTTATTCAGGCCTGGGTGCTCGGTGGACTTGCCACAAATCAAGCACACCTGGTCTAGTCACCTTTCTGTTTATATCCATGCTTCTCATACATATTTTAAATTTCTCTTTTACATATTCATTACATTTCCGAGAACTAATTATAATATTACGTCATCCTAGACACATGCGCACTAAAGCCTTTAGGGTCTCCTTGAGGGTCTCGGGTGGTCTCTGGTGGTCAGCAGGGTAGTGAACTCTTCATGAACTTATTTCCTCTTTACCTTATAGGGTCGCAATTTGTCCCTGAGCCATGCTTGGACCACGTTTGTTTATAGGTTCCAAGGTTACTCTTCACTAGAGCCTAACAATGCTTCCAGGATACACAATTTAGACTAGTTACAATACTACACACCTGCAAACACAACACCTGCTAGTTACCTAACTTCTAAGCAACAAGTCTTCATTGTTTAGAATTACAGAAGAGAACAGTAGAATTACAGAAGTGAGCAGTATGGAATAGTAGATACTGTACCTACTACATCACCATGACCAGTCAGCTGGCAGATCCCCGAGCAGAGACTGTTCTCGAGCTATTTGGTGAAAGGTACGGACATGTTGTTGAATGATATTTACATCGTATTAGATTTGTTTAGATTTGTTAGTGTAAAAACAACAGGTAGTATTTATTAACACACAAACACCTCCTTGTGAGGCTAAAAGATAGTCTTAAGGCCCAGCGATTTTGGATAGCTAGTTGTGAGAGCAACTTAATTTCAGATTGTAGATTCTTTAAAGCATCTATAGTAGCATTTTGGGCAGTTTCAAGTGTAGTAGAAATGTTAACAATAGCTCATTCTAATTCAGCAATACCCAAAGTTGGAAACATCGCACGTACAAACTGGTGAAACTTGGTCTTTCTACTAAGGGGTTAGACGCTTCATGCTTATTATGTACAGGGTAATGGTTTTGTAGAAAGTTAAATGTTAAATTTTTAGGTTGAAATGCATTGGGAGCAAGACGTGCTATAGTACAAGTGCCTGCCAACTGCAGTGGTAGACTCTTATAGGCATTAGTGCCGCAAAGCCAGAACCACCCAGGTGTTAAAACGGTAGGCAAGCAGCTTTGCCAGAAGTTACTGTGATGTTGGCAAAGTGAGCACCATGAAATGGAAGAACAATTGAGTTTTATTAAGCACGTTTGGCTTAATTGGATTGTCCAAAAGAGGTTGTGATCTACACAGCCAGATATGTCGTCTGGGCCACATGTTTCCCAACTATTGTTAGTACTTAGCCAACCATTACTCTGTAAACTGTAGCATGTAGAATTTGGACCAGTGAAATTGTAGTATCTTTGGCAATTCGTATTATTAACATTCCATATAAGATTCCAGAGTCCTAGATTATAAAAAATGTCTTCATTTGTAATTGCTAACTCATTGTTACAGGTCCATTAGGTTCCCAGGTCAGAATCAATACAAGGTTGTGTTCTGTCACATTTAAATTGAAACTGCGCTTGGGTGTAATTGTAATGCAGAGTATAATTACAATTGCTTGTTCTCCCCACCCAGGTTGAATTTGTGCCCTGGGGCATCATAATGCACCACGGGGGCCTTATCAGGACTTTGAAAGGTTGTTATTGATAATCTGGGGTGCTGGGGAGTAAAGTATTCCAAATTAGGTTGATACCAGGATGCTTCGGGAACTGGTTCTGCTAACCACCCAAATTTGGCATCTAATGATCGAGGGTGGTGTAAGCAATACCAACACTCCAATTCGTTGCCCACTTGAGAAATTGCATTCATAAATTGAATAATGTGATTGTTATTCCATCCCTGTGATAAGGGAACAAGCATTATTGTAATTACTAGATATGACCCAATCATTATGGAGATATATAATAACAATTATGAGAGGGAAAGAAAATTGCTCGTGACGTTGTTTCATTTCATGCCAAACTGTCAAACAAACAATCAGTATGACAAATAAGGTAGGATCAAGAATCCGGGGAAGATCATCTGAGTTCCCAGTTGCCGGTGTTGCAGTCAGGGTAATCTGATAGAAAACACAAAAAAAATGCTTTATTCCTTTTTGAATATTAGATGATTTGGATATCCACCACTTGGAAACAAAATGTTCATTACCCTGGTGGTTGAGCACCTTCCACATGGCATTTTGAAGGGGTGTTTGTAATATGCAAGGAAAACTTAGAATCATAGAATAGTTTGGGTTGGAAGGGACCTTTAAAGGTCATCTAGTCCAACCCCCCTGCCATGGGCAGGGACTTCCTTTTTGCGGATGATTAACCTGGACGGTTTGTCCAATGGATAATTGATGATTATCTTTCACACCTGAAGTTGAAGTTACACCGCGGCTGCTATCAAAAGACTACCAGTCTATCTGTTATTTATATCAGCAACTGCGTCATTAAGGTAATGTTGCCATCCATGATATGGGGAGGTACTAGTTGAGGTTTTGGACTCACTGGTCCGAGTGCAAATTCATAGCTGAGTTTTAAGAAGTCCATTCCCTTGTTCAATAATACCATTGGACTGGGGATGATAAGGGATGTGGAAAATCCACCTAATTCCTCTGTCTTCAGCCCATCTCTGTATATCTTTATTTTTAAAATGTGATCCATTGTCTGACTGAATCTCAGAGGGTAGTGGTAGTTGCGTAAACCATTGTCCTAATCCAAAATTTACATGTTTTGCACTAGCTTGAGGGCACAGGTAGGCAACACCTAAACCTCTGACAATCTCTACCCCGGTTAAAATATACTCCCATTTATTTGGAGTTCAGGGTAGGGGTCCTATAAAATCTATTTGCCACGAGGACCACAAGTATTTACCATCCCTCGGATTGGCCCACTGTTGCCCCAACAAAAATTTGGCTCGGGCTGCTGCACAAAAAGGGCAGCTAGCTACAAAGTCTAGGCATTGTACTTTAGAAATGGGCCACCCTCAGAGGCCAACCTGTCAATATAGATCCAAGACACCCGTATGTCCTAAGTGGTCATGTAGCCAACCCAGCATCATGCAATCAGAGGTGGAGAGAGTATGTATGTTATGTGGAAGAACAATAACACTGGTCTTCCTAGGTTCTTTGGCTAAGTGATTTACTTCATGGTTATATCTGGATCCTAAATCTGTGCCCTTCATATGTGCTGATACATGCCCTATTTGAAGAGGATTCCTATTTGAAGAGGATTCCCATCATCCTGCTTTGCTCGAGCTATTGAATATAGCTTTTCCCATACTTCTTTTCCCCAGACTTCCCTTCCTTTAATTTTTCATCCTTCAGCTTTCCAGTATGGGACCCATTGAGTGGCTCCAGCCCATACCCCATAGGAATCAGTATACGTTGCGTTGGCACACTGTTTGACAGCTAGCACTACTGCCTGGAGCTCAGCCAATTGAGCTGATCCATCTCTGTCTTGTGTTTTGGATGTCTCATCCAAGGGCTGCAGGAGGGCAGCCCTTCCCTTTCACTCTCCTTTAATCCTTTGGCTTGATTAAAACCAGACATTAGACCAAGCCTCAGTATCCTTTTGTAAATCGGATGGGGGTGGTGCATTTTGAATGGGTGAGGGCAGCATATCAAGGGGTGGTTCAGCACCCCCTTGCCATTGGATATTGTACTCTGTCAATTTCCCTGTAAGCCCTGTTCTCCCCTCGACCCAGTTGCGATGTGCTATGTACATTACCATCTTCTGAATTGTACTGGAATGTAGAACAGGAGCAGACTCTCTGATTCTTTTGAGGATAGGGAACAGAGTCCGTATTTCTAAGGGTGCATCTAATGTGATGGGTTCGGTATCTAATAGGGCTTTGTAAGTAGCCAGTAGTGATTTTTCCCAAGGCGAATACTGTGACTGTGAACCTTGCCACCCCTTTGACCTGAACTGTATGGGAGTTAATTGGGCCTTATGGGGAGCTCATTGCCACAATTGCCATTGATATCCTTTTTCTGCGAGTCCTATATGTAGGCTGAAGGGGGTCCCTGGTATTATTGGGCCCATAGCCTGATATTCTAAAAAGTTGTGTTAGATATTCTAAAACATAAACAAAGCACCTCTTCATGAGTAACTGTCCATTCCCAGGAAGCACACTTCTTCAACAGATCGTATAAAGGTCAAGCAATTATACTAAACCCTAGAATATGGGCTTGCCAGAAGCCTGAAGTTCCTAGGACTTCTCGGAGCTCCTTCTTATTGGAGGGTGAGCTCAACTCAGATATTTTCTGCAAGGTATCAGAGGGAAAACACCACCTGCCACTTTGCCAAGTTATGCCTAAAAATCAAACCATTTGGCTAGGTCCCTGTTGTTTAGCCTCGGGGATAGTAATCCTCCTACCTTCCAGATGGGCTAGGATGCGATCACGCATTCTCTGGACATTATTGGAGGAATCCCCTCCAATTAAAATGTCATCTATATATTGATATATTGTCACCCCTGGTTCCTGTGGAACTTGTTCTAATTCCCAAGCTAAAGCCTGATGTCACAATGTAGGGCTATGTTTGAATCCTTGGGGTAACAGGGTAAAAGTGTACCCTAAGTGAAAGCAAATCTCTCTTGATCCTCAGGTTGCAATGGAACCATGAAAAACATATCTTTTACATCCAGGGCCACCATCCAAGGATGGGCCATTTGCTCTATAGTGAAAACAAGATCCATGATACATGGGACGGCAGTCTGTAACGGTCCACTATTTTAATTCAGTGTCTGATAATCTACCATCAAACACCAGGTGCCGTTAGGTTTACGGACAGGCCACATGGGGAAGAGTCCTGATCTTACTGATCTTACTTTGGATTGTAATGAAGAAATTCTTGACTCACGTTTGCAAGAAGTGAGAAACGGATACTATGACCAGAACTAGAGGGGCCCTGCCTCCAGCCAGGTGGAGGAAAGGGACAACCGGGTTTACTGGACTGTGTGGATTCAATGGCCTGGCACATCAGACCCACAGGAGTATAAGGCTCCCGTAGACACTGGTGCACAGTGTACCCTGATGCCATCAAGCTATAAAGGGGCAGAACCCATTTGTATTTCTGGAGTGACCGGGGGATCCCAAGAGTTAACTGTATTGGAGGCCGAAGTGAGCCTAACCGGGAAGGAGTGGCAGAAGCACCCCATTGTGACTGGCCCAGAGGCTCCATGCATCCTTGGCATAGACTACCTCAGGAGAGGGTATTTCAAGGACCCAAAAGGGTACCAGTGGGCTTTTGGTAAAGCTGCCTTGGAGACGGAGGAAATTAAACAGCTGTCCACCTTGCCTGGTCTCTCGGAGGACCCTTCTGTTGTGGAGTTGCTGAGGGTTGAAGAACAGCAGGTGCCAACTGCTACCACAACAGTGCACCGGCAGCAATATGGCACCAACCGAGACTCCCTGCTTCCCATCCATGAGCTGATTCATTGACTGGAGAGCCAAGGAGTGATCAGCAAGACTCGCTCACCCTTTAACAGTCCCATATGGCCAGAGCGAAAGTCCAATGGACAGTGGAGACTAACAGTAGAATACCGTGGCCTGAACGAAGTCACACCGCCACTGAGTGCTGCCGTGCTGGACGTGCCAGAACTCCAATATGAACTGGAGTCAAAGGCAGCCAAGTGGTACGCCACAATGGATATCGATAATGCGTTCTTCTCAATCCCTTTGGCGGCAGAGTGCAGGCCACAGTTTGCTTTCACTTGGAGGGGCGTCCAGTACACCTGGAACCGACTGCCCCAGGGGTGGAAACACAGCCCTACCATTTGCCATGGACTGATCCACACTGCACTGGAACAGGGTGAGGCTCCGGAACACCTGCAGTACATTGATGACATCATCGTATGGGGCAACACAGCAGAAGAAGTTTTTGAGATAGGAAAGAAAATAATTCAAATCCTTCTGAAATCTGGTTTTGCCATAAAACAAAGTAAGGTCAAGGGACCTGCACAGGAGATCCAGTTTTTAGGAATAAAATGGCAAGATGGTCATCGTCAGATCCCAATGGATGTGATCAACAAAATAACAGCCATGTCCCCACCAACTAGCAAAAAGGAAACACAAGCTTTCTTAGGCGTTGTGGCCTTTTGGAGAATTCATATTCCAGATTACAGCCTGATTGTAAGCCCTCTCTATCAAGTGACCCAGAAGAAGAACGACTTCAAATGGGGCCCTGGGCAACAACAAGCCTTTGAACAAATTAAACAGGAGATAGTTCAGGCAGTAGCCCTTGGGCCAGTCCGGGCAGGACAAGATGTAAAGAATGTGCTCTACACCGCAGCCGGGGAGAATGGCCCTACCTGGAGCCTCTGGCAGAAAGCACCAGGGGAGACTCGAGGTCGACCCTTAGGGTTATGGAGTCGGGGATACAGAGGATCCGAGGCCCACTATACTCCAACTGAGAAGGAGACATTGGCAGCATATGAAGGGATTCGAGCTGCTTCGGAAGTGGTTGGTACTGAAGCCCAGCTCCTCCTGGCACCCCGACTGCCGGTGCTGGGCTGGATGTTCAAAGGGAGGGTCCCCTCTACACATCATGCAACCGATGCTACGTGGAGTAAGTGGGTCGCGCTGATCACACAACAGGCCCGAATAGGAAACCCCAGTCGCCCAGGAATCTTGGAAGTGATCACGAACTGGCCAGAAGGCAAAGATTTTGGAATATCCCCAGAGGAGGAGGTGACGCGTGCTGAAGAGGCCCCACTGTATAATAAACTACCAGAAAATGAGAAGGAATGTGCCCTGTTCACTGATGGGTCCTGTCGCCTTGTGGGAAAGCATCGGAGGTGGAAAGCTGCTGTATGGAGTCCTATACAACAGGTCGCAGAGACTGCTGAAGGAGAAGGTGAATCAAGCCAGTTTGCAGAGGTGAAAGCCATCCAGCTGGCCTTGGACATTGCTGAATGAGAAAAATGGCCAGTACTTTGCCTCTATACTGACTCATGGATGGTGGCAAATGCCCTGTGGGGGTGGTTGCAGCAGTGGAAGAAGAACAACTGGCAGCACAGAGGTAAACCCATCTGGGCTGCCGCACTGTGGCAAGATATTGCTGCCCGGGTAGAGAACCTGGTTGTAAAAGTACGTCACGTAGATGCTCACGTACCCAAGAGTCAGGCCACTGAAGAACATCAAAACAACCAGGAGGTGGACCAGGCTGCTAAGATTGAAGTGGCTCAGGTGGATCTGGACTGGCAACATAAGGGTGAATTATTTATAGGTTGGTGGGCCCATGACACCTCAGGCCATCAAGGAAGAGATGCAACATATAGATGGGCTCGTGATCGAGGGGTGGACTTGACCATGGATGCTATTGCATAGGTTTTCCATGAATGTGAAACGTGCGCTGCAATCAAGCAAGCCAAGCGAGTAAAGCCTCTTTGGTATGGAGGACGATGGTTGAAATATAAATATGGGGAGGCCTGGCAGATTGATTATATCACACTCCCACAAACCCGCCACGGCAAGCGCTATGTGTTCACCATGGTGGAAGCAACCACCGGATGGCACCACCGGTGCCCCATGCCACTGCCCGGAACACCATCCTGGGCCTTGAAAAGCAAGTCCTATGGCGACATGGCACCCCAGAAAGAATTGAGTCAGACAATAGGACTCATTTCTGAAACACGCTCATAGACACCTGGGCCAAAGAGCATGGCATTGAGTGGGTCTATCACATCCCCTATCATGCACCAGCCTCCGGGAAAATCGAACGATACAACGGACTGCTAAAGACTACGCTGAGAGCAATGGGTGGTGGGACATTCAAGCATTGGGATACACATTTAGCAAAAGCCACCTGGCTAGTCAACACCAGGGGATCTTTCAATTGAGCTGGCCCTGCCCAATCAAAACTCTTACGTACTATAGATGGAGTTAAAGTCCCTGTCGTGCACATAAGAAATATGCTGGGGAAGACAGTCTGGATTACTCCTGCCTCGGGCAAGGGAAAACCCATTTGTGGGATTGCTTTTGCTCAAGGACCTGGGTGCACTTGGTGGGTAATGTGAAAGTATGGGGAAGTCCGGTGTGTACCTCAAGGGGATTTGATTTTGGGTGAAAATAGCCAGTGAACTGAATTGTATGATGTTAATTGTTATATGATATTGTATATCATTATTTCTATGGTTGCTATCAATGGTATAGCAGTAAAAATCACCCAGATTAATGAAGAATGAACTAACTCCGATGAAACCGAGCAAAGTCCAACGATGATAGAACCAGATGAGTGCAGCCATAATGGAATCAGAACTGGCTTCAGGATGCAACAGTCCAACACCACATACCATCTCTCCTGCCCTGAGAGACTGTTATGACAGATGGAGCCCAAAGTCATGGACTAAATGAACTCAATGGACATTTTAGAGGGATGGCCCATAGACTACAGGAATGATTTCTCTCTGTGTGTATATATATATATAAAAAGACAAGAAAGGTGGTGGTGATTAATTGGAATGTATTGAAAAATGTGAGACCTAGGCATGACGTAAATGGTATAGAATAAGGGGTGGATACTGTCCTGGTTTCGGCTGGGATAGGGTTAAATATCTTCCTAGTGCTGTCTTTTGGATTTAGTATGAGAAGAATGTTGATAACACACTGATGTTTTCAGTTGTTGCTAAGTACCCTGTCAAGGACAGCTTCCATGCTACCAAGCAGAGGCTGGGAGGTAGCATAGTCGGGACAGCTAGCCCAGCTGGCTGACGGGGTATTCTATACCATGTGGCGTCATGCTCAGTATATGAATGGTAGGCGTGATCCAGGAAGTAGCGATCGCTACTTGGTTATCGGTCAGCGCAGGTGGTGAGCAATTGCATTGTGCATCACTCATTTTGTATATTCTATTATTATTATTATTATTGTTATTGTTATTGTTATTGTTATTATTATTATTTTCCCTTTTCTGTTCTATTAAACTGTCTTTATCTCAACCCTCGAGTTTTTCTCACTCTTACCCTTCCGATTCTCTCCCCGTCCCACTGGGGGGGTGGGGGGAGTGAGTGAGCGGCTGCGTGGTATCTGGCTGCCTGCCAGGTTAAACCACGACAAGTAAGTATTTTGAAGACCACTTTCCTGACTTCATATACTTTTTCCATTATAATCTCAGTAGAGTCTTTAGATTTTCAAAGCCAAGCAGGCTTAGAAACTTTAAATAGCAATATATTCTACATAGTTTCAATCTATCTCCCACATCTTATAGTATGACCATAAAATGTTAAGTGAGGCCTCAAATAGTTTTGGACTTGAATGAGGTTTCATGCGAGTGAATCATAAAACACACAAGCAGCACTTTCTGTAACGACAAGGAATTCTTTGCCAAGGAGAGCTACCCAAATGATTTCCTTCAATTCCATGTGCTTCTTTTTAAGTAAAGGAAGACTAGGCAATTGCTATAATCAGCAACACATTTCATTAATTCTAGACTAGAAGATTACATCAAATAATTTGACAGGAAAAAAATATGAGAAAGATTTCATGTTAAGGTTTAATTAAAAAATAGGATGCTTTTCAAACAAACAAACAAAGAAAAAAAGAAAGATACCAGCAATTTCCTTTCCGTATTTAAAATGCTTTTCATTCTTCCCCCATATAATAAACAATCCTCTGGAGGCTTAAAACTAAAACTTATTTCCTTACAAAAAATGTTTTACACTATTTTGTGTAGGGCTACATTTTAAAAATGTTTATTGAAGTTCATCTGGTAGAATATATGATGTAGAGCTCAGGTTGTATGACTGCCTATGAAAGTTCCTATTTTCCTATTTTCATATATGTGCATGTCATTTGGACAGATACTGAAAACTTAATTGACAGACTAGTCTATTATTGCAGAGTTTCTTATCATAGATATTAACAATTTCAAATTCTGCAAATTTTTGTAGAATATGCAGACTTTGGCATGTATTCAAGAAATGAAAGATGATTTTGGAGGTAAGGTAAATAGATTCAGATGTCCCTTTATTCTTTTATTTGTTTTGCAAAGGCAGGACATGTATTTGATAAGTTTTGTGCCATAAATCTCAAAGCACGTTTGCACATGCAATGCACCAATTTTCCCACTTCTATTTTCTTCATGTCATTCAATTCATATGTTTGAAAAGCTTTTAAAAGTCACAGTCATGAAATGAATACATTGAAAAAAGTGCATTAAAAATTAAAGACCTAGTAAATGACACATGCCTATTATGGATTTAAGGAGCAGTCAGGTTTGGAAAGTGGATTTGAATGGAGAAGCAGGAAGATAGCTGATGCATGCATACTAGAACATACAAATGCCGCTTGAATGAAATTACCTTGTTTATTGTTAAAGACAAGTGAAAAAAAAGTTTATAAAAGTTATAATATTCCTTCTTTTTAGTGTTGTTCCCTCTTTATTATTTCTTTATTATTATATATTCACATGACAACAGAAGTCTCTCTTAAATCACACATAATTTATAGGGTGAAACAACAGCAAATTTTGCAGAATGGATTCTTGTTGACAATCTGGGACTTTACAACTGTAGTTAATGAGTACTGCAAAAATGTTGGGTCAGCTCTAAAGCTAAATCCTGCAAAACTCATTCTGACACAAAGCTACCTCTGAAGTCAGGGTCTGGCCTTTAAGTTTACACGGTATTCTAACAAGTTTTTTTCCTGCAGATTACACTACTTAGCACACTGTAAATAGGAAATGAAAGTGGACAAGCCAGGAAAAAAAATGCAAAATACTCCGTTAAATGTGCTATGTAATGATTTGACAAGACATGCTTAAACAGAAGGCTTACTTAACAGAAGCTTAGTCATGTTTATGTGAACCAATGTGTGGTTTCTCTCCCTTTCCCTCTCTCTCCCTCTTCTTTTTTTTGTTATTTCTGAGTCATCTCAGTCCTGGTCTACCTGGACTTCAGGTAAAGCCTTTGACACTGTCTCCCACAGCATTATCCTAGAGAAGCTGGCGGCTCACGGCCTAGACGGGTACACTCTTCGCTGGGTAAAAAACTGGCTGGACGGCTGAGCCCAGAGAGTTGTGGTCAACGGAGTTAAATCCAGTTGGCGGCCGGTCACGAGCGGTGTTCCCCAGGGCTCAGTACTGGGGCCGGTCCTGTTCAATATCTTTATCAACGATCTGGACGAGGGGATCAAGTGCTCCCTCAGTAAGTTTGCAGTCGACACCAAGTTGGGCGGGAGTGTTGATCTGCTCGAGGGTAGGAAGGCTCTGCAGAGGGACCTGGACAGGCTGGATCGATGGGCTGAGGCCAACTGTATGAGGTTCAACAAGGCCAAGTGCCGGGTCCTGCACTTGGGCCACAACAACCCCATGCAACGCTACAGGCTTGGGGAAGAGTGGCTGGAAAGCTGCCCAGAGGAAAAGGACCTGGGGGTGCTGGTTGACAGCCGGCTGAACATGAGCTGGCAGTGTGCCCAGGTGGCCAAGAAGGCCAACGGCATCCTGGCCTGTATTAGAAATAGTGTGGCCAGCAGGAGTAGGGAGGTGATTGTGCCCCTGTACTCGGCACTGGTGAGGCCGCACCTCGAATACTGTGTTCCGTTTTGGGCCCCTCACTACAAGAAGGACATTGAGGTGCTGGAGTGTGTCCAGAGGAGGGCAACGAAGCTGGTGAAGGGCCTGGAGCACAAGTCTTATGAGGAGCGGCTGAGGGAACTGGGGTTGTTTAGTCTGGAGAAGAGGAGGCTGAGGGGAGACCTCATCGCGCTCTACAACTACCTGAAAGGAGGTTGTAGCGAGGTGGGTGTCGGTCTCTTCTTCCAAGTAACTAGCGATAGGACGAGAGGAAATGGCCTCAAGTTGCGCCAAGGGAGGTTTAGATTGGACATTAGGAGAAATTTCTTTACTGAAAGAGTGATCAGGCCTTGGAAGAGGCTGCCCAGTTAAGTGGTGGAGTCACCATCCCTGGAGGTATTTAAAAGACGTGTAGATGAGGCCCTTAGGGACATGGTGTAGTGGGCATGGTGTGTTGGGTTGACGGTTGGACATGATGATCTTAGAGGTCTTTTCCAACCTTAATGATTCTATGATTCTATGATTCTATGATTCTGACATATCCCTCCACTGCCAGGATAATTGAGAACAGCTGTTTATAGCAATTGTCTTGATAGCACGCAAGACTGAATTTCTCGTAACTTCTCAGTAATGCTAGCAGGAAAGGGAAGTTGGAGGGGGAAGCAATTCCAGCTAAAAAAACTTGATATTGTCATTTTCTTAAGCAAAAACTTCTGTAGGCTGTATTTTTTTTAAGAAGCAGCAGCAGGACAAAGTAACTGATTGCAACAGTGCACTATACTCACTTGGCTATTATTAAACCTATACGAACTACATGGTAATGAATTCATTAATTCATCCTCATAGCCTTCAAAGATAAACAGTTGAATTATCCTCACATTATAGGTGGGAAGTAAGTGGCACATCACAAACTCATTCCAGAAATCAGAAATATGTAGTTTCTATATCTTTTAGCACCTTGCCAGGCAAATACATCAGTGTTCCAGATATAGATAGGTTCCTTATTGAAGGAGGAAACTGTGCAAGCTGCAGGCTGGACTCTGCTGCAGAGAGTTGTTTAAACATAGCAGAAGAAACAACTTTAAAGCTGGAAGGCAAAGTTTTTTGTCTTAGGTGTGATGAAGTGAGGCAGATGATACACAATATATTGTCCATACTTTAAAAAAAAAACTGAAAAGCAAAATATACAAGTGCTGATTTCAATTATTATGTTGTTATCAGAGTATAGAACACCATTCTGAGTTTTGATCTTTGATTTCAGTTATATCTTGTGATAGTTATAAGCTTGATAAACCTAGTACCTCAAGTCAGTTGACAACAATTAAAAAAATAAAAGTAAATAGCTAGTGCATTGTTTTCAAACCTTCCTTGACAACCAGAGTGAACTCTGACATCAAAAATTGATGTTTTCCACTCCAGTTACATGCATACACATCAATTTCAATCTTATTCTTTTTAAGAAAATCCTATTTTTCTTATTTCTTTTGAATGGCTGGAGTTGGCAATACTGATTATGTTACATATAACTAATAAATACTAATAGGAAGCAGAACAAGCAGCAATGAGAATGTGCTGCTTATGAGAAGTATTCAAGGAAAACTATGTGGAAGAGTTGGAAAGAAAGAGGTGGGGAAGGGAAAGAGAAAAGGAGCTGAACCATCCTTAGCTTATTTTCTTGGATTACATTTTGCTGTTAACTTCTTTATTTCCCAATAAAATACAAAAGGAATTATATTCCTCACCCTTGTTGATTTAATCAGAAAAACATTTCTGGAAAGTAGTAAATATTTCAAATTTATCTTTTTGCCTTCCCTAACCTACTGTTTCAACTGCCCTTAGAACTGGCCCTGTGCAAGAGAACAGAAAAATTAGTAAGAGGTGCTCTGTCACAGGGTGTTCATGCATTGGAAAGTGAGACATCTGGAAGCTTCAGCTCTGATCTTAGGTAATATCAAATGAGTTTTAATTAATATATGAAATTCTGTCAGTCTTCATTTGAATTACATTTGATACCTTAAACCTTCCCCCCCCCCCGAAATATATTTACCTCAGTGATGTCCAAGAAACTCATATCCTACTCAGTGTCAGAGGGTACACTCTGGTCTTTTTTTCATCCTTCATGTCCTTAACAAGTCTCTGCCCTGTCCCCAGCTCAGCAAGAATATGTTCTTGCATTGATTCAGGGGACACAAATGGGAGAAGAAAATCCTAAGTTATCCCCTCTCATGAATTCATCACTAAGGCTATGCTACTTGCCCAAAGTATTTAATTGATACTGTCAGTTGCCATTAATTTTCTCAGCAGATGAACAAAAATATGGAGTCTAGCAAATGCTGGCCATATCTTCATAAACTAATGACCCTCTAATTCCACTCCCAGAGAGGGAAATGCAGAAAATAATCAGCTTGGCACTTATTAAACTCCTTAGTCATTAATGTATACCCTTGGGTATTTAAAAAATATTATCTTTCCTTTCATCCTTCTGTTTGTCTTCCCTAATGTCATAAATAACCTTGCAAGCAATAAAATTCCTTATCTCTTAGGTAAATAAAGCTTAGCTTAGTTAACAACCTCCACAGTAGGATTTTTCTTTTAAAAGGAAACCTAAATACAAAAGCAGACATTCACTTTTGTAAAAATCTCTGTGGGATCCACAATTTCAGACAACCCCCACCTCCCCTTGTGAAGCAAGCCAGCAAAAAACAGGAAGGTCACTGTCAACAACTTGAACATGGCTCCTGATGTTATGCATGTTTGCTTTTGCTGTTTTCCATCTGTATTTCCATCTTGTTCTAAGTCATATGGAGGGGAAAAAGATATTTGCAACAAGTGATCAAAAGCTCTTCCACTAAGGGAAGGCAGTTATGCACAACGGCTGCAGACAGGAAAGGTGTGAGATAAACATGAGGATTAATTTCTGTTGGAACCATATCCCAAGGTAAGGGAAGAAGAGTTTAACAGTTTGGGGAGCTCAGTATGAAATGCTGAAGGTCAAAATATGCAGGCCTTGATACGGGCAGCAGAGCTGAAAGAAGGACCTAGTAAAACAGCAACAGAAGGGAATCCTCGTTGTCCTGGTTTCGGCTGGGATAGAGTTAAATTTCTTCCTAGTGCTGTGTTTTGGATTTAGTATGAGGAGAATGTTGATAACACACTGATGTTTTCAGTTGTTGCTAAGTACCCTGCTAGTCAAGGACAGCTCCCATGCCTACTGACTGAGCTAGGTACACAAGATGGGAGGGAACATAATCAGGACAGCCAGCCCAGCTGGCTAATGGGGTATTCCATACCATGTGACGTCATGCTCAGTATATGAACGGTAGGCGTAATCCAGGAAGTACTCATTTCTACTTGGTTATCGGTCAGCGCGGGTGGTGAGCAATTGCATTGTGCATCACTCATTTTGTATATTTTATCATCATTATTATTTTCCCTTTTCTGTTCTATTAAACTGTCTTTATCTCAACCCATGAGTTCTTCTCACTCTCACCCTTCCGATTCTCTCCCCGTCCCACTGTGGTGGGGAGGAAGTGAGTGAGCGGCTGCGTGGTATTTGGCTGCCTGCCAGGTTAAACCACGACAGTCCTTTTTGGCACCCAACGTGGGGCTCGAAGGGTTGAGATAAAGACACATCTGACCCGAACGGGTTAAAACAAATTTCTTATAAGCATTCATTATATCAGTTTAGTACTCGCTGTTCACAATGTTGGTTTTTTTGCTCTCAGAGTTGTTGGATCTGTTCTGGGAGTTTTGGTATGTAGCACCTTACTGGCTGTCTATACTGCTGATTATCAGTTTGTATGTGGGGTTGGTCACCTCTGGGAAATAGATTAAGGTCATTGCTTTGCTACACTGTATGACACTGGTTTATGTTATGATAAAATTATGGGTCACGAGCCTGTACTCAGCACTGCCATCATTCCTGTTCTTCGGGAGCTAACTTTTGGAAACTATTAATAATTACACTTTTTACCTCTTCACCTCGGAGGATGAATTCAGGGGGGAGACAGGATGGGACACTTTCTCCCACTTGTTCACCTTCCCTTCCATATCTTCAGAAACTCCTTTTTCTTCTGTCCTCTTCATGAAGACGTCCACAAGATTCCCTGAGAATTTTGAATATCCTTGGGATGTTCAAACAAGCATGTTCATATTGCTATGTATCCTGAATGTGGTTCAGGCCTTGTTTAGGGTTAAACAACTATTCAGGAATACTGTCCAGAGATCAACCCCGGCAACAGACACAGTGACTACTCAAACCCCCACGACAGGCACTGTAGCTACTTCAACCCGCACGACAACCACTGTGGCTACTCAAACCCCTGCGACAGGCACTGTGGCTACTTCAACCCCCACGACAACCACTATGGCTACTCAAACCCCGGCAACAGTCACTGCAGTTACTCCAACCCCCGCGACAGGCACTGGAGCTACACAAACCCTCGCGACGGGTACTACAGCTGAACCAGAGGACCAACCCTTGCTGGTATGCGTCGCCCCTGTACAGAAGAAGAAATCTTTGAAGCGGAAGTCAGGTCGTTTAGAAAGGGCTGATGGAAAAGCAGGGCCATCACGAGGAGGGGAGGAGGAAGAGGAAGAACTCATAAACGAGATGGAAACCACCCAATCCCTATCCCTGAGTGAGCTGCGAGATATGCGGAAAGATTTCAGCCGTCGTCCAGGCGAGCATATTGTTACCTGGCTGCTCCGATGCTGGGATAATGGGGCCAGTAGCCTAGAATTAGAGGGGAAGGAAGTCAAACAGCTGGGATCCCTTGCTAGGGAAGCGGGTATTGACAAATCAATTGGAAAAGGGACACAGGTCCTCAGCCTCTGGAGGCGACTGCTGTCAGCCAAACGCCCAAAGATCCAGATGACGTCCAGTGCACGCGACCCATGTGGCGGAAGTTGGTACGGAGCGCACCAGCATCGTATGCCAGTTCGTTGGCAGTACTGTGCTGGAAAGAGGAAGAAGCACCAACGGTGGATGACGTGGTTGGCAGACTCCGGGAATACGAAGAAACTGTCTCCTCCTCCCTTGTCTCGGCTGTGGAGAAACTGTCCCGGGAGGTCCAGCAACTCAAAGATGATAGGTCCTATTCTCCACCTGTACGGACCAGTATCTCAGCCATTAGGAGTCAGCGTTCGTCTGCTCAAGAGAGAGGATACAGAAAGTACACACCACGGGGCACCCTGTGGTTTTACCTGCGCGACCACGGAGAGGACATGAGGCAGTGGGATGGAAAACCTACCTTGACCCTAGAGGCACGGGTACGTGAGTTGCAAGGAAAAACAATCACGCAATGGGGTTCTCCGAGGAAAAATGCTGCTCCAGTTGTCAGAAAAAACCTGTCTCACGACGGTCCAGTTTCCAGTGAACAGTTCCCCAGACAGAGTAGAAGGGCTGATCTTACTTTGGATGGTAATTGCGATGAAGAAATTCTTGACTCGCGTTTGCAAGAAGTGAGAAACGAATACTATGACCAGAACTAGAGGGGCCCTGCCTCCGGCCAGGTGGAGGAAAGGGACAACCGGGTTTACTGGACTGTGTGGATTCGATGACCTGGCACATCAGACCCACAGGAGTATCAGGCTCTCGTAGACACCGGTGCACAGTGTACCCTGATGCCATCAAGCTATGAAGGGGCAGAACCCATTTGTATTTCTGGAGTGAATGGGGGATCCCAAGACTTAACTCTATTGGAGGCTGAAGTGAGCCTAACCGGGAATGAGTGGCAGAAGCACCCCATTGTGACTGGCCCAGAGGCCCCGTGCATCCTTGGCATAGACGACCTCAGGAGAGGGTATTTCAAGGACCCAAAAGGGTACCAGTGGGCTTTTGGTATAGCTGCCCTGGAGATGGAGGAAATTAAACAGCTGTCCACCTTGCCTGGTCTCTCGGAGGACCCTTCTGTTGTGGGGTTGCTGAGGGTTGAGGAACAGCAGGTACCAATTGCTACCACAACAGTGCACCGGCAGCAATATGGCACCAACCGAGACTCCCTGATTCCCATCCATGAGCTGATTCGTCGACTGGAGAGCCAAGGAGTGATCAGCAAGACTCACTCACCCTTTAACAGTCCCATATGGCCAGTGTAAAAGTCCAATGGAGAGTGGAGACTAACAGTAGACTACCGTGGCCTGAACGAAGTCACGCCGCCACTGAGTGCTGCCATGCCGGACATGCTAGAACTCCAATATGAACTGGAGTCAAAGGCAGCCAAGTGGTACGCCACAATGGATATCGCCAATGCGTTCCTCTCAATCCCTTTGGCGGCAGAGTGCAGGCCACAGTTTGCTTTCCCTTGGAGGGGCGTCCGGTACACCTGGAACCGACTGCCCCAGGGGTGGAAACACAGCCCTACCATTTGCCATGGACTGATCCACACCGCACTGGAACAGGGTGAGGCTCCAGAACACCTGCAATACATTGATGACATCATCGTGTGGGGCAGCACAGCAGAAGAAGTTTTTGAGAAAGGGGAGAGAATAGTCCAAATCCTTCTGAAGGCTGGTTTTGCCATAAAACAAAATAAGGTCAAGGGACCTGCACAGGAGATCCAGTTTTTAGGAATAAAATGGCAAGATGGACGCCGTCAGATCCCAATGGATGTGATCAACAAAATAACAGCCATGTCCCCACCAACTAGCAAAAAGGAAACACAAGCTTTCTTAGGCGTTGTGGGCTTTTGGAGAATGCATATTCCAGATTACAGCCTGATTGTAAGCCCTCTCTATCACGTGACCAGGAAGAAGAACGATTTCAAATGGGGCCCTGAGCAACGACAAGCCTTTGAACAAATTAAACGGGAGATAGTTCAGGCAGTATCCCTTGGGCCAGTCTGGGCAGGACAATATGAATGTGCTCTACACTGCAGCCGGGGAGAATGGCCCTACCTGGAGGCTCTGGCAGAAAGCACCAGGGGAGACTCAAGGTCGACCCTTAGGGTTCTGGAGTCAGGGATACAGAGGATCCGAGGCCCGCTACACTCCAAATGAGAAGGAGATATTGGCAGCATACGAAAGGATTCGAGCTGCTTCGGAAGTGGTTGGTACTGAAGCCCAGCTCCTCCTGGCACCCCGACTGCCGGTGCTGGACTGGATGTTCAAAGGGAGGGTCCCCTCTACACATCATGCAACCGATGCTACGTGGAGTAAGTGGGTCGCGCTGATCACACAACGGGCCTGAATAGGAAACCCCAGTCGCCCAGGAATCTTGGAAGTGATCCCGAACTGGCCAGAAGGCAAAGATTTTGGAATATCCCCAGAGGAGGAGGTGACGCGTGCTGAAGAGGCCCCACTGTATAATAAACTACAGGAAAACGAGAAGCAATATGACCTGTTCACTGATGGGTCCTGTCGCCTTGTGGGAAAGCTTCGAGGTGGAAAGCTGCTGTATGGAGTCCTATATGACAAGTTGCAGAAACTGCTGAAGGAGAAGGTGAGTCGAGCCAGTTTGCAGAGGTGAAAGCCATCCAGCTGGCCTTGGACATTGCTGAATGAGAAAAATGGCCAGTACTTTGTCTCTATACTGACTCATGGATGGTGGCAAATGCCCTTTGGGGGTGGTTGCAGCAATGGAAGCAGAAAAACTGGCAGCGTAGAGGTAAACCCATCTGGGCTGCCGCATTGTGGCAAGATATTGCTGCCCGGGTAGAGAACCTGACTGTAAAAGTACGTCATGTAGATGCTCACGTACTCAAGAGTCGGGCCACTGAAGAATATCAAAACAACCAGCAGGTGGACCAGGCTGCTAAGATTGAAGTGGCTCAGGTGGATCTGGACTGGCAACATAAGGGTGAATTATTTATAGGTTGGTGGGCCCATGACACCTCAGGCCATCAAGGAAGAGATGCAACATATAGATGGGCTCATGATCGAGGGGTGGACTCGACCATGGACGCTATTGCACAGGTGATCCATGAATGTGAAACGTGCGCTGCAATCAAGCAAGCCAAGCGAGTAAGGCCTCCTTGGTATGGAGGACGATGGTTGAAATATAAATATGGGGAGGCCTGGCAGATTGATTATATCACACTCCCACAAACCTGCCAAGGCAAGCGCCATGTGCTCACCATGGTGGAATCAACCACCGGATGGATAGAAACATACTCTGTGCCCCATGCCACTGCCCAGAACACCATCCTGGGCCTTGAAAAGCAAGTCCTATGGCGACATGGCACCCCAGAAAGAATTGAGTCAGACAACGGGACTCACTTCCGAAACACCCTCATAGACACCTGGGCCAAAGAGCATGGCATTGAGTGGGTCTATCACATCCCCTACCATGCACCAGCCTCTGGGAAAATCAAACGATACAACGGACTGCTAAAGACTACGCTGAGAGCAATGGGTGGTGGGACATTCAAGCATTGGGATACACATTTAGCAAAAGCCACCTGGTTAGTCAACACTAGGGGATCTTTCAATCGAGCTGGCCCTGCCCAATCCAAACCGTTACGTACTGTAGAGGGGGATAAAGTCCCTGTCGTGCACATAAGAAATATGCTGGGGAAGACAGTCTGGGTTACTCCTGCCTCTGGCAAGGGAAAACCCATTCGTGGGATTGCTTTTGCTCAAGGACCTGGGTACACTTGGTGGGTGATGCGAAAGGATGGGGAGGTCCAGTGTGTACCTCAAGGGGATTTGATTTTGGGTGAAAATAGCCAATGAACTGAATTGTATGATGTCAATTGTTATATGATATTGTATATCATTATTTCTATGGTTGCTATCAATGGTATAGCAGTGAAAATCACCCAGATTAACGAAGAATGAACTAACTCTGATGAAACCGAGCAAAGTGCAACGATGATAGAACCGGATGAGCGCAGCAATACTGAAATGAGAACTGGCTTCAGGATGCAACAGTCCAACACCACACACCATCTCTCTGGCCCTGAAAGACTGTTATGACAGATGGAGCCCAAAGTTGTGGACTAAATGAACTCAATGGACATTTTAAAGAGATAGTCCATATACTAAGGGAATGATATCTGTGTGTGCATATATATATATGTATATATAAAAAAAGATAGTGGTGATTAATTGAAATATATCGAAAAATGTGAGACCTAAGCATAACGTAAAGGGTATGGAATAAGGGGTGGATACTGTCCCGGTTTCGGCTGGGATAGGGTTAAATTTCTTCCTAGTGCTGTGTTTTGGATTTAGTATGAGGAGAATGTTGATAACACACTGATGTTTTCAGTTGTTGCTAAGTACCCTCCTAGTCCAAGGACAGGTCCCATGCCTACTGACTGAGCTAGGTACACAAGATGGGAGGGAACATAATCAGGACATCCAGTCCAGCTGGCTAATGGGGTATTCCATACCATGTGACGTCATGCTCAGTATATGAACGGTAGGCGTGATCCAGGAAGTACCGATTGCTACTTGGTTATCGGTCAGCGCGGGTGGTGAGCAATTGCATTGTGCATCACTCATTTTGTATATTTTATCATCTTTATTATTTTCCCTTTTCTGTTCTATTAAACTGTCTTTATCTCAACCCACGAGTTTTTCTCACTCTTACCCTTCCGATTCTCTCCCCGTCCCACTGGGGGGGCGGGGGGAGTGAGCGAGCAGCTGCATGGTATTTGGTTGCCTGCCAGGTTAAACCACGACGCAAACTATATCATTAATTATCCCAATGCACACACTAGGAAGTAAATTAACCACAGCCTAGTTCACTTCAGTCCTACTCAGCAAATGGGAAGAATTTGGTCATTGAAGAGAACAGTAGAAACAATACAGGGAAAATTGGAGGAGAAATTTTTCTTTAATTTGGAAAAAAATAGGTAACATTGTTATGTACTTCTTATTACTTTGTAAAAAGCTTCAGATACTAAGTTTACCTAAATGACCATAACTCGCATTACGACTGCCTCTGCTAAGAAAAAAAGGAGGGTAATTTTCCTAGGTCATTCCCTTCTGAGAGGGACGGAGGGCCCAATTTGCCGGCCAGACCCATCCCACAGGGAAGTCTGCTCCCTCCCTGGGGCCCGGGTTAAGGACATTACAAGGAAACTCCCTAGTCTCATGCAGGCCTCCGATTACTACCCGCTACTGGTTATACAGACTGGCAGTGAGGAGGTTGCAGAGAGAAGTCCCGAAGGGATCAAAAGGGACTTCAGGGCACTGCGGAGACTGGTGGAAGGATCGGGTGCACAGTTAGTGTTTACCTCGATCCCTTTAGTGGTGGGGAGGAATACTGAAGGGAACAGGAAAACACATCGGATCAACACGTGGCTTAGGGGCTGGTGCCATCGGCAGAATTTTGGCTTCTTTGACCACAGGGAGGTTTACACGGCACCGGGCCTGCTGGCAACGGACAGAGTTCAGCTGTCTCACAGGGGGAAAAGGATTCTCGCGTATGAGTTGGCGGGGCTCATCGAGAGGGCTTTAAACTAGGTTCGAAGGGGGAAGGGGATAAAACCAGTCTCACTAGAGAAGAGCCTAGGGGCGGCACGCCAATGTCGGGGGAGAAATCGGTAGCCCAGCTCAAGTGCATCTACACACATCCGGAGGGCGGACTTTGGCCTGCTCAGGACACTGGTCGAGAGGGTCCCTTGGGAGACAGTCCTGAAGGGCAAAGGGGTCCAGGAAGGCTGGACGTTCTTCAAGAAGGAAGTCTTAAAGGTGCAGGAGCAGGCTGTCCCCATGTGCCACAAGAAGAACGGGCGGGGAAGACGACCGGCCTGGCTGAATGGGGAGCTCTGGCTGGGACTCAGGAAAAAAAGGAGAGTTTACCACCTTTGGAAGAAGGGGCAGGCAACTCAAGAAGAGTACAGGGATCTCGATAGGTCATGCAGAGAGGAAATTAGAAAGGCAAAAGCCCAGCTAGAACTCAACCTGGCCACTGTCGTGACAGACAACAAAAAATGCTTTTATAAGTATGTTAATAAGAAAAGGAGAGCCAAGGAGAATCTCCATCCTCTATTGGATGCCGGGGGGAACGTTGCCACAAAGGATGAGGATAAGGCTGAGGTACTCAATGCCTTCTTTGCCTCAGTCTTAAATAGTCAGAGCAGTTATCCTCAGGGTACTCAGCCCCCTGAGCTGGAAGACAGGGACGGCAAGCAGGATAAACCCCCCCATAATCCAAGAGGAAGCAGTTAACGACCTGCTATGCCACCTGGACGTTCACAAGTCTATGGGGCCGGATGGGATCCACCCGAGGGTACTGAGGGAGCTGGCGGAGGAGCTTGCCAAGCCGCTCTCCATCATTTACCAGCAGTCCTGGTTAACAGGGGAGGTCCTGGACGACTGGAGGCTTGCCAATGAGACGCCCATCTACAAGAAGGGCCGGAAGGAGGATCCGGGGAACTACAGGCCGGTCAGCCTGACCTCGGTGCCGGGGAAGATCATGGAGCGGTTTGTTTTGAGGGCGCTCACGAGCCACATGCGGGACAACCAGGGGATCAGGCCCAGCCAACACGGGTTCATGGAAGGCAGGTCCTGCTTGACCAACCTGATCTCCTTCTATGACCAGGTGACCCGCCTAGTGGATGAGGGAAAGGCTGTGGATGTGGTCTACCTGGACTTCAGTAAAGCCTTTGACACTGTCTCCCACAGCATTCTCCTAGAGAAGCTGGCGGCTCACAGCCTAGGCAGGTACACTCTTTGCTGGGTAAAAAACTGGCTGGATGGCCAGGCCCAGAGAGTTGTGGTGAACGGAGTTAAATCCAGTTGGCGGCTGGTCACGAGTGGTGTTCCCCAGGGCTCAGTTTTGGGGCCGGGCCTGTTCAATATCTTTATCAATGATCTGGACGAGGGGATCGAGTGCTCCCTCAGTAAGTTTGCAGACGACACCAAGCTCGGCGGGAGTGTTGATCTGCTCGAGGGTAGGAAGGCTCTGCAGAGGGACCTGGACAGGCTGGATGGATGGGCCGAGGCCAACTGTATGAGGTTTAACAAGGCCAAGTGCCGGGTCCTGCACTTGGGCCACAACAACCCCAGGCAACGCTACAGGCTTGGGGAAGAGTGGCTGGAAAGCTGCCCAGAGGAAAAGGACCTGGGGGTGCTGGTTGACAGCCGGCTGAACATGAGCTGGCAGTGTGCCCAGGTGGCCAAGAAGGCCAACGGCATCCTGGCCTGTATCAGAAATAGTGTGGCCAGCAGGACTAGGGAAGTGATCGTGCCCCTGTACTCAGCACTGGTGAGGCCACACCTCGAATACTGTGTTCCATTTTGGACCCCTCACTACAAGAAGGACATGGAGGTGCTGGAGTGTGTCCAGAGAAGGGCAACGAAGCTGGTGAAGGGTCTGGAGCACAAGTCTTATGAGGAGCAGCTGAGGGAACTGGGGTT
This sequence comes from Calonectris borealis, assembly GCF_964195595.1. Lineage (NCBI taxonomy): Eukaryota > Metazoa > Chordata > Aves > Procellariiformes > Procellariidae > Calonectris > Calonectris borealis. The sequence goes on along the minus strand of NC_134351.1, from coordinate 36,274,034 downwards.
GTTTAGCCTGGAGAAGAGGAGGCTGAGGGGAGACCTCATCGTGCTCTACAACTACCTGAAAGGAGGTTGTAGCGAGGTGGGTGTCGGTCTCTTCTTCCAAGTAACTAGCGATAGGACGAGAGGAAATGGCCTCAAGTTGCGCCAAGGGAGGTTTAGATTGGACATTAGGAGAAATTTCTTTACTGAAAGAGTGGTCAGGCCTTGGAACAGGCTGCCCAGGGAAGTGGTTGAGTCACCATCCCTGGAAGTATTTAAAAGACATGTAGATGAGGTGCTTAGGGACATGGTGTAGTGGGTATGGTGGTGTTGGGTTGATGGTTGG